>NC_090779.1:19730833-20047916 GCF_040054535.1 Antennarius striatus | reverse complement strand
TCAGTACACAACTCATAGAATCTGCACTGCTTGACTGGTTAATACAAGTTTTAAATAAAACATGACTTACAGACAGCAACATATGAATGTTTGTGGAAGAAAACTGACAGAATACAACCGAGGTCAAAATCATGGTTTTTTTGGTTGTGTTTTCCTTATGGAGGAAGTCAATTGAGCCCCTCTGCAAGGCCACATTCGATTCTCCTGGATGAAGTCTTGCTAAGAAGCTCACAGACTTCTCACACACATTAAATATATTTCAGTCTGACACATAACCAGACATGACATCTCCATTATTGCCAACTTCATCTATCTGACAATGTATTTTTTCTTAATAGAGTATGATGGTATGGTGGCAGGTAAGACCGAAACCTTTTTAACTTAAAGTAACAAATTTCACAAATATGCAATAGATAGAATAAATGTAACACATGTACTTTACTGTATCTCTTGTGGTTCTTAGGTTTTTGGTGTTATCATTTTTATTGATTGCATTTAGATCATACTTGAAATTTATAAGGAGTAAAATGTGTGTAAGTACTTTCATAAAATGCAAACCAAGAAAAAAAAAAGGTGTGTTTTTAGGTACATTACTGTACTTGCAGATTTGCAGAACTGTGACATTTCCTCCAGTAGGTGTCGCTGTAGGGGCGTGTCGACGACATCTCCGTCACTTCCGGAAGCGACCGATGGGTGTCGCTGTTTCCCCGCTGTAGTTTTGACGAGGCTACTGTGCGGTAGCAGCGTCAGCAGGCGAGGGGACACAGATCTACGAGCAAATCTCCACCGTATCTCACACTGCCATGGTCTCCGAACGAAAAACCACCAACAGCGTATCTTATATTCCACCTGGAGTTAAACTTCAGAACCTAAAAAGAAAACCATGCTCCTAAACCTGCGAATATAAGGGACGTCGAAGAATAGAAAGTAGTCGACACCACACGGAAACCACAGAGAAGAAGAGGTCGGTGTATTTTTTTTTAACGCTCGGAGGGAAAGACGGCATCCGGCCTGAGAAGAAGCTCTGAGGTCGGGGACTCCGGTCGGAGCAACGCTCGTCGTTTCTGGTGAGAGTCGATAAAATTCCACGTAGTTTCTTGACAAAATGGCTGTAAGAGTCGTCCCGCAAGAAACATTTCCACCAGCCTGCGTGGAGACTCAACGGGCTTTAACAGTGTGAATGCAGCAGTTTATCCTTTTCACCGGCGAATGGCCGCTTTGAACTGAAGCAACTGCATGCGACACAATCGCAGCAAGAGGTCAATGCTTGGTCTTTCCCATTTTGGTTCAATATTTGTGTTTGCGACACCTGGTTTGAACTAAACCGGAGGAGGATCGCTCGTCGGAGGGAGGGTTGGCTGGCTGCTCTGCATGTGTCGTCTTGCAAAGTTGCTACCCAAACATTGATTGACCCACATTTCGGAGATGTCCCGTCTTGGCCCCAAATAACCGTGTTGTCCAAAGCAGCCTCTGAATTGGTATACTGTACATTACTGTCAGCTTTAGAGGCTTTAAGCTCTTTCATCTGCTGCAGGATGTCATGGCAAGAGTCTGCATGTGGAACAGATTGAGGAGAGACTCCTGCAGTTTCTAGGAATTTAACCCTCTGGTTGAAATCATAACCAAGAGTTAAAGTGTAGATGACTCAACCCCCAAACTATAACAGGCTTATTATCAAAAATACGTATAGTACACATCAGATGTTTGATATTAGCTTTTAATGAAATTGAATTCCAGCATATATTTGCGAATCAGACGTTTTTAAACACTCTGCCAGCCCTAACAACTTTGCATTTACAGTATTTTCCGTACTATATAATTTTCTCAAGAACCGACAGTGGGCCTTATAATCCAGTGGGCCTTATTTGTAAAAAAAGAGTTTTGAAATAGGCCATTCATTGAAGGTGCGCCTTATAGTCCAGTGAGCCTTATAGTGCGGAAAATACTGTACTTCCGGACCTTTAAAGTGATAAAATTATTTTTCTCTTAATATCTAGATTTACATTTGGGCATCCATGATCAAATTTGAAATCTGGGGAAAAAATTGGATTTGGGATATTTTGTTCTGTGGATCTATGAAACAAAACCTTTCGGGCCTGGATCAGAGGAATGTGAGGAACGGTGAAGCATGGTGAAAGTGATGCTCTGGGGCTGCTTTGCTTCCTCTAAAGTTGGAAACCTACACCTATTTAAACACTGAAATGTTTCCCATGCCTCTGAGGAATAGGCTAAGATTCCTGAAGAATACTGCGTGAAAATGTTTGTTACCTATACGGTTGTATAAAGGGCATCTACCATTATGGCTTGAGTACCACGGTTTGTGATTGTTTGATCGGCCCATGTTTGGTGTGGGTCTTACTAACAGGTAGTTAATAATGTATTGTAACCAATAAAGATTCAGGATGGAACATTTTGCTTCCAGCTGTATGTGTTCTTCGTATATGGACTCCACTGTGGGGCAGAGATGAGCAGGATATCTGAAAGGAAGAGATCATTGTTCCGGGTGGGGAGGGAGGCTCCCGGCGAAGTGATGAGGAAGTTCACTCGGTATGCCCCTGTGGCGCGCATTGCCACACTTATTGTTCTCATGCATGAGTCATGTTGGCAGCCTTGTTCTAAATGCACTAACTCAGGCACAAACATTAATGCACGTAACTCTGTTATGACAGTTTGCAGATTAATGTTCTCCTAATACTGTGTGTGAAAATGTTATCATATCTATATCTAAAAGATTTGATTCCATTTTTATTAACAGAAAGCCATATCGTATGATCACCCAGGTTTATTTGTCTGCGTGTCCACATTGTCAACAGATGTCATTTTCATTTTCCATGCAATACATGGCAGTGCCACCAATATATAGCAGAGATAATGCAGTCACAGTCACTGAAATGGATATGAGATATGTTTGAAAGATATAAAGTGTTATCCAGACTGAAATAGGTTTGTATCCAGTCTTGTGCAAAATTAGATTAGCAACCTTTCTGCTATTTATACCAAAAAACAAACAAACTTGAAATAGAGACACTGTTAGAGTGCATACCTCCAATAAGAAGGAGAAACTTTAAAAAAAGATTATTTTCTGGATCTGCTGCACGCCATATGCACTCAGAAACATGATTCATAGTTTAAATCCAGACATGTTACTAAAAATGTTGACATCAATATAGATGCCGATCTGTACCAAAACCTGATTCATACCTGTCTGCCATACTGTATATCCCATCTTTTCACAAAGTTTCTTGGAATTCAGTTCGTCAGCCTCCACGATGGAGGTAAAATGATAATATTAGTACTGACATACGATAGACTTTCAGTACAGATGCCAAATGATCCTTTTTTACTTAAATTAATTCATTTTGCTTCAGCGATTATACCAATTTCTCAAATGTTGTTGAGCTCACAAATAAGAACGGTATCTGAATAAATGCAGTGAGAAATATGATTTAAATCAGAACCCCTCTGATCCAGAAATAAATGAAGAAGCACTCATAGCCAGTGACAGTTATATACAATCTGCTATGGAAACATTTTAGCCGATACCAGGAAACACATCGAGCCTCAGTATGCAGTCACTCTCGTCACCGTTTACAGCTAATATTGTTTTGGCTAATGAACTGTCGTAGCACTTTCTCTTGTTTCCTTTGAGCAGGTTTCATTTTGACTAAGTCAACCCTGGGGAGGTGTGGCACTTTTGGGCTCAAAATACTCTTGTGCCAAGTCTGGTTCTCTGAGGGAACTGCTGGGCGACAGTGTGCCTGTGTGTGATGGTTTGACGTGGGGTCGTTCCCTTGGTGAGGGCCTTGGGGATGATGGTGGCAACGTAACCCGACCTGCTGTGAAACAGCTGCAGCTACGTGGTGCTGATCCCTCGGGTCTCATTGTAGATCGGATGATGGTCCAGTATGTGTGTGATTGTGTATGTGAGAGTGTAGAAAGAAAATAGATGTGTGTTTGTCAGAGATTATTCTGTGTTTTTGAACCCAAGGAACTTTAAATCAAACCGCATGGACTTACTGGATGATTGGAATTCCGTCTCCTGAGGTTATGCTCAGTCTGCGAGTCTGTTGTCCGAGTGTGTGAGCTCATGTTTGAACGGCATGCCGAGACAGCTGGCTGAAGGTTAATGTGTCACCGCTCTCTGGGGAGCAGCTGCTATGTCACAGGCACTGCTCCCACCTATAGATAGCCATGAATACAAACTCTTCCTCTTGAGCATTTAGACGAACCGTCTTCAGCTCAGGCCGCTCACATGTAACAACCCCAGCAGACAAACGCTGCTCCTCGCAGGTTTGGCGGGGATTCTGGGAGTGTGTGCCGGCGGTCAAGACCCTGCCGCCGCTTAGCCAGCTGGTCTGTGTGATAGAGCCATACAGTAATAAATTAGTCCACATATGTGGGATCGTCGTTCACTGTATTAATGTCTGAAACAGGTGAGGGACAAATATTGCCTTTTTTTCTCATCACTCTTGGCAGGATTTGCAGGAGCTCGTCCTCACATTTGTCTGGTCTTTATTTGGTAGTAGACACACACACACACACACACACACACACACACACACACACACACACACACACACACACACACACACACACACACACACATAGCCAACATTGCTTCACATATAAGGCAGTGGGTTCATTTTTTAAGCATTACCGGTTTCAGAAATCCATATTAAATCTGTTTGCTTTTTTGAATTAACCTCATTTAGAAACACTCAAACTTGGCTCAGTTTGGTTTTCTAATCATGGATTGAGAAAGGAGACCTGTGCTCAATGGCTTAAAATACATTTTGGGTTCTTAATAACATGATTTATTTTCCATTTGCTCTTAAGCCAAGTGACTTTCTCGTGCCTCATGCTCGGGATTTTTTTTGTCACGCTGTGTTTCATGTACATGCATGTACATCCATAAATGATTAGTGGACTTTGTTGTCAAAAAAATTACTTCTTACTAATTTAATTCCTATAAATTATCAATTAAAAAAATTCTGTGCCACCCTGAGGGAAAAACGATACCATCTTTTCTTTCTGTAGGGTTTGTTTGATTGTCACACAGCTGTGTGTGACCTGCCGGTTGTTGAAATGACTACAAAGGCTACCGAGAGCCGTTTGTGTTTGCAGTTTGATATGGAAGCTGATATTCAGATAACCCCATCCGGCTGGCTGGCTGGTTGTCCCATCGTCACAGCCATGAAAGGTTATCGAGACCTGCTGGTGTGATGAGCGCAGACCGGAAGGAAGGGGAGAGGTAATTGTTGCTCTCTCTGATGCTAATGCTCAGCTCACACACGGATGGCAGGTGACTTGACCCAGATCCAGTCCAAAGTACACGTGGCTGATAATCTCCCTAATGAGGCAAACAGCAGGGATGATAATCATGCTGCTTTTCATTTAGCAATAATGAAGGCTACCAATTGACTTTATACACACACACACACACACACACACACACACACACACACACACACACACACACACACACACACAGAAAGAGAGAACTAAATAGATAGACGGACAGATAAACACATATATTCACAGTTAAAATAGTTTATGTCCATATGAACATCCCTTCATTTACTTTCCGTTGAAGGATGACGTCCATGAAAACTGATTGATACACCAAAGAATGGAGGACCTGTTGTCCACTGATTCTGATTTTTCTTTTTTTGGTGTGTTATCATCAGTAGATGGCCGTTATTTGAATGTTCATTTGTTTTTGGTTTTTTGCGGCTTTCACTTATAGAGACAGAGAGAGAGCTAAAGAAAACTCTCTAAAGTCTGACCAGGTCTTTCTGTTGGCTCTGTGTCTCTGTCATCTGTCTCACATTAGGTGGACTGATATTCACTGAGATGTCGTATTATTTTCATTTGTGATTAATTACTCTTCCCTACAGTACACTATGAAACTACAACCATGAAACTTCACTATTGAACTTGGTCATCTACCGTCTGACTGCAGGCGATGTTAAGCAAGAAATAAAGAAAGCTTTGCATGGAACATGTCCGTCACTCAAACCGCTGTAACCATAGCAACAGTGTTAATCAGTGTTGAATCTGATTGCCTTCGATGCCTGTGTCTGAGCATCACTGCTCTGGCTAGGCCTCCTTCAGCTACAGGCTCTGGATGAGGAGTCTGTTTGAGGTGTTTTGTGTGACAAGTGTGAAATTGTGGAGAGGGAAGAGCGTGTCAGAAAAGAGCGAAGGGGTAAATGTGCTGAGAGGTGATTTGTGCGTGGTTTTACATTATGCCCATGAAGATCTCCCTTTTAAAATTGATCCTCACCTACTGCAGTATGTGAGGGTCCAGCATGATTGCATGATGTTCAATCCCAGATCAGCTGCACGCAACAACACTCATGCTTCTTCTGAAAAAGACTACTTTTTTTTTACCATGCACAATGCAGCCTTTATGTGAGGCCCCCATAATAGAGCCAGCTCCTCACTCATGTCCTCATTGTCCTGGACAGGATGAGAAAAGGCTGCTCTTTAGAAGAGGAAGGCTGAGCTCTCCTGTGAATCATGCCAACAGTCATGCTTGGTCTTTCTCTGCTCATGTAAGCGAGGGGTCTAGGGGGCGGCGATGGCTTTCAAGGAGCTGAAGGCAGTGACGCCACATGGTTTACCCAACCCCGTAAGCATCACAGAAGGTTTTGCGACCTTATTGTTCCCACGTCTGTGAGTGTTCCAGATAATCAGTGGCCCTCTAGTGATTATGGCTGTGGTATGATCACTTCATCCAGCAGAAATGGGACAATAACACAGACCTCTGCAGTGATGATGGGTTGCAGAGAGTTTGCGGGGCCGCCTTTGGGGTTGTAGTTCTTCGCGGCTGGAAGTCGAGCCTTACACTTTTAGCTCATCAGTACAGATGCTGTTCACTCACAGCTGCAGCAAAATAGGGGACAGGATCCATACGAGGCTTATGGTAATTGCCACCGCTGCAGCATCCACGATGCCTCAACCCTCCCTCCTCCCTCCTGTTTCTGCTGCATCCACCTGACTCTTTCCTCTTCCGACGATGTCAGGAAGACAGATAGAGAATGCCGTTCTGTCTGGAGTTGTCTGGAGTAGCTATATGTCGCTGGTGTGGGGGATGAAAATGCAGGCAGACAGGCTGCTGCTGCTGTGGAGGAGGGTCAGGCCTGTTATACAGAAAATCAGCATGCATGCATTGTCTCGCTGTGTTCTGCATTTTCAGCAAGGAAAAAGCAGCAGGATTTCCATGACAACAAATCCTGAATCAGCACAGCTATCGGACCCCTTTGCTCCACATCACCACCCCCCTCCCCTCTCCTTCTGGCCGCCACCCAGCAGATCTGGAGCTCAGACCTCAAACCGGCCTACTTAAGGGACCAGGAATAAGGCTTGGAACACGGATCATGTCCAGAGCTCTACACTCAGCCCCCCACGCCCTTACTGCTGCCATTTCCGTGGAACATTCACAAAGTGATTTGTCTCCATAGTCTGCTGGATAATAAACCACTTATTTTAGAGATGTCAATGTGTCCTCTCATATCCCCTATCACACATTCATAAAATAAGAGAGGATTCTGGATATTACCTTGGCAACTGAATAAAGCTTAACTACAATAACCAGGAGTGAGTGGATTTAGGATTTCTCATCAAATAAAAACATGCTGGAATCTTTTGCCAACCTTGTTGTTCGCATACGCATACACACACACAGGCACACGCACACACACATACAAGTAGTCCTCAAGAGATGAACACATTTGATTCCGAGACATTGTAAATTTAATTGTGCACAAGTCGTTATTATTGAATTTGAATCTGTAATTGCCATTTGAGGTAATTTAAATGCCGTTTCTACTTTAAATACGAAAGTATAATTTCCTAAAATTTACCAGAAACAATAGGACATAAAAACAACACAATACAATAAAAACAGGTACAAGTCATTTCAAGTTAAGTTGTTCTCGAATACGCATAAGTTTAAAAAAAATACATGGCATAAATTTAGATTTAAGCCATTGCGCTCGACATAACGTCTGTCCGCAGTAAAGTATCCGAGGTACAAAACCAGACGTGCTGAGATGTTTACAGAGACAACAAACAAGAGGGGCAAACGAGTGTTGGAGCTGCTTGGACGCAGTGGTGCTGCTCAGTGGGGGGTTGTGGCCGAAAGGGGAACTGCAGGACAATAGTCAAATATGTTCGTATCTCTGAATGTTCATAAGTTCAAGACTACCAGTGTGCATGTTTGCGTGAGTGTGTGCGCGTGTTTGTGTTTAAACTTAGAAAACAGGTGCTGTGAATGCATGATGCTCCATCGTTTATCAGTAAAGCGATCGATATATCACCTACGTTCTCAAGATGTGTCTTTCATCTCTCAAAATGAATGAAAGATTGAACATTGTCCTAGGTTAGGGTGTCACCACGCTAATAGTATTTTGTTTCAAAAGGTTTTACTACTAATAATATACAGTATCAGGGCAGTTACCGATGGGAGAAACCAGTTTCTTACTCCCATTGTTCTTTGTACAAATTTGCATGACCTGGGGGCCCGGAACCACCTCCTGATGGCCCTCGTTTTTGTGCTGTAGACTTTGGGTGTTGCAGCAGCAGGACGAGCTGCTCAGAAGAGGACAGACTGTTTGCTTAAGCTGTAACTGACGTGATGCTGCAAACTGTCAATGTGACAGTTGAGGTTAATGTTTTTCCCTCATCTCTTGCCCTGGAATAGTTTGGTTGATTGTTGACAGTAGACTAAGCACAGAAGTTGTCTGCTCGAGGCAAAGTAGGGTTATCGGGTAAAAAATACTTGTTCTGACCAGTAAGACTCAGAAACCGAAGCTGTAGAGAAGATTGCTCCGTTCTTTGTATTTGTGACCCTGTCTGGATCAAAACAGAACTTGTTGTTGGATGTTTTTTTAAAAATACTGAAACATACAGCGGATGGCTGCAGAATCAACCCAACAGTCCCTCTAAAGTAAATCACTGAAACCTAATTGATCATCATGAGCCAGGTAAATTGAAGTTGCTTAAGATTTGGCCATTATTTCTTATCACAACGATAAAGAGGGCAGGAAAAGAAGGCACGGTGTGTGATCGTGACAAACTGTCCCAGTTTGCTTTTGTCCTACCACTTTGTTTTTATGTTTTTGTACTTACTCTGGGGGTCAATAAAGATTAATCTCGTCATAAATCGTGTTGTGTTGAGACAACGGATGCAGGGACACCCTCGACTCTGCAGACAAATAAAAACTCATGTTCTCTGACTCGTGTTTTTTTTTCATGGTTTTTCCAATATCCACTAAAATAATCCATATCAGTTTTACCGATCACTTAATCCTTTAAGTAAGTAATAAAGCTCATATTCCAACAGTTTTTTTTCCAGCTTGCCAGATGTGATCATTTAAATGTTTGGGGTGTAAACAGCTGTTTCCTTTTTTTGACTTTTAATTCACACTTTTACAAAACGAGAATTCAAGCTGTTAATTTGCACCTGGTATTGAACAGGAAAGTGCCTCCATGTGTGTTGTGTGTTGTCTTCTTTGAGCTAATTATTATTATTATAGTGTCAGGTCACTCAACTTGAAGTTAAAAGTTTCAGACTATGGTTGTTGAAAACCACCTTGAAAAAGGCATGTGTTTGATTTTGTGGAGCATAAAGAGAATGTTTTAAAGAAAAGCTAATGAAATTTAATGTTGCTGGAAAATATAAAATCTTCAATACCGTGAGTAGGGAAGTCATTTAAGGTTTCTAAACAAGTGAAAAGACTGTAAAATCTCTTCTAAAACCGTCCGGTAGCCAGCGTGGTGTCTTCAGCATCAGGGTAATTGGATTCAATTTCCTCCATTTGCTTAAGGGACTGGCAGAATTCTCAAGTATCTGTAAATTCCTTATTGACTTCTTAGGCAAAGCAGTAAAAGGGAGTTGTAGTAGTCTCAATGACTTGTCATAAAAACATCTTTTTGAGCTAAAAAGACTATATTTCTAAAATGAAACATGTTTTAATGGCCTCGTAAAAATGGTAATTTAACGAGAAGCTGGAATTCCTCCGGTTCTCTGTGGCCGTTCAGCTTTGAATGCCGTTTTTCTCTTTCGGCCTCTGGCTCTAGTAAAACAGTTTTCTACTCATTTGGCTTTAAAAAAACAGATCTTTGCGGTCGGTGAGGCAGGCAGAGACAGAATGCAGTGCACTTGACTGATTTGGTGAGACAGAGATGTACTGTTGTGTGTCAGCGTTCAGAGGGAAGCCTGTCCTGTTCTGAATACACATTCTTCAAGGGCAATGAATACGTTTGACTCTGAGTGAGTGAGTTATTTGGATGGAAGTCAGGTTGTGAGCGATATTTGGATGACAAAAGCCTGTCAGTAGGTTGTTGTTGACAGGCGGCGAGCCCTGAGGAGCTGTAACACTCATATGCTCGTCGTCTGGCTTTACTCATCATCATCACAGACAGATACTTGTCCAGATCTGCAGCGGCGTCGGAGTCATGATCTCTACGTCTAACTCCCAGGGAGAGGCTGCCGGTGACATCCTCATGTCTCGGTTTAAAATGTTTCTTCTCTCACACACAAACCGTCCGATCGGTTATACTCATGCACCCGGTAAATGCAGTTGGAATGTGTGAGGTAGCCTCTGTATTCCGGGCTCGTCCAGGCTCCATTCAGCAGCAAATCCCGTGGTTTAGGATTTGCTTTTACAGTCCGGAACGCCAGAGGCCGTACTCCAAACTCACCCGTAACCATCTCTCAACAACTTGTCATGTTTTCCCACGGGCAGGAATGTAAAGTCAGTGAATGAGCTGACTCATAATTACCATCAGACTGCTTATTGGTCTAGTTCCTAGTGATCGTAACGAGTCTTTGGCTTCAGTTTAATTGTTGAAGTGAGATTGTGAAACATGGCCAGCGGCTCATGATGTGTGTGTCCTTTTGAAATGAAGGCAATTCGCTTGCAGGTTTCATCAGGAAAATGTCAAGGCCTGCTTCAGCGCTGCAATCTACAGATAATAGCGTCCGTAGTGAGAAGAAGCCGTGTCTACTCTTATTATGTTGCATGGCCCACAGAAACGACTCACGTATGCACTGTTTCATTTGCCGTCCTTAGGCCTCCCCTTCCTGAGAGCTCCATGGAGAAGATGAAGCGGTTCAAGCGGCGTCTCTCTCAGACGCTGCGAGGCAGCCACACCATCGACGAGTCGCTGTCTGAGTTGGCTGAGCAGATGACGATCGAAGAGAACGGCCTGAAAGACAGCGGTGAGTTTTGTGTCAGTTGTAGAGAATGATGCATTTATGGGAGGAGGTGCTGCATCCATGAACATTTTTCATTGCTGTAAAATCCCATGTCAAGGGTTTCCCAATTTGCTTAAATTTATTGAGACAACAAAACAGTTTGTCCACCTTACAGCAGTTTCAGAATAATTTTGATGGTACACTTCCAGTACCAGTCAAACATCTGGACAGACGTTTGACTGCTGCTGTGAATTTAATAGGGACAACACTCCACTTCCTGAATGGTGATTTGTGATGAATGTAACTTGACTGATTGAGTAAAATTGTTCTTTCGCTAAGAAACTATTCATTTCATAAATAGGAAACTTGATTTTAATGAATTTTATGCTCTTATAACCAAAAATAAGACAAGAATTATGTTTTAAAAGATGTATTCATCAGAGCAGAGTATATCTAGGGGGCCTGGGCTTCGCTACCCCAAAACTCCAACATTCCCTACTGACCCATTTTCGCTATAAAATATGATCCAGATTCGAGTTGACACCACTTCAAATGAAGTGCTACACAAGGAATTGCGCTCTGAAACTGGGGAGGTTGTTGTGGGAGACTGTAGCTCTAACAAGCATCACACTACCGTCAAGTACATTTTGCATCAGTCATTCAGATTTGGTGGAGGTGGTGACAGTGTTATGATCGAAGCAGACTGACAGCAGCCGACTCTCAGCTGGGAGTGAAGGAGGGGGTTACCTGCAACATCGTTACCATGACTGTCAGGGTCTGGAAAGTGTTGAGAGTTTCCATGGCATCGCCACAGCAACTTGGATGACTTGGTGAAACCAGTCAAGCATCTTAGTGCGCGCACATACACGCACACACACACACACACACTCACACACACACACACACACACACACACACACACACACACACACACACACACACACACACACACACACAAACACACACACAAACGATTTTAAAGTCTTGCGCCTCTTCTCCTTCTGGTTTGGCCACCACCACTCACTCCTGAAACTCAGTCCTGTCCTTAGTCGGTCTCTTGTCTTTTGTCCAAAGTCCCCCCCCCAGCTTCAGTAAATCAGCTCCCCCTCCTCTGGGAACTAACTAAGCTTTCTATAGAGCTTTTTGTGTAGTGATTAACGCCAGGTTTGGCCAGCGCTGTGGCTCTCCGTGCATATGGTGGAAAAGAGGACAGCATGAGTGGTCAGATGAGATCTGGGATTGGAGGAAGTGTTCTGGTTCTGATCTGATTATGTGAAACTTCTAACTCTGGCCAGCAGCAGAAACAGCTGCAGAGAGATAATGGCGAGGTGGCATAAAAATGTGGATGTCACTTCGTATTTTTTTTACAAATCTTAAAAAATGTGTTTGTTCCATCGCATATATCTGTCCATCATGTTTCATTTTGAGGTTTTTTAAAAGCAAGAAACTGTCCACACCCAACAAAAAGTAGTGACAAGGTACCTTTTATGACCTCAAGACTTTTGTCTTTTTTTATGGTTTGTGTTTCTATGGTTACAAGAGGCATGGTCATTCTGGTGTTTGGTTTCTTTTCCAGAACAGAGCTAAACGTGTCAGTATTTTTTCACCAATTGTTTACCACAGAGCAACCATTTCAGCGTTTTTTGTAATTGATTTATTTTTCATTTTCATCTCAAATGTTCAGTTAACAAGAACAACTCTGTTGTTAACTTTCCTCAATATAATTCACTCATACCGAATCATCCTGTTTTGTTTTATTTGTCTTGTTTTTCTTATTTGGAAGCAAAGGAAATGTTTTTTTTTTTTTGGGGATCATTTCTAAAAATAAACCCATGACTTCGCTTGAAGTGTATGATACACAGGATGTTCCAAAGTCGTCACCAGTGCTGATAAACGAGTTGAAACCCTAACCTTAAACCCAACAACTCAGATTGCCAGGGGTGGTAGGGATGATGACCTTTTTTACGCCCTCCTAAAGTTTGTAGATCTTGTTCACTAGTTATTATCGTCTTGCAGATTTAAAATCAAACGTGTCGCTGCTGCTGCGTGTCTTATTTGCCGGCTCATATTAATTCATGTTTAAGATGTATTTGAGAGTAACTGTTGTTTTTCCCAGTCTGAGCTGATGAGAGATCGGTTAGTGGTCAATATGTAACAGGGTTTTTGGAACAGTTACTGTGATATCTCAGTGAATGGAAATACATCTATTCCTCTTTTTATTATGCAGTCCAAAACAAAGCCCTGTCGATGTAGCTGAGATTTCACAGCTCCACATAATATCAATCATATTTTTTCATTTTGAAATCTCAGTGCAAAATATAAATGTTCTCGGCTAAATTGCTGTTTTAATTATACGACAGTGCAACATGTCGAAATACCTTATGATGTTAGTTTTGTCCATTAACAAAGAATGCAGATTTGAACATCATCCAACAAACACTGGAGCCAAAGATCATTATGGAATTGTGATGGATAAAATCACTAATTCCAGCGCTGCCAGCAGTCAATCCTTTTGTTTTATTCAGCATCGAAGCAGCAGGACTGACTCATGAGTCTGAGCTCTGACTGTCTGGTAATTGGCTGGGACTCTGTTATCTTCCCCTCATTGTCACACTATGGTTTGTTAGTGAGAGCTGCTCCATACCATAATAAATCTTTCCCCTCAAGTGAGCTCCATTGTTGTATTTGGACAAACGCTGCTCTGTTGGGGAGTTGTAGACACACTAAAACACACAGCTGGGACCGCAAGACATGATGCTAGGTTACTGTCTCACTTCATTACTGCATGTCTGTCGGCAGGACTTCAGGAAAACTGCGTGACAAATTTATGAAGAACTCCATGAAAGGGTTTTGGCAGGTGAATGAGAAGAACCCATTAAACTTTTCCGATGGATCCAGAAAGTGGGAGATCCAGGAATTTTGTTGACTTTCTTAAACACTGCAAGATATTACTTTCACCAGTTTCATCTATTCATATTTTGACAGCCTGCAGCGACATACAGAGAAATTCTGTCATGTAAATCAGTAGATCATCAGTTAAGCCTCTTATATTAAGCTTGTTTTTTCAGGCAGTGATGTGTTGTCATGGGTAATGTATAGTCATCACATTAGAAAAGTTTTATACCATCCCTATCACAACACCTGACACCCTCACCACTTCTCCCTTGGACAAAAACTTCAGGAGTGTGTGTTCACAGGAGGAGTTTGTGATCATCAACAAGAACGCCACTTGCTTTACGTCATATCTTATGTAAGTGATGTTATCTCTGCAGAGCCCATCGTGAGGAATGGCCGCCCCCCCTCAGCCCACAGTGTCCACTCCTTCCTCCACCAGTACACGGGTTCCTTCAAGAAGCCGCCGCTGCGACGGCCTCAGAGCGTCATTGGAGGAGGCCTGGGTTCTCTCATGGTCATGCCTCGAAACGGCAGTCGGCTCGGTGAGACACACCTCCCCGCATCTACGCTTTCATCTGACTTTAAATATCTCATATGAAAGATCTTCTTCACATTTCTTCATTAATGTGTGAAAATTTGCTCTTAAAGCGCAAATCAAATAAATTAGAGCTCAGTCAAACTTATTAACCTCAATAAAAGTTGTGCATCTTGTGCTCAGTAAGAGTGGGCTTTGTATTTTTCTTTCCTTCTGAAGTCATCGGTGGTTTCGATCCCTGCCTCGACCTGCTTCATCTGTCAAACACAGCATCTAATGTGCGTCGTCTTTCTCTGCTTTTGCAGATATCGTCCATGAGAACCTGAAGATGGGGTCGGACGGGGAGAGCGACCAGGCGTCAGGGACATCCTCTGATGAGGTGCAGTCACCCACTGGTGTTTGCCTGAGGACCAGAGGGAACAGACGCATCTCTGCAGAGGTTGGATTACTTCTGTGTTTTCTAAGGCTTTTCACTGTTGAAGCATGACACATTTGTTCCTACCTAACCTGAACGGTGAAGCTTTCACTTTCTCTTTGGAAGTCTTTTGTTTAAATCTTTGTAAATCAAGGTAAGCATTTCACAAGGAGCTTTTTTGCAGAAGAGGTGTTAAAGATGCGTCACAGCTTCGTGCTACAACCTGGTGTAAGTTTTCTATTGATGTCTGCCATGAACACATAAATGTTCTCAGCAGCCTTCACAATCCCAACAGGGCACAAACACACACAGACACACGCACTGCTTTACTGAACATTCATAGTTTTGATGTGGGTTTTTTTTTCTGACTGTCTCCACCACCTCCGTCCATGTGACCTCTTTTCTTACTTTCCCTCTTTTATACACAACCAGATTTTGTTAATCCTCTCATGATTAAGTAATGACAATACATTATGGAAAGAATGTTGTTGTTGTTTTGTTTCTTTGGGCTCATACTCCTGGAGTATTAGGGTAAATTTACCCAGATTCACCCTAACCTACCCCAATCAGAGCAGAAATCTGGTCTGAAATGTTCTTCTGTTCCGGCGTTCAGCCCAGAATTTCTGGTATTGCACAGCGATCTGAGTCACGCCGGTAATTTCAAAAGCTGTTTTCAGGAGTGTAAATATGGATATCATTATTTCTTTCATCTCGACTAAGCTGTAAACGGATATTAACTTGAATCTCACCTTTGATGCTCATTGAAGGACAGACAACCTGTGTTGTCTTTGACTTCGCAACCATTTCCTCAATCACACATTTCTGCTTCTTTGTTTCCTCGCTGTTAAGAGACCGATCGCAATGGAAACTTCATCTCTCATTTAGTTAACACAGATGCAGATTCTCAAGAGATAAGATGGTGCTTACAACATTCCCTCCGGCACTGCAGTCTTAATCAATTCCTACGGTGTGTGATACCCACTGTTGTTTTAAACTTGTAGTGTTTGCATTTTTAAGATTCATGAGAAAGAAGTCTGTGTTTAATTTAACAGTGCAGCAATAATACCCACAATTCATTAAGTTAAAGATAACACAACCTATTAAAGCAATTTCAATTGTAAAGTTGTCATGGCTTACTTCACATGGCCACAAAACTCATTGAGTAGAGCATATGGAAAGACAGACGCGCTCACGCTAAAGCAGAACCAGATCAAGAATGAAAGCCTGAATCCAGCTGGCTCGTAGGGACACATGAGAAGCAGCGTGAGGGCAGAGGAGAAATCACTTTATCCTGAGGTAACAGATGAAATGAGCTCATTGTGGTCTTAAATGTTGCTGACATGAACTTGAATCGGACGGTATCTTCAGTTCCTTTAATAATTAGATGGAATCAGATACCAGTTTTAAACACATTTTTCTTTTATTCATCTACGGATCCACTCACATTTTCCTCAACAGAACCCGATCCAATTTAACATAGAATTCAGGTTGACATCTTGCACAGTACCTGCTGCGGCGATCACGCAACCGAGGATATTGTGATAGAATAACACACACTTCCCTCGCTGTGACGCTGGTTATTGGTTGGTTTGATCGCAGGAGCTTGGGCGGGGTTTGAGCAGACACCAGTAGCTATACAGAGGAGCCGTCCGTGCGAGACTACACGAGAGAAACAAAGGAAAAACCCTTAAATGTGTAGTTAAGCAGCTTACTCCATTTGGGGCTAACCACACACATGACATGACACACCGCCTCTTGCTGTGCGCTGAGAATTTGTGCAAGCAACACTTCTCACATCCTGTGACTGTTTCACAAGCAGACAAAGTTCTTTTTGACAGAACAAAGCGCAGACACAAAGTTGTGTGTTTCCTCCTCGCAGCCTGGCAAACACTCTGTGTATTGAAGGTGATGAAGTCGCCGTGTGACCTCATTCTTTGTCTTTGCACTGGAAAGGCCATGAGTAAAAGAAGAGAAGAAGGAAGTGTGAGGAAACCTGCCCGTCTGTGGTCAGGTAGAGGATTACATGCCTCTCACTGGGGAGGAAACAGTGTTTTGGGATTACATCACAAGGATTACTATAATACGGTCCAGATGGGCCCCTGTTCTAACTGATTAGAATGGGTTGATTGGACAACTGGAGGGGTTGGGAGGTTGCAAAGGTCAGCTGACTGATGGCATCGCTTCCTCAAGGGACAAACCACAAACCCTGAGCCGGCACAGAGGAACAACAGACCAGCAGACTGCGTGTTATCTCATCCAGAAGTGCAGATATACATCACATCGGCCTATATGGCCACGATATTTATAGATTTCACCATGCCTTTAGTGCTAAACAACAATTATCCTGATCATCCGTTTATCAGTAGGCGTCTCAAATGTGAGGAAAAATTGCTTTTATTTGGATTTTATGCCAATAAAATACATTTTGGAATATTGTCAGGACAAATGACCAACATGCAGATGTCATCTTGTCTTCTGGGAAATTATGACGAATCATTTAATTGAATTGAATATTTGATTAAATATTTAATATTAAATCAATTAATAGATAGAAAAATCAATTGATAAAAATAATTAGTACAACCAAAAGTTGCTAATTGAAAGGTTATCCCCTTCACTAACCTCAGTATTAAGGTTTGGGGTTTGTATATTATAATTATAATTACATACCTATACCTGAATATTTTTTAAATGGTCCAAAATAACACATCTATATAGGACACTCTGTTTTCGTTCGATAATAAAAATGGAAACCTTTGCCAGTTTTCCTGCAACACATCCAGTGTGCTCTATTTTCTCCAATTGTGATTAAAAACAACCCTTCCTGTGACGCTGCATTCTGAAGGCTGCAACAAAGGAAGAAAAGCTGAGTCATAGTTACGGTATGACTAACAGGTGATTCAGTCAGTCAATGTGTTAGAGATTCATTAATGAGCTAGTTCAAATTCAAAGTTTGGTGTGGTGTGTCCCTGAGGAGGGAGGAGAGAAGCGATGGGAGCTGGTGAGTGTTACCTCAGAGGAAATGGATTTAAAGCTGCTCGAGAGAGGGGGGGATTAACAGTAATCTAACAAATAGAGGAAATGCATGATGGGAAGTATCCAGATATTGTTTTTTGTGTATGTGTTTTTCATTTTATGTAACAAGTCATTAGGATCATGCTTTAGTACTTTGTGTTTCTCGGAAGGACTTAACCCTGAACTCTTGAAGGGCTCCACTGACAGGCAGTGTTACGTAGCAGCGTTATTATTCACACAATACCCTCTCTGTTGTTATTCTACTGGTTTATTCTGGATTCAGGCCATTTTGTTATCAATCATGGGTAATAATTCAAGAGTTTACACAGTTAACTGAGAATTTATCTGTGTTTGTTTATGGTTTACATCACATTGTTGTTTTTAAATTGGATGCCGTCGGGTTTACTTCTTTTCTTTTTTTTTCCTCTCTGTGCCTAGGACCTGAATAAACGTCTGTCCCTGCCTGCTGACATCCGGATACCCGACGGTTACCTGGAGAAGTTGCAGCTGAGGAGCCCCCCCTTCGACCAGCCGCTGAGTCGGCGCTCCCGCAGAGCATCGCTGGTGAGAATGAGAGAGGGGAGGTACAAAAGAAGAATGGTTTGAGGGCGAGAAAGGAGAGGCTTGTTTTGTTTTTGTTTTGTGGTATCAGCAGTTTACTGCGAGTTCAATAGATCGCCTCCCCCAGTATAGGTTCTTCTTTTTCCTCTGGCTTTAAACCGACATGCGTCCCCAACAGAGCTGTGGTGTTTGGGTTCTAGAACCTGGGAAGTTTGCTTCCAAAGATGCTCAATGAAACATTAAGTTGTCAAGTCCATGTCCGAAGATGATTGTATTCTTCACTCATGACAGAATAACTGCAACTGGACAACATCATTAAATTAGTACCCCTCAGACGTCAAACTGGAAACTGTGATGGAAAACTGATATTCCTCTGTCCTTAAGCTGTTTTTTCAGAGGAATGGAAACAATGTCGTCATTTTGCAAAATATGAATACCTGCGTGTTCTGGAGTTAGTCGTTGGTTCTCTGCTAGCTTCATGTGTGCAGACTTTTAGCTGCCTTATCAAAAAAAAACAAGAACAAAATGAACGGCAGTATTGTTCTATTGTCGTCAGACTAAGTTAAGTCTGCGTCATTAAATCTTTTTATGGTAATAGTAGATCTCAGAGCTTAGCCAAGAGTGTCTTCCTATTTGAAATGTATCCTTGGTTTTATGGACAACTGTCACTGGATATTCCTAGACAAATACTACAGTATTTAATGAGAGATGTATTAAAATACTTAGGTGCTTGTACCTCCAAACAGTGCTCATGTAAACGTACAGTGTTTCCTGTCGCGTGTCACTACGTGCTGCTGATCTGAGGAGCGTCGGGCAGAAATGGATGGAAATAAAAAGGCGAGGGGTCATCGAGGAGGAGGCTGAGGAGTAGAAGGAGAGCTGTTCTATTCAGAGGCAGCAAGAAGCAAGAATGAGAGCTCACACCTTGTCCTTCGACTTTCTAATCTCATCCTCTCGGCCTGTTATCATGTGTTTACAGTGCACTTCAGTATTTACTCTGTCAGCAGCTTCAGTAATAGGCTTGTGGTTTTACTTTGAATGTAAATCTGTCAGAAGCAGGACAGAGGCGAGGTAGGGAGACTGCATTTGCACATAGTGTATACGCTCTCCTGCAGAGGTGAAACTCCATGGGCTGCCCAAACCTCTCATCTGGTATTGATTTTCATGCTGGACACAAGTCTGATGAAGCTGCCTGTAGGTTTTATGCTCTTAGCTGCTGCAGACGCTTCTCTGAATACTCAACCGAAAGCTCTAAAGTGCTTTGTGTATTCAACGTGATCTATAAAGTTAGAATAAAGTTTTCCTTCTCTTATCTGTCAATAAACACATTGTAAACGCTAAAGGCCGTTGGTCCAGTGTCACAAGACGTTAGCTCTGATGATGGATGGGGGGAGTTTGACGACCTTACATCCCCTCTCTGTCGCTGCAAAGCCATCAGAATGATTTGCCGTAGTGTGTGTAAGGTTTTTGGCGCTAATAAAGATGTTACTCTCCTTAATACTGTTTGGCCTTTTCTCTTTTCCAGTCAGAAATTGGCTTTGGGAAGCTGGAGACTTACATCAAACTGGACAAACTGGGCGAGGTGGGTGAGTTTTGTGTGTTCACTGATAACCTCTGACCTCCTCACAGGTGTTGCTTTCCTCATGATAAAACCCACACAGACCCAGTTGCAGAGTTTGTTTTCTACCCAGCTACAGCCTGACTGTTGCTGAATCCCACGTCTGAAACGTGTCCCCCCTCCTTCCCCCCGTCCTGTCTTCTAGGGCACCTACGCTACGGTTTACAAAGGGAGGAGTAAGCTGACAGACAACCTTGTGGCGCTGAAGGAGATCCGACTTGAGCATGAGGAAGGGGCGCCATGCACGGCCATCAGAGAAGGTATAACGATCAGAACGTCACACATTACCCACATCCACCTTATTCATATAACAGGTGACTATTAATGCTCCTATTATCAGTAGGTCTGATGTTCTTCAGCACAGATGACGGTTTTCCTGTATTCCTGAGATTTTTCTTTGTTTTCTGTTTATTTGATGGCAGTTCCGCTTTTGCATTGATCACATGATCAGAGAATTCATCTCTCAAGTCCGTCTTTCAGATGAAACGAAAGTCGACACGAAAGATGTGCAGTTTTTTTTTCTCTCTTTTTTCAACAGGAACCAACACAGACATGCAAAACTGTACCTGGAGAATATTTTCTTTGTTCTTGTGCTCTATTCTCATTTGAATACTTTTTTTTTTTCTGTTCTGTGACACCGTGGTTTATTTAAACCACTGGGACTTTTTGTTTGATAAATTTCTAGATATATAACAGGTAGACTTGTTTCAAACAAAGAAAATCCACTACATGAGTGTGATTACATCTGCACTGATGTGGCTCTCTGTTTGTCTTTCTAGTGTCGTTACTGAAGGACCTGAAACACGCCAACATTGTAACGCTGCATGATATCGTCCACACAGAGAAGTCGCTCACACTGGTCTTCGAGTACCTGGTGAGACCAACAACCTTTGGCCTCCTATCCTCCATGACTCTTGCGTTATGTAGTGCACAGATGCTAAAATAAAAATACTTGACATGATTATTATTCATGAGCCTCTGCAGAGTTGAGGCTGATATTTCAGGAGTGCAGCAGCTCAACAGTTGCTGTTCCACTCTTTGACACTTTGCCTCTCTCTCTTCCCTCTCACACTCTATTTCTTGTCCAGGACAAAGACCTCAAACAGTACATGGACGACTGCGGCAACATCCTGAGCATGCAGAATGTCAAGGTGAGCCTCGGCAGGAGGCCGGCTGGTTGGGCCAACATCCCTGGTTCTGTGGTTGTTGGTGTCAACACAAGAAATGCTGTTAGTGTGCCCCCTAGTGGTCGAGTCTAGACAGTGTTGAGGTTGAAATTCAATCTTGTAAACACTGCTTATCTGCATAATCTAATTTGTTTGAGACCATTTCATTGGAATTTGTTTTAACATCCCGTTTAAAAGGAGAAAAAATACTTAAACCTGTCAAACCTCAGTTATGGCTCCTGTCTCTGATGGAGATCCATTTTGATTAATTGCATCTAATACCATCAGAATCTGTAATACACTATTAACTAAAAATGATTTAGCAATGTGACTACAGCTTGCTAATCTATATTGTGTTTTTTCTAGATTTTTCTGTACCAGATCCTGCGTGGCCTAGCATATTGTCACAAACGCAAAGTTCTCCACAGAGACCTGAAACCCCAGAATCTACTCATCAATGAGAGAGGAGAACTCAAACTGGCCGACTTTGGTAACGGAAAAAATTCTTGCATAAATTATTTATTTGTCTAAGAGTGAATGAGCATAAGTTGTTGTTGTTGTTTTTGTAAAGGAATTAATAACCATTTGAAAGAAAGGCGTTCATCTATATTTTACAAATACTTTGATAGAAAAGTATAACTTTTATTTTGAAAAGAAACACCTTCCTGCAACCTAATGGTTCCCTTGGATCTTTTTTTATCTGCCCTCCAGGTCTGGCAAGGGCCAAGTCTGTGCCCACTAAAACATACTCTAACGAGGTGGTAACACTCTGGTATCGACCGCCCGACGTGCTGCTGGGCTCCTCTGAGTACTCCACACAGATAGACATGTGGTGAGTGGGCCTCGCTCAACAGGGGTGATTACAACTGTTGGAAAACACAAAGTTGACTGCTGGCTGTGCCCATATATGAAAGTGCAGGGGCGAATTGAAACCTAAAGAAAGAATTCCTGTCCTGAAGTTCATTTCTATAGCCGCTGGTGTGATTTGTGGTATGCTGTATGCCTCTGCTGCCTGATTCCAATAGGTTACCTCACCAGCCCAAATAGTGAATCAAAATATTCACGCGGTAACAGATGGTTGAATTTTTGAATCCAGAAAGTCAGTTGTGGTGTAAATACTGACAACCTGTTTTTCTGCTAACGCCGTGTCTTACCTTTCAGGGGTGTTGGCTGTATATTCTATGAGATGGCTGCTGGCAGGCCCCTGTTCCCAGGTTCCACAGTGGAAGACGAGCTGCACCTCATCTTCAGACTGCTAGGTAAGTGCTGCCCCCTTCTGACAGGGAGGGATTCAACCTTTTAATATGATCCCTTAATCACATTAACGCTGGCATGTAGCCCCACTGGCAGCATGAAAAGCCCCTCCAGCTGCCGTGTTAAAGCCTGTTACCCGATTCTGACTCTAACATGTCCCTACACAGGCACGCCCACAGAAGACAGCTGGCCTGGAATATCCTCTATTGACGAGTTCAAGTCCTACAAGTTCCCCAAATACAAAATCCAGCCCCTCATTAACCACGCACCCAGGTGAGACGTGGAAACAAGAACCGTCGCTTCTGTTTGTTATCTTTTGACATCAGATACGAGGTGCTGGAACGCCTCAAATGGTTCATGAGGTTATTTCAGATATTTAAATGGCACTTGTGCACCTTTTACAGTTTCTTAACCCCCCTCCCTCCTCCTCCTCTTTTGCTAGCCCGCTAATCATTGAAGATGGAAATGAGCAAATGTTTGAAAATATCAGATACAGGTATAAGAGCTGCCCCTGTGTTCTAGGGCTTTTAGAGGTAGACGTTAGAATTATTGGTTAGTTTAGTTAGAAGTCTGTACTCACTTCTCTCTCTGTGTGTGTGTGTGTGTGTGTGTGTGTGTGTGTGTGTGTGTGTGTGTGTGTGTGTGTGTGTGTGTGTGTGTGTGTGTGTGTGTGTGTGTGTGTGTCACTTCCTGTAAGGAAATCCTGTGGAATATTTGACTGTTTCCTTCCTTCTGCTTACCAGCATCTGTGCGTCACCCCACATCCACTGACCTCTCTCCTTCTCTCTACCCCCCCAGGTTGGACAGTGATGGCATTGACCTGTTGATGTCATTCCTAAAAGTGAGTCTCACCATATCTGCCAGGCATGAATGTGATGTTAGAAGCAGCTTGACATTTTGTAGCTATGTTAGGACTGTATTTTTGGAAAGAACTGCATCAGGGTGCGTCTAACACAAAGCTGACCTAGTTTTCTTTTTTTTTGTTTCTACTTTTCATGACTTTGTTTCTTCTTCTTCCTGTACATTTCAGTATGAGTCAAAAAAGAGGATCTCCGCTGATGCAGCGATGAGACAACCATACTTCAGGAGCCTGGGGCCACGTGTGCACACACTGCCAGAAAGTGAGTAATGAAATGGCGATGCAGTCACACAGACTTGGCAGGCTCAGCTAGGTGCAACTTGAAGGATATAACAGTGTACAGTGAGGATAAGTTACAGCCCCATAACAAAGACACCATTCTCCTGGCAAGATGTTATTTATGTAGCACTGACTGACTCTTTATGTTTGGCAGACATGTCCATATTCACACTGAAGGAGGTCCGGCTGCAGAGGGATCCCGGCTACCGGAATTCATCGTACCCTGAGTCGGGTGAGGAAGAATTAATGCTTTGATTGCTTTGTTTCCACTGTGAACTTGGCTGTTTTTATTTTTATTATCATTGCAGGGTGTTGCACAGCCAAAGGAGATATTAAATAAAAAAATTAGAGAAAATGGAGTGAGAGAGGCTTTAGGCAAAAACACTGCATGATGTATACGGTAGAACAGGAAGTAATTATTGTAGGATGCCCCGCCCACTCACCTTCAACAGTTCGATCCATGATTGTGATGCAGTGACAGCAGCTTTGCCGCAAATCTGTTTTTTACCTCACTTTAGATACACACACACACACACACACACACACAGTGCGATCCAGGAACCACACGTGAATAACGAATTCCGCGATGTAGCGACAAACTATTTATTTTATTGTTTATGGTAATTTAAATGTTTAGGAACCCTCCCCATACTAATATTAAACCACCTTCTATCTGTATTACTTTCCCACACTCTTTATCAACTGTTTAAAGCACTTTTGTGTCTCACGGAAATCCGACCCTGTCAGAACATAGTGCACTTCCGGATGCGGAAGTGCACTATGTTCTGTGATCATGTGACTGCCTACCAAAAATCGACGATGAGGTGAAGTTGTACTGTATACTTAATTTATCCTGGAGGAATTTGCACAGAACCCAGGGAGACGGGAATAGACGTGACACATGTTGAAAGTGACTCACACCTGCTTAATATTTAAGTAGGACGACCATTCCCATTGAGCAGCGTCATCTCAGCTCCATATTGGTGGCAGTGCCATGTGGTCTACACATCTGTTACCGTATGACAAAATACACTTCACCCCACCCCAAACATATAATTTAATCTCCTCGGACTGAAACATGACTCAGCGCTCGATCCCAGTTCCCCATAGGGCTGGAATATTAAATTGTATTAAATTGAGCCTGGCGGATTTTATTTTGAATAGCCTGTTGAGATTCATCGTCATACTGGCAGCATATTGAAAAAGGATCCATTCTGTCATGTTGAGAGAAAAAAAAGTCATTCAGAATCTAACACAAAATCCACTGCTATTTACAAAAATATCTAATCAGTGGACATTTTCAGATGTCTAACAGGCATGTAAGCAATGGTCACATTAAGTCTTTGGCAAAAAAATGCTTTTATCTCGACTATCGAACTGAGGTAGACTAATTTACGCTTTGTTGGTTTTTTTTTCAGGCAACGGGAAGAGCAGAAGACAAAGCATGCTGTTTTAGATTCTCTGGATCATATTTTTTTATTAGGGAAGGATCTCCCGGCTGTACAGTGTCGCCAGTGGATCAATAACCTGAGATGGATGTTGCAGTAGGGTATCGTCATGGCTACCCCCGTGACTACTTGGGAGACTTGAGTCCACCCTGCGACCCCCCCTCCCTTTTTTTCCCCCAGGTTTGGCCTGTTCTGGCCCAAAAGAGACATTTATATACTGTACATCTATATTTATTGTGAAGATTTGCTGCTAAATACAACTACTGTTTAGAAATCTAACTGGCTCAGTCACTTTAATGAGTACATGCAATGTGTATAGATTTTTAAAAAAAATTTAACTGGTAGTATTAACAGTGATATTTTTGTCATCATTATTTTGCATTTCCATAGAGATCTCTTCGAGCATGCAGACAAACAAAATGTTTCTGTAACGACTAAGGAGGGATTGATTTTGTGTCAGAGCGCTGTTCGCAACTGCGTTCATCATTTGTTACCGTTTACTCCGGAGATTTTTGAGGCTGGCTTTGATTTTTTTTAAAAAATTAATCCTGACTTGAGGCTTATATTAGAGCTGCGCTGCCAAGCTTAGTGCAGAAAGCTTCTTGTCAGATGCTGACATATCATTCCATGATGCTGTGGTCTCTGTTATGACCAATGAACAGATGCATGGGAGGGAAAAGGCAATAGAATTCTCAATAGGGGCATTATTTGATTAGCTACGCCTCCTAAATTCTTCAGAAAGGAACTGCAGTGAACAAACATCTCATGCTCGTCCACCTCGATCTGGAAAACGATCTCAAAGTTCCTTTAAGGTGCAAAGAGACTTCCAAGTGTTGAATGCCACTTGTGTGTAGACAGATCCCATTCCCATCTCCATTGGCTGTAAAAATCGAACCTTCTTTCTGGATCGCCTCCATCAGTGTGTTGCATTGCCTGCTCTGTTGTATAAGGAAGCACACAGCCACTCGTAAACCAGGGAGCACCAGTGATAGTGCTGCCCCTAGAGAATATGATAGACTATTTAACAGTGTTTCAGGAGACGTTTTGTATGATATTCTTTAACTTTATTTGTGGATAACTGTTATCGGTGTGGGATTTTGTTGAAGATGCAAACCCAGATTGAGCTTTTTTTTTTTTTTTTCCCCTGAGAGGAAATAAAATATAAACTTTAAACAGAACTCATGAATTGGTTTTCATGTTCTGACGACTGTAAAAAGTGTAACGCAAAAAAAAAAAAGCATTCAATGCTTTGTTTATTGATAATGACAAAAAGACATTCTTCACAATACAAAATTATACAGAATACAAACTGTATACCAAGTCCAGTATAAAAAAAAGAACATTACAAGTGTTAGAAAGGTTGTTTTTTTTTTCATTGATTCGAAATCTCGTCTTCATTAAATGATTTTGGGGGAAAAAAAAGTCGACAAAGGCACAGCCGATACTATCTGAAAAGCATAGTGCATATAAAACATACAATACCACACAAGTGAAACAGCTTGTTTCACATTGTGATGAATGTTTAAGACAAAAAAAGAAGACAAGATTATAGGCCAGGCTCTGCACAGACTGAGCTGTTGGCTAGTCTTTTGCAGCTCCTTGCACGTCACTACCGTCCGTCGTGGACAGGGTCATGTGGAAATGTGCTGCATTTCATCACAAAGAGCCAGATGCCTCTCAGACACCGAGGCGTATGGCTTTTACCAAGTGCTTTCTACTGTAATCTGAAGCAACACAAGTGCAAAAAAAAAAAGAAAAAAAAAGTGAGGTCACATACTGTCTCGTAGGACTTTTCTGAAGCAAAATTTAACAAGACAGACGATATCGTTGCTGCAGGATATGAGAAACTTTCAGCGAAGAGATGGATGGATGGAGGTGAGGAGTTTTAAAACAGACCCTGGATCAGGATTTGTGGGTGGTGGGGGACAGGAGCACAGAGGAGGGTGTTCCTTCCAGGGTTGGCAGGGGGACAGGCATGTGTCCGTTGATTAGACTGGGGAACTGTGGAGGAAAAGAAAAGGGGGGTTCGGAGTTAGCGAGGAGGGGAAAGAGGCTGTATGAAAGCTGCTTTCCGGTGAGGAACTGCAGCATTGTCATCCGTCTGGCTTCCTGTTTTTTTTTTATTTTGTTGTTTTTTTTTTATTCACAGAGCCTCTTCCTGTTCGTCTCTGTCCCCTGCACCGCCCTAACAGAAGAAGTCAACAATATTTGTTCACAGAGAATCCGGTGTATGTGTGTGTGTGAGCTTGTGACGGGGGTGTGGTATATATATGTGTGTGTGTGTTTTTCACAAATGAGGAGCAGCTCTCAAACCAGTCCACCCTGTTCAAACCGGCTCCCCTGGGCTCAAACAGGAAGTATTCACAGGATTTCCTCTCCCTCTCACCAGCGCTGAAACAGGACACCTCTGCTGCGCTCTGCTCACTGAGTCTCGACCAGTTTCACAAGCGTCGCTGTCTCCCAATTTTCATTTTTCAAAATTTTTCCCCTAAAACATTTTTTTATTTTCAAGTTTGAATAATTCTTCATCTGAAAATGCAAAATCAGTATTTGACCCAACAGGTGATGTTTAAGAATAAAATAAATGGGTAAAATGTCAAAGAATGAGTGGTGAGGCTGTGGAGCTGGGCCCAACACTTGATTCCTGTTGTACGTATCTGGACTCTGACTCATCTCTTAAAAGAAACATGTTTCCTCACCTGATTTCAATAACTGCTGGGAAGACCAGGGGAATTTTTGCAGCCTGGCTAATTTTATCACCAAAGCTTCACCACTTCTTCCTCGTTTGTTAAACCCTACCAGTAAACAATTACCTTAAGAGCACACCTTTTATTTTTCTGCTCTTCCTCTACATGTCTACACCTGTGTGCGTTTCTCACCTGAAAGAGGGAGCTGTGGCCCTGCAGCCGGGCGGGGCTCAGCGGAGCGACGGGGCTCAGGCTGCTCCAGAAGTGGATGCCTGACAGCAGGGGACTGTGAGCCAGCAGCAAACCAGAGGGAGTCTGTGATGGGGGGGTGGGGGGTGGAGGAGGGAAGCTTCATGTAAATAAAATGATTGAAAACAACATTTTTTAAAGAAAACTCTGAGGGCTTAGGTAATGTGAAACATGCTGGGATGGTAAAAGAACGTGCATTGGCATTTGGAAAAACAAACTGATGGGGCAGGAAGGAAGTCTGTGGTTTCTCCCCCAGAATACAGGGGTGACGCTGCGATGGGCGGCGTTCATTCGGGGAAAAGGGGGGGGGGGCACTTGGAACCAACTGGAGAGAAAACATATGAAATCAATTTCTGCCTCTCTCTCTTTCTCCCCCCTGGTCGTCTCTCCCCTCCCCGCTTCGCCTTCCCCTGTGTCACCTCAGAGAAGTGAGGCAGTGTTGCAGAGAGACCCAGCCCTGCTCCCATTATTAATGGAATTATTGGAGCATATGGCATCACTTAGGGCCTCTTGCCTCCTCTCATAGGTTGGACTCGCAGAAGATTTCTCTAAATTGCTTGTTTTCCTCTGATCTCACTTTTTGCGCCCTCGTAAACAGACCGTGTGAGCGCAGCATTAATACCTTTCTGCGGATACGCCTCTGATGTGGCGAAGGGGTTTTTTTTTCCCCTCTTGCTCCACTTCAGTGTAAAAGAATTAAAAGCAAAAATAGATGATTAAATTCCAGCGGATACTCGTAAGCGCGGCCATTGGGGTCACTGCAAAGATTAAAAAGGAACCAAAGTGTCAAAGCAAGAAGAATTTGCCTGTAAATCTGTGGTAGAAAATGTTTTAAGAATTGCTTTTTAAAAACCAAAGTTTGTGTTATCGCAAATGTACTTTTGCCAACACTTATATTTAGTTTTCAGATTAAATCGGAGTATTTGCGGAAGTTTCACTCTTGATTTTTATCTGACAAGGCGCTGCCTACAAGGACTAAAATTTAGCATATTTTTAGATTTTGTTCAAAAGGTAAAATTCCTGTTTAGCATTGAAGTATCTGAGCCTTCAAATCAATTCTGGCTACTTTTTCGCCATCTCAAGTGACCGCTGAAATAAATATAGTGGTAATCTTTCCACCGACTCGTGTCAGATGTCTCTTGCTGCTTTGGAGATGCTGACATCATCCTCTGGATGGATGCCATCATCTCCCTGTAGCCAGTCAGACACAGAAAGGACGAGACAGATCACGGAATTATTCTCTTAAATTCAGACATTTGTTCATGATTGAGCTCGCTGTACTCGACCGGCAGAGAGAACAGCTCTGAATCTGCCTCAAATCTCCAAGAGCACAAATACTTGTTAAAAAAAAAAAAAAAAAAAAAAAAGTGTCAAAAGGCAGCATTGGGGTGTGTAGACGTGTCCTGACAGGACGGATGTGAAGCCGGTTTGTGAGAGCTGTTGTTTTATTAGTATTTATGTTGTTACAGCTGCTGTCAGTCAGTTATTAGTTGTTGAGTCAATTTGGCAACAACTCTGGATCCATAACTGACTAATCATTGTGAGCTGGTGAGGTGGTAGCCCAGGATGGCTGAGTGGGGGTGGGGGGTGGGGGGGGTTTGTGACCTGCAATCAGATGCTAGCTAGCAGCAGTTAGCTGCTGATTCAAACAGGATGAAAAACGACCGAAAGCGTCTTCAGCGTTCGAACGAGTCGTCACACCTGTGCAGTGAAGAAGGCAGGAGTGAGGGATCCGGACGGCAGCGCCGGACTGTTGAGGGCGATGGAGCCGATGTCGCTCCCCGCCAGCAGCAGGGACGGGGCGGAGATCTCCAGAGCTTTGGGCTTTTTGCTTTTTGACGGGAGTCCATCTCCTTGGCTGCTGCTGTTGCTATTAGCAGAGCTACTCCTGCCGCTGCTGCTGCCGCTCTTCTCAGGGGGGTGCAGGGCACGGCCTCGGTGCCCAGAGGAAAGGTTGAGGGGCTGTGCGCTCTGATCACAGTCTTCCTCGTCCTCCACCGCCTCCTCCTCCTCCTCCTTGGCTACGGGACTCCTGGTTCGACCAGTCTGGGAAGGCTGGCTGTGTGGGGAGCGTGGGGAGTGGAGTCTGGATAGCCTGGAGGAGATGTAGCTCTCGGGTTTGGTGGAGGAAGGGGAGCTCCTGTCACTGCCGTTGGTGCCAAAGCGGATGACGGAGCGCGGCTCCTCCTGCTGCTCCCGCAGGGCGCGGAGCAGCTCGGGCTTGTTCTGCAACGAGCTGATGCTGAAGGAGGAGTACAGACCCGAGCGGAGGTAGTCGTTGCGACACTGCTGCGCCCCAAGGGCCGCCAGGGTCCTCCTCTGGGCCTCCTCTTCTGCTTCCTCTTCCTCCTCCTCCTCTACCTCCAGCTCAGAGGCTTCTCCTTCCTGGAAGGGAAACCTTCCAGAGGCCAGGCCCATCTCCACTGCCTGGGGGTCCATCTTCAGGATCTCAGGGAAGGACACAAACTTGTAGACAAACTTCTGGCCAATCACCTTCTTGATGATGTTCTAGGAAACAAAAACACTTGATGGTGAGACGTCTTCAAAAACAGTAAAAAGACGCGTGGCGACGAAGGCCGCACGGAAACATCAGCGGTGAAACAGGAAGTGTCTGAGTTAGGGCTCGGAGAGGAGACAAACTGAAACTTTTTCATGCACGACTTTCACTAAGAAAGGCTGACGCGACACGCCGGACGACCACACGCTAACTAAAGCCAGCCAAACTCACCTTGTCGTAGTAATAGCGCAGCGCTCTGCTCAGCTTGTCGTAGTTCATGTTGGTCTTGTTTTTGCGTAACCCCCACAGCTTCGCCACTTCCTCCGACTTCAGGAGCTTGAACTCTCCGTCTGTGGATGTCCAGCATATCAGGTGCTTGTGACTTTGGTCGAGCAGCAGCTGCAGCAGGAACTGCCACAGAGTGATGGCGCTGTCCATACCTGGAGGACGAGATTCACACGTCGTCACATGACGTCGACTTGGGTCTCGGCAGAGAGAGAAGACAATGCAACAATTCTAAACTATCTTTTGCTTTTAAAAAAACACTTTGTGCTTTTTAAGAATCATCTCAATCGAACATTTCTTTGCCTGAATCTGTCTTGCCGGGATACTTAACCACATACAGACTCAATTAGATTACTGTCTGGAGAGGGATCGGCCCCGCTTGAGCCGCAACATGTGGTGTCGGGAATAGAGAAGACCGGGGATGAAAAGAACAGTGTGTGTTCAGAGAGTGTACAGTGTATGAATGTAGCGGCAGCGGCAGAAGAGAAAAAATATAAGGAGGAACAACAGCTCAAGCTAGAAATATGCTGCGGTTCAACCTGGCCCTCTCTCCACAGGAAGCATGACGGGCCCAGGGTGGGTTATTCCCTTAATAGAGGAATGTGTAGTCTCAAAGCGCCTGTCTGCCTTTTCTGAGCTCATATATTAATAGTAGAAGTGTGTGTGTGTGTGTGTGTGTGTGAGATCTGAAGGGGCATCTTTCTATTACCAGACAGGAAAACCAGATCAATGCTTTGAAGGCATCAGCACCAGCTCAGGGAAGTTACTGCTCATTTTTTTGGAGCTTTTTTTTTTTTTTTTAAGCTCTTAGAGATTTCCTTTTACGTATGCATCACAGATGAAAGTTAGCATTAGCTGCAGCTAGCTGCTGTTTTGACTTCATAAAGTCAAACACATCAAGTAACCAAAGCTGGTTGTGATACGCCTCAAACGGGTTTGGAGAAGATCTGAATGAGATATTTAAAAGAGTTTTACCAATGTCAGATTTTTATTTGCTTCTTTTGCTGCTATGTAAGATTGTCTTCTATTGTTTTTTAATAAAATATATTTGCCACAAACCAACATTCATGTCACTTATTCAGATAAAGGTTTTTATAACTACAGCTGAACATTTTTTAAAAACCACACACAGCGGCTGTGTTGTCATCTTTCATTATTTTTTCCATCTCCTTCTCAGTGGAGGCGACGTCTGATACTAAAACATAACAGACCAGCCTTTCGATCTGTTCATGTGTCTGAGATAGAGAAAGAGAGAGAAAGAGAGAGGGTTGAACTCATTTCCCGACACTCGCTATCCCATGAGTTTTCTGTCTGCATGTGAAACTACAAACCTGTCAAAGTCAGGACTTCCTCCTATTCTACTTCCAAGGACAAATGGTGAGGAGAGGGGATCCCACAGCAGGGGAGCATTTCCCCAAGTCCTGCCACACTTCCCATAGAAATCCCAAAGGGAGAGGGTCAGAGGATGGGATCATTGTCCCCGTTTCACAGCTCCACCCTTTAACCCATTCTCAACCCAGACTTAGGATGGACTTTTAAACACACATGCAAAAGTAGAGCTGGCCAACACAGGGTGTGTGTGTGTGTGTGTGTGTGTGTGAGCCGACAGGACTCCGAACAGGCCGGTGTGAGTTCAAAACCATAACTTTTACAACAGACTGCCAATAGAACTGAGGATGTTGAAATTAACCAGCAGTTACTGTGAATTAGCAGCTGCGTGCCTGCCAAATGTGTCACTCTGCTGTGAACCCTCAGGACTCCATGAATAAATGTTTAAACACCAACCACAAATTAGACAGAACAATCCGGAGGCTATTAAAGAAAGTTTATAAATGATTTTTTTCTTTTAAAAAGGAAAGAAAAGATAACCTATGAACATGTCATTAACAAGACTAGATAGCACTCAAAAGGCTGGGGCCCATTTGAGTATTTAGGGGCCTGTACCCCAGCTTCATCTCCACGCCCCTGCTGCAGCTACAGGCCAAACACACGGACATAAATTCCCTGATTCAATTTGGTTCCTTCACGTTCTGTGAGAACCGCAGACAGATCCTCTCTAAGAACATTACAGGGGCATTGTGGTGGTTTTGGCCGGGGATCAGGAGCCCTGCTGCGGATGCTCGGGCTGAGGAGCCTCGCTGTGCGCACAAAGCCCTCCAGTGTGTCGGTGGAACGGAAACTCCTAATGAGATTAGATGGTGTGTGCAGACATTACTTAGCCGTGACTAAATCTACTCTCTTCCTGTTCGCAGACGATGGAAACAAGGGGCCCGTAAGAAACGCATCTCCAAACCAGCGGCTGTGCGCTCCGGAGCTGTTTTCGCTCTTTTTTTTAAATATGCGTCTTCTTTATTTTGGGGGAGTTGATCCGGATCCTCTCTTATTTCCCACTGAATCGTTTTCAAGATGTTCTCATGCCGGAAGTCGGCACAAATCTGACTTATTCTATCTGAAAATCAAATATTACATTCGATGTCGAGATTTTTAAATCGGGGGGGGGGGGGGGACTAAGAAATTAAAACAGAAAAAGAAATTACGACACAAGACGATTCGCGTAAAAGTGCGAAAACTCCGACGATCCACGCGCTCTTTTCGCCACCAAAAACCCAGCTACCGATTGGTCCGCAAACGCCTCTCGAAGAAGGATTTTTTTCAACTTACCTGCGAACTTTTTCCTCTTCTCGAAACTTTTACGGTGCGGTTCCCATCTTTTCCACGCTTTACTTCTGCTCTACACGGTTGTGTTGGACTGAAATAGGATCCTGGGCTTTTTCTCTTTCTGAGCAGGAAGTTGGAGCAGGCAGACACAGAGCCGGCTCACTTCCTCTCCCCGACGATTCCCCAGGCAGTTTGCCGTCTGTGTAAACACACTTTTCCTCCCCTCCTCTCCTCCTCTGCGTGCCCGCTGACGGCCAGCAGCAGGCCCTCTCTGTGTCGGCACACATGCTGATGCAGGAACTCCTACAGACCGTAAACTGACATCATCACTCCGCAGCCTGCTGTGATGCCTTCAAGTACGGCTGGTTAATTTGAAAACTTCCACGCACACAATGTTTTCAAGCCTGAACACCGTTTCGTTTTGGATTGGGTTTTAATTTATTATCTGAAATCATACACGTGCAGTTCGAACACACACGAATAAATGTATTGAATTAGTGAATTATATGAACTGTATGAGTATTCAATTCAAATATTTTTGCTACAAAACCAAACTAGATTGAGTTGACCTAAGTATGAGGAAACATAAGTGTTTTTTCGTCTTTGCATGAGAAGCAAATGAAATGCATGAGGTAAGACGGAAATCATGTTCTACATCAGTGAGAGAAGCAGATGAATAGATGGAGAACTATTTCAAACGGAAGGGCACTCAGTGGAGCCCAAACATCCGGAAAGACCCGAGAGTCCCTTCAAATGAAAAGAAGCTCTGTCCAAAAACCAACATGACAAGGGCGCCATCAGAGAGGACTGGTTCCGTTAAAGTGTAAGGGGAAAAAAAATCATGGATCCATTTACTTTAAAAACCATTAGTTCCATATTTGACACCGTCTTCATTGAGTTTAATTAAAACATTCCAAGTAGTTTATCCCAAGTAGTTTATCCCAAGTAGTTTATCCCAAGTAGTTTATCCCAATTAGTTTTTGACATTGAACTCATACGCATTCCATTCACGATTCTGATTCGGATCAATTGGTTCGATCTGCAGACTGTAATCCATGTTTGTTAGGCAGAAGACCCACACACCTCTCCATCATGACTCGACTGTGCTTGTTCGAATAGAAATGCGTCAAGTGTTCATATAGAAAAATGATTAAAGGTTTAAGTCCAGGCCCTCTGCGCCTTGCGCAGTACTAAGCGAAGATTTCCCTTATTAATTTATTTATCTATCAAACAATTGTTATTACATTTTCTACTTTTAATATTCAGAGCATATCCAGCGTTCTTTCAGTGATTTCAAGACAATGTTTGGTTTGTGTAATACACTTTTAGTGTTTAGCGGTCTAACCCGACGCTATTGGCTCATCTGGAGAAGAACTCCAGCTCTGTCGCCACTGGTGTGTTTTCGTGATTACATCAAGGCTTGAGTCCAAACATTACTTCAGTGGAGGTCAGTGGTCAGTGTGTCATCAGCGAGGCGTGGTTCGGGATCGGTGCGTCTGATTGGTGGCTGATCTTCCCGCTGCTGAAGGTGGTACCTTGGGGGAACGAGGACCAGCGCTCACTGTAGCAGAGTCCCATCGGAGCGCAATGCGTCGGTTCACCGTTCACATCCGAGATGAGTGGCTGGCAGTCCCCTGCCGGGACACCACCAACACCATCCGATGGCTCGGACTGGAGGCCCTGAAACGCTACATTAAAAACAAACCGGACAACGGCGGCATCAAGGCTGTTAAGGACACTCGTTTTGTTGTGCGCAGGTGCCAGGGTTTGGGTTTGCTGGACGCAGATGACACCATAGACGACGTACTGGAGGATAATGACTTTGTCGAGCTTGGTAATGACCGTATGCATGTCATATATAAGAAACGCATGCGTTACATTTGAGGGAGATTGGATGTGTTTTACCATTAGCTGTGCGTAAATGCGCATGGTTCATTACGCACAAATGATAGGAGATATAACGTGTAATTACAATACATTACATGCCAATGAAATAAAGTCTGTGCCACTCTTTCAGCCATTGAAGGCGATACCATGTCTCCTGACTTCATCCCATGTGAGCCTGGAGTTTCTCATCTGTATCCTTAGATCTGTTGAGTTTTGCGCCACTGTTAGTATCAGAAGCTATTATTAGATCAGTTTTTCATCTTGTTAAAAAAAATTTTTGGTTTTGAGTTGTTAAATTTGAGTTAATCAACAACAGCATAGAGTTGTCATAAATTCTATGTTAAAATAATGTGCTATAGAGCAACATTTTTTTACAGAATGCTCCTTATTTTAACTGCAAAATAGTACAGCAGCATACAGAGAACCAGAAGAGGTAAGTGTTTACATATTTTAAAATTTAGGAGATGCTTTTCAAACTGCTGTGTAACGTGGGTCTTCCTGCATAGTATATTTCCCTGGACGGCAACAACCTGACATCAACAGATCTGGTCAACTTGGGAAGGGGACTCTACAAGATAAAGGTAGTGACCCACAATCAAACCTGTTGCAATGGATAATCGGTGACAATCACTGAGTTAATATAATCATCCCCTTTGTCTGTGTTATCAGCTGACTGCGGAGGCAGAAAAGAATGTTGTACAATCAAGACAGCTTCTGGACACCATTGTGAAAGATAATAAAGGTTGAGATAAACTTGTGACTATATACCTTAACTGCATTTAATGTTAACATCCCACTTACTCAGTTCTCTGTTTCTCGCTTTCTGTCCCTCCAGTTGTCTATGGAATCACAACAGGTTTTGGCAAATTTGCCCGAACAGTCATTCCTATCAGCAAGCTCAAGTATTATTTTGTCTTCGTCTGCATGCTAGATCTGTTGTAGATCACATTTTTGTGTGCCGATTGATGGTCACATACTTTTTGTTCCACAGGGAGCTGCAGGAGAACTTGGTGCGGTCGCACTCAGCAGGTAATAAATTCCCTTCTAAGCTCTATGGTTTCAATTTCTAAATTCCGAGATAGACGGCTCACCCGATGGGGGTTTGTAGGTTTTGCTGTAATTGTGTCAGCTTTGCTAATGTTACGCTATGGTGTGTAGGTGTGGGAAACCCACTGAGTCCAGAGAGAACTCGCATGCTGCTCGCTCTGAGGATCAATGTGTTGGCCAAAGGCCACAGTGGAATTTCACTGGAAACCCTGCATGGCATGATCCAAGCCTTCAATGGTACATGACCAGCCCCACTTCACCTCATCCGACCTGGTCTATCATCAACATTAGCTGACTGCTGACTCCCTTCTCTGGATCTTCATTTGTATCTCACTTTTCCCTGTAGCTTCCTGCCTCTCCTTTGTCCCGGAGAAGGGGACAGTGGGCGCCAGTGGAGACCTGGCACCCCTTTCTCACCTGGCCCTGGGGCTGATGGGGGAGGGTAAAATGTGGTCTCCAAAGAGCGGATGGGCAGATGCAAAATATGTGAGATATGTAGAAAGCATTGCCATAATGAGCTTTCCAAGACTGTATAACAATAACTTATCTAATCCTGCAGGAAATGTGTGTTTTGCTTTTAAAGAGTGTTATTGACGGGTTACAAGGTTCGACTGGACAGTATGTTTGCTTTTTGATGACCTCTTACATGTTTTCTGTCTTTTCATCTGTGTTGTGGCCAGGTCCTGGAGGCCCATGGCCTGAAGCCGATATCACTTCAGCCCAAAGAAGTAAGGGTTAAAATTGCTGTCCTGTCTCATGTTTGTCTTCCGTAACGGAATGACTCAAGGATAACTACAATTGTATTTGCATTTTGGACTTACACTGCCCGACGTCACATGTGTCTAAAAATAAATCAGTCATAAGTTTGACCAAAAACTGCATTTCCCACAATTCAGTAATTAAACCCATTTTAACACTGAAAAAAACCCAAACGTTTTCAACAAAGTTAATGTTACATTTATAAATTACATCTTTGCTTTGAGGACAGTCATTATGCTGATGTGGCCCTCGGTGAAAAAGAGTTTGACACCCGTCCTACGGTCTCCTTATGGCTTTCTTAAGCAGGAAAAACATGCTACTCTTTGTATTCTATTTCCCACACAGGGGCTTGCTCTCATCAATGGGACTCAGATGATCACCTCTCTGGGGGCGGAGGCTGTGGAACGAGCCCAGGCCATCGCCCGGCAGGCGGACATCATAGCTGCTCTGACCCTGGAGGTGCTTAAGGGAACAACTAAGGCATTTGACAGCGGTGAGTAGCAGCAGAAGCGATGGCGGGCGAAATCAACTAACGACTGTGGAAACATTTCCCTCATGCTCCATCTCATATTCTGGTCCACTTTTGCAGACATTCACTCGCTGAGGCCCCACCCAGGACAGATTGAGGTGGCCCTACGCTTCCGCTCACTGCTGGACTCTGATCACCATCCTTCACAGATTGCAGGTTGGAGGAAAGACCCAGACTCTAGAACAGAGTCAGAGTCAGAGTCAGTCAGTCATGCATGTTGCAGGCTGTGATAAAGGCAAAAGTTATTAATAAAGTAGAAACTGATTATAATGTGTCTGAATTGCAATACTAAAGCCTTAAAGTGCTTGATCTGATGTTGGTATGTTTCTACAGAGAGCCATCGGTTTTGCGACAGAGTCCAGGATGCCTACACCATGCGATGTTGCCCTCAGGTATGAATACTGAGATCATCAACAAATGACAATCACGGTCCACAACATAAACAGTAACATGTTTCCATGTTTCCTCATTTCCCTTTTTTTTTTTTGAGATCACATTTACACAAGAGATGTTTGACCAAAGTCTGTCTCTGTCTGTTTGTATCTCTATGTGTCTCTGTTTGTTTACAAGTTTACGTTGTGAGCTGTTTCTGGGCATCACCATCTCTCCTCTCTGTATAGGTTCATGGAGTTGCTAATGATACAATAAACTTCGTCCAAAACATCATCAATACAGAAATCAACAGCGCCACAGATAATCCTGTATCCTTCCCTGGTATAAAGTTGGAAGAACTTGTCAACTGCTGTCTGGACTTAAAATTTTACATTATTGTTTGCTTGATTAGAAATTGTGTTTGATCTGCTTTACTTAACAGCCATGTTAGATGGTATTTGCAGAAAGAGGTGAAACCATTTCAGGCGGGAATTTTCACGGCGAATACCCAGCGAAGGTATGCATGCTTGTGGCAATGTCTTGTTTCAGATTTTGTCTTCTGTTCTCATTGTTTTTTTTCTCTTAGGCTCTGGACTTCTTGGCCATTGCAGTCCATGAACTGGCCTCGATCAGTGAGAGGAGGATCGAAAGGTTGTGCAACCCGTCTCTGAGTGAGCTACCGGCCTTCCTCGTCAATGAGGGAGGACTCAACTCTGGCTTCATGATTGCTCACTGCACAGCTGCTGCCCTGGGTTTGTGCACCGATATAATAAAACGGAGCTTGAAAATCTGTAGAATTATATGTTTTGTGTTATATCTGACATTATTAAGAAATGACTGTCGATAATCTCTACTTTTGCATTGTCCAGTTTCAGAGAACAAAGTGTTGTGTCATCCCTCTTCCGTGGACTCTTTGTCCACCAGTGCCGCCACAGAGGACCATGTGTCCATGGGAGGCTGGGCTGCGAGGAAGGCCCTGAGGGTTGTGGAGCATGTTGAGCAAGGTATGGCTTTTATAAGATACTGAAACACGGTGATGCAGTAAAATCTGATCACCTATGGTTTGTGTAAGTACTCAGTGAATCAGTCAAAAAGCTAAAAAGGCTGAAACAGTAAATAAAAAATGACTACAGTAATTATATCATGAAAATGTATTTAAATGTATTTAAAGTTGAATGGGACTTTGCTTTGCAAACAATCTGAATACCATAATTTTAGAAGAGTTTTGAAAGCAACAGAAGGAACTGAATAGTTCCTGGTGCCTCGGCTTAAAAACAAGTGCAAAGGTAGCAATTGCTAAAAATCATGCCAATGTACACTGAATGTGGATAGAACTGTATCAGCAAACATTTGCATGCTTATGAATCAAAGCTCATTGACTGGATGAAGTAGCTAACCATAAAACACAGATCAATGTTTCTGTCACTGAATACATTCACTATTGTTTGTTCTCTCTGTGTTTGTATGGGGAGACGCGAAAAGTTGTGAGAGGAGTAGTAGTAGTAGTAGTAGTAGTAGGAAGAAAGGCTTTGCACAGTCAAATATTCTTGAAGCTTTAATAATAATGGAAGAGCTTTGTCACAAACTATATCAAATGTATGTTATGTTCCCATGTGATTTAAAGTTATGTTGATGATACTTGGACTCATAGTGCTAAACTAATTCAAAGACTGGATGATGATCTTCATCAAGTTCCAAAGTTGTAGCCGTTTTTAAGCCAAGTGATGTTTCCTGTGATTAGTTCTTGCAATAGAGCTGTTGGCAGCCTGTCAGGGTATCGAGTTCCTCCGCCCACTTCGGACCACCACGCCGCTGGAGAAGGTCTATGAACTCGTGCGCAGTGTAGTCAAGTAAGTCAAACATGTGGAAAAGGTACACAGGTTTCAATCTGCTGAAAGGATATTCAGGTTAGTTAATGTTTATCCATTGTTCCACTTTTTTTTTTTTAATCTGTTGACTCGTGTCATCAACAGACCGTGGATTAAAGACAGATTCATGTCTCCAGACATTGAAGCTGTTCACCGTCTTCTGCTGGACCAGAAGGTAAGTACCAAACCCTGTGGAAGAAGTGATGTTAATTCTTGACCGTGTTGGAAAATACATCACATTTTTATGTACACATAACTTTCAGAGACATATGTTTCTATTTCTTTTACTCAGGTGTGGAATGTGGCCAAACCTTATATTGACAAATATAAGACAGAGTACATCCCCGAGTCCCGTCCCATCTCTCCTACTGCTTTCTCTCTGGAGTCGCCACCGTCACCAAGGAAGCGTCCACGTCATGAGTGAAAGCTTGTCCAAGTTGTGTTATGTGACTGTGACTAAAATGAGAAGCATTATATTTAGAAATTTTAGGGAATCTGAATTAAAACCAGTCCATATATAGAAGATGCAATTTTGCATGGATTTCATTTTGAATTGGGTTTACTATAAAAATATTTCTCTTCTAATAGTTGGCTATGCACAACACCAATGTGCACAAGAGTTCTATTTATCTCAACTTTGCTACCCATTTAAAATGTACCAAATATAATTTGTGACATGACTCAGCCATTGTACCATTTACTTATCAAATACTTTTTAATGTGACACAAATATTACAATTAAATGATATTTTTTCTGGTGTAATTATGTTAATTATCATGTGATTGTCATCTATACATTTGCAACTTAGATAACATCACAATAAAAGTTATTAGAAATACAATTACCATGATTATATTATTCCTCTGATTTACTCTGATTGTAAAATTGACACGATTGTGAAAGCAGTCTCACACTGATATATTCATTAAATGACAAAACAGATATTACATAGTTTTCGCTGCCAGGGAAATTATCTTTCCACTACAGGTGATGTAAATCCAATTTATTCAACTCAAGATATGAGTTAGATTTTTGGAACCTCGATGTGGAAATGCTCCAAAATCACAGTTATCTCACATGAACATGGTGCAAACAAAACCATGGTTACATTCAAGCTGCGTTTCTTCAACTTGTGGGTTGATAAAAGGCTCCTTAGATGAGTGGAACTGCATCTACCTGACTGCCCATGTCGAGAAGCTACCCTGGGGTGCTGCTAGAAAAACCTGTGGAAGGTGGTGGGCGACATCAGACCAGATCAACATTACAGCTTTAGGACAGAAGTATTCAATTAAAAGCCACTGAGGTACACTTATTAAAATTTCCTCCAAGTAAAAGGCCTGAACTCAAGTCCAGTCTGTGCCATATTCATGACTTCAGCAATATTTATTGTCAATTTTCAATGCAAGATACTTGACATAGTGCACAGCTAGTTCTCTGCTGCAAATGGGTTTTAAAATAACTCCCTTTTTTTAAGTTTTATCACTCCGGGCCAGTTTGTGGAAACTCAAGGTATCATTACTGAGCTGTCTGTTCTGCACTTTGAAATTGGAATTTTTACACACAAACATCCGATTGGTTCCTCGTTGTTCTCTGTAAGACGTTTTCTGTTTTGAATGTCTCTGCTAACAAAAATACTACCCATTCAGTCCCTGGGGCAGTTTACAAATGAGACAGGGATTTTTCCCGACAGGCAAGAAATAACAATAATTTGTTTGAAAGAAATCTTTTAATTTTTTTCAATCACATGAAATAAATCTAACACCTGTTTCTGAAGCACAATATTCAATCTACACTCTACTACAACACAAAGGGCTTTTATTTACTCGTAGTTCCCGCTGATCACTGAATGTCCCCCTGACCGTTGTTGTTTTTATGATCCAGTTACAAAAAAAAAAAAAATAGGGGCGACTGCTGCAGAAAGAGTTGCACAAATGAAGATGTGTTTATGTTTGTGACCATGGTGAAAGAAATGCTTAGCATCGATGTTGCCAGAAGGATTACACCCTGTGAGCTCACGCAGCATGACTTTAATAAGCATGAACCACATGGTCACCTCCTGGTCAGTCAACACTATGTATTCTCAGTCATTTTAAGTGTTAGTCTCCTCCTCCAATGTCCAAACGGTACATTTGCTGTGGAGCAATAAACCCCTAACTTCATCGTAACCCTTCAAAGTCGTTTATTATCAATTTCACCTGTTGAGCACTATTTTAGAAGCACACACCACTAATACCACTAATACCACTGGTGCAGTCAGGCCAGGGAGGAAAAGGACGCTCGTTCACGAAGACGGGATAGTACAAGATAACGAGCCTATAAAAATGATCTGTTACGCTGTTCCTACGTACTAACAGATGAAAAAAACAGTTAAAAATGATTAAACATTGCATTAATACATTAAAATTAAAACTAACCACATATAATTTCAAAAAGTTTGTCTCCTTCGAGCCGGATTCGAACCAGCGACCTAAGGATCTCCGCATAGCAAGCCTCTACAGTCCTCCGCTCTACCAACTGAGCTATCGAAGGGACGCTGTTTGCTGCCACCACGTCATGTGTTTTTATCCTTACAGTTTCACAGAACGGAAACTTTTGATTCTGGCAGCTGAGTTGAAACTGAAGTAGCTGTCAGACATTTAATATTTTTTTCCCCGTTTTATTCCTTAAATATATTATTACGATATAAGCCTGTAGAGTGTACTGTGAGCCGTCAGATGCCGTGGACAGAGAAGCGCACTAGTCATCAAAGCTGAATAAATGTATTATACATATATAGAAAGATTTTTAAAAAGAAAAACCTCCACCAAAGCAGAGGAATACCACTCCTGTATAATCACAGTATGATGCTTTATTTCATTTACGTCAGAGATACACCAAGCTGAAAGAAGTTTAACGCCCATGGAGACATTTAAATTAAACCCTATTTTAACCACTAGGTGGAACTATTCCCTCATTTTAAGACAGAAAAAACTTCCTCATGGAACCTCCCAGCATAAACTGAGGCCCCGTCCACCACGATAACGGATATTTTAAAAACGCAACTTTTTTGTTGCGTTTACGCCTATGTGTAATTACAGTAATTTGTCAAAGTGCTCCTTGATTTATGGTCGAATTAAAAATACAGTGGAAAACAAGCTGCAGGTTCTAGTGACTCCATACAGTGAGTGATAAATGCCACACCCTTAGGGAATGAGAGTGACGTGATCAGGATGTGGATGGTTTGTGTGCAGTCAGAAGCAAAGAAGACATCAATCCATCTACAGAATCCACGTTGTCGTGTGGACGGCGTATCCGCGACTTTTTAAAAACGCTGACGTCTTGCCTGCGACGAAAACCGCTGTGACGTCATATTTATGGGCCAGCGTGTTGTGACAACAAAACACGGAGGATTCCTATTGGATAAAATTTGACTCAATACTGCCACCACATGGTTTGGCATGCTTATAGCAGTCTTCGAAAACGCACTGCAGCGTTTACGTGTGGACGGAAAATTTTTTTTGAAACGCTGTCGTGTGGACGGGAATCGTTTTCGATGCGTTTTTTAAAAGTTCCGTTTTTAAAAAAAAATACGTTATCGTGTGGACAGGGCCTGAAAGGGGCATTTAAAAAAATATATAAATTTTTTTTTGTCAGGTACCCACATAAAAAGTGTTGTCAATGCAATGAAACTTTCATACATTATGTTTATCACTTTAGAGTCTTGTCTGGAGTTTGTGCATCAGGACATTTGTGGTTCACAACTAATTCCATGTAATAAGTGTTCTCGTCTTGTATTACATTCACATGAGCATCCAGTAATGTGATCCCTGTCTTTTAGGTCATAATTATCTGAGCTCATAACATGAAAGCTGTGATTCCACGCATTGTGACCTGTGAAGGCCAAGTGAAGGATATGAAACGTTATCCGTCAGCCTCACTAAAGCCATTGTACATTAAGAAGAGTGGGGAAGCACATTCTGACAAGATAGTAGTGCTAGCGGGAACCCGTGGAAATTCCACGATAAAACAATAATATCTGACTTCATTGGTTTTCTTTTTTTCTTGGCAGTCACAAGAAAACAAACTGCTGTGAATGAAAAGCCGTAACGGCTCTGTGTGTGTGTGTGTGGGACGGACGAACGCGAAGGCCGCTTCGGCGTTACAGTCCGGCCATCTGGGTAGATGCCCCCTTCGTGAGTTGGGTCCTGGTGAATAAAGCATCGGGGTTCTCCACACGACAACGTGAGATCTGTCACAATCAAAGAATATAAACTGCTACGTTTGACGAAGCCAAAACGCCTCCAGAAGTGACAGACATGGACAGCGGCCCGAACTTCCGGGTAGACGCCGGGAAGACGCCGAACTTCCGGGTAGACGCCGGAAGCGTGACAGCGTGAAGTTTTCAAGTGACTTTATTCAAATATATAGGTGGGGATCAGTAACAGAAAAACAGCACAGGTGCTTTTTGTCAGCGTATCTACAAGCCAAAGAAAAACTACAATTATCAGATGCATTTAAATACATACTCCTTATGCATTACATGAATATTTCTATTTTATACTACTTTTTGTTTCTAATCTCTTATTTGAGTAGGTGATATAGTCCAGTGTATCAATTGGAGAGTTTTTTTCAGGATTTTATTTTTATATATAGACATTAGTGCACTATTTTAAACTCACTCTTATTTTTGACACCCAATATTTATTTCTTAGACAACATGGTTTTCACCAGAGAAATTTATGCAATGTTATCCTTTCCTACTTGTTTAATTTTACCACAATCAAGTATCAGGTTACTTCTTCCACAACTGAGAAAGGGTATTTGAATGTGAACAAAATCTGTTGAACAGAAAAGTGATGACAATAACTGCTTTCAGCGAAGTTTAATACAGCCTGTGTTGGTGAAGAGGACATGCTGTCATGATGCTCGTTCCACTTAACCGCAATTGAAATGTAGTCACCTTGTCCTAACCTGTCAGATATCAAGGTCATGTGTGTCTGCTCCTCCTATACACAGTACAATACAATAATAAAGCATGGGGATAGACATGGACACTATAATTATTCCTACTTCTTCTCATAGCACAGGCAAAATTTAAAGAATCTGATTCCAAATTGTTATCACAGACCCATACACCAGTTTTTGTTTGCATTCTCCAGCCATACAGGCAGCCATCGATTTTTGTTCATGAATTGTCAGATAAACCAGCGTTACACATCATTTTATTGCTCTCATAGTACAGGTCAAACACAGAAGAAATAAATAGATGACCGTACTTTTCATTATCAGTTTTTTTTTTAATCTGTTCATGTAAATAACAAATCTTTAGAATGAGAGAGTCTTAGTTGTGAAGTACCTCAAGGATCTGTCCCAGCCCAATATTGTTTAATCTGTATTTGTTACCATTAGGGAATGTTATCAGAAAACACAATATTAATTTTCACTGCTATGTGAACAATAATCAGTTATATTTGTCATTTAAAACAAATAAATCTTATACTAAGTTATAGCTCAGTACAGTACTCATGTTGTTGGGTGTACAGTATATTGATGCACTTGACACCATTGAATGAAACATCTAAAACAAATTAAAATAAAGAATAGGGCCTAGATCAGCTCTACTGGAAAGTGTTAGGAGACAACTTTTGTTATGATTTGATGTGATATGCAATGAAATGATGCAATGAAATGATGTGCTATTTAAAACTCAGATGTTTAAGATTATCATGGCTTCACATTTGTGCACACTGACTTTGATTTTATACAGATGGTAAGAATAGGCACATCCTATGTGAAAAACATGGAAGTGGTCTGCACTAGCAATATTAAGGACTATACAACTGCTAGCAGACCAAAGAAATAGAAGGACAAAAAAAAAGGTCAACTTTTCCAAGTGTAAAATTCTCTCTGTGTTTGTTCTGAAAGATGTATTTTAACTATTTCATTATGTTTTTGTACCAGAAAGCCTTTGGAGATTTCACAACCATTGCATAATATGCACCACAGAAACTGTGACATCACATCCTGTTTCTGTCTTCAGTCTTGCGTTCTGTCATGTGTTGAGTCCTCCCTGCGCAACAACCGTGTCTCACACGATGATGTAATGTATGAGAGTATATAATGACTGAGTGTCTGGATGGAGAGGGTTGAGGATGAGGGGAATGAGCGTGTGTAAGTGTGTGTGTGTGTGTGTGTGTGTGTGTGTGTGTGTGTGCGTGTGTGTGTGTGTGTGTCCTTATAATGGTACATTAGTAACAATTGTCTCACTAATGTCATAGTTTATTATGAATAATGGACAATATCAATGCCAAACATATAACGTCATGGAAAGAGTTCCGTTTTAGGACTAATATTTACAAAACTTTAGCTCTTTTTCCTTTTTTTGTCTTTGCACAATGTGGGCGAGGGCAATGTTATGACTAGGAGCAAGCAGACAGATAGAGGTGATAAATACCATAAAAATGCCAAGCTTGTGAGCAAGGTACCTAACCAACCTGTCTGGAGTATGTCTGGGTTTGGTCTGGCTTTCAGAGACTGGTGGACTGATTGCTTTCAAGGGCTGAGACAGTTCAGTGAGCTGAAGGTACGAAGAAACATGGCAGTATGAAGGAGGGAGGGAACCATATCCTTTTACAGTCTGGAAATAACTCTGGCCAGAGGTGGTGGAACGACCCAGTGCCTGTCATGTTATTGGGTCATTAGATCACCGCAACACAGCAGCACAACAGGCCCAGCACTTGACTCTAGTGGGCAGGAAGGTCACTTTACATAAGAAGTGTATTTCTTGCACTCTTGACGTAACCCCAACGACTATACCACAATGCTTGAACTGATAGTCCGTCTGCATTTTTTTTGCAGTATGTTATATAATCATATACCGTGACAGGTTAAAATGATTTAATGTAGGTAGACAATAGATTGGAAAATTGGAAAATTTGATTATTTGTGATTATATTTTTTAGTTGCTAAAACTGGTTGCCAACATAATTCTGGCCTTGGTAAAATAAAATAAAAAGACTGTCTACCAGCATGTTTTAAGTTCCAGATTAACACACTGAGCCTTGTTTGTATAATTTATACAAAGAACAAAGTGTAAATCTAACAAACTGGGTTTTTTCCATAGGATTGTATGCGAGACTACTTCTTGCCCGGGTGTTGCAGTCTCCTCTCAGCAAATTATTTTAGCAACTTTTAGGTGACATGTCAGCCAGGCTCGCTATTTTCCCATGCTAAGTAAGGTGACCACCTGCTGAGTGCTGCATCATATTTCCCATACAGACTGATATCATTCTTCCGATATAACATTATAAAATTATTTCTCAAAATATCATCCCATTCCTTTAATAATGTGGCTTAGTGAGTGGAAGTTGTGTAACAGAGAATAACAACAAACAGCTGGTGGTGAAGAGTGCAAAGGACGACGTTAGTAATGTGCATTGCTTTCATCCTGCCAGGGGAATACACCACATACTGGTCGAGATTAGACATCCTTCCTGTAACATTTTTCATGGTGGCTCCTGGGATTTGAGGATTGAAAAAAATGGAAGTGATGTGCAAACAAAGAAGGTCAAGGTGTACCACCACTTTGCCCGAGTTCATCGCCTAAAAGATGGCCAAAATAGGCCATGCAAATCTGAAAACACACAGACCTGAACTCTGTCCACTTTTAAACAGAAGAAGCTGTCACTGTGACGAGAGTCGCAGTATGCATGGAATGTCCGATCCTTCGGATGCCTTAGGGAGGAGACTGAGAATGCTCATGATTCCCCCTTTATTCATTCCTTTAATATTAAAACATGCATGAGGGAATGATTCATACAGGTCATATTCACTGTAACAACAGGCTGCTACTTACCTTGAGTATTCATAGGCATAATGTCCGTTCTCAATGACACCGATCTCTCTAATCTTCACTCACCAGCCTGTCTTGTCTTTGAATGTGCCCTCCAGTTTTTTCTCTGTACACCCTTCCAAAGTTGGTGTCATATACCCACCTCTTCCTGGATATGTATTTTATTAGTCTAGGTAAGGTGATGTCACCATTTCATCACCAAAGATAGTCAGTGTGCAACTGTATGACAATTTTGTTTGACTTTTTTTTAGGTCAAAAGTTGAGCGACCCCTCAGATCCAAGACTGATGTTTGTCTGATGAGGCAGGTAAACGTGTGGTTAATGAGTGGCAGTTAGAAACAAGCAGTGATATGTGGCAGGAATGCAAAACACATAACGGTCAGCACTGGAATGCCTGGGAGGTTTGAGGAAACTGACCAAATATGTCATCTATTGTCTTAAACCAGTGCTTTCCATTCACAGCCTTATAACAGCTTCAGTGCTTCTCAGGGAGAACAGAGAATAACATTGATACTGCATCTATTAGTGTGTGACAGCTAAAGAAGTGAAGATGGATTATTGTTTATTAATGATGAGCAAAACAGCAATCTCACTTTTTATGTCATAAACACCTTTAAATTATAGTGAAAAGCTCATTAGGGATTATTTTGAGTTTCTTGTTCCTTTTGGAAAGAGCGTGTGGGCGTGGCCAGTGATAGAGCAGGAAGAGGGCGGGGCTAGCCGCTTCATATTCCCTTATGCCAATGAAATCACCCATAGGAACTCTGAGGTGCGTGGGATGGGACGGGGCAGTGTCAGGACAATGACTTCAGAGTTCTCAGTAATTCGGTTAAACCTTCTTGTCACTCAACAAATTAAATTTCAATCTGTTTCGTGATTTGTGTGTCACACCACTTTTTCAAGCTTGGCTCATATTTGAAAGCTCGGATTATTATAAGAACTCCAGAATTGTGAAGACAGGTGACTTCATGTAGAGGGAAAAGTTAGGAAACTCCGTCGGAATGAGACTGTGGACTTTACTTGTCTTTTTCCCGGTGTGCGCACCCTCTCCTCTGCCATCCGGTGAGTTTAAAAACGTTGTTCTGGCTTTAATTGTGCGCGTATTAGTTTATTTTTACATGCATTTATGATATTGTGGTAAGATCTGGAAGCACGACTGGCACAGCATCCTTATTTGAGAAGCGGGTACCGGTTTGGCAATCTGGGGCGCATTCAAACAGCCTGACGTGACCATTGAAAATTAAGTCCCACTGCAACTCATCTCGCTCGTTCATTCCATCTATTAACTCAAACATGTTTCATCACCAGAAACGTCTAAAATCAACGGTCCAGCGGAGAGTCGCTGCTCTGGACGAGCCTGCAATCCCCGAATGGGCAACTTGGCCCTGGGTCGAGTGGTGCGCACCGAGTCGGTCTGCGGCTTCAACTCCTCGGAGCCCTTCTGCTTTTTCAAGCAGAATGCTGCCCCCCGAGTCAGGGAGACCTGTTCGGCACCAAAATGCACCAAGTGCAACTCGAGAATCCCCAATCAGGCGCACCTTCCCTCCGCCATGACCGACTCTTCTTTCCGCTACCCGGACACTTGGTGGCAGTCTGCGGAAGGGGTGAAGGAGGAGACGCTCCGACTGGATCTGGAGACGGAGTTCATCTTCACCCACCTCATCCTCGTGTTCCGCTCACCCCGTCCCGCTGCCATGGTGCTGGAGCGCTCCCAAGACCACGGACACACATGGGAAACCCTCAGATATTTTGCCAAGGACTGTGAAGAGGCGTTTGGTCTCGCAAAGGGGTCCCCAGTCATAGAGAGTGGAGCAACTTGCACCTCCAAATATTCAGGGGCTTTCCCGTGCGCCAGAGGCGAGGTGAGTACAGTGGATGTATTAAACTGATTTAAATCTACATTGAGTGGTGAGTTATGATAATGGTATGGCAGCTGTGTGGTTGAGGATCAAATAAAAATAAACACAAATTTCAGATAAATTTTGTGCCGAATGATATGGGATTATCCCTCAGACATAATCTGGAAAGTCTAACACAAACACACATTGCGTGTGATTCAGTGAAGTTGGAAGCACTTCAAGAGAAAAGCTTTGAATGAGATAGAAAAAAAAGTTTCATTATTGGATTTTATTTCTGAAATCCGAGCGTGACCACATCAGAACATTCTGCCACACATTCCCTCAGAAATTCACCATGATAACGCTCAACATCTGCTTTGTGCTTGATGTCCGTTTATTGGCTCCGGGATGCATTACGAGCTGACATCACACAAACCACTGAACTAACTGTTGACCATGCTTTGTAAAGTGATCCCACTGATGGGCTGCGGAGACCTTTTTTTGTTCTACCAGTCTGCTTTAGGCCTGTTATGACATGCACGGCTAGAATATCAATGTTCACTTTTATGTCTTACGTTCTCTCAAAGCATTTTTTTGTTTTTTGGGACACACTGAACCATGCTGTAATTCATTGATCAGATCATTTACTCACTCTGACTGTGAAAGACATAGAGACTCTCACTGGCCAGTAAAGGTTTGTTTTGCAGCGAAGAGCCTCAGACCACATTGGGAGGTTCTGGTTAAACATCTGTATGAAGATATGGCTTTGACTGATCTCATAATTACTGTGTGTTTGAAACAAGTATGTGTCTTGCTGCAGTGTGTTAGCTCTTTTGTCTCAGCCCCTCACCCTTTATAATTAGTGTCTCAACATGCAAAGGCATTTGGCAATATAAGGTAATACTCCAGACATTATATGTTTGAACTCCCTGACTGTTATAATAAGATAATGTTTTTATACAGTCACCAAAGGGGAATTTTTTTTAGTTTTTGTTGTTGATCAAAATCAGGTTAATTCAAGTCAGGGGAGACGAGAAAATGTTAAAAAAAAAAAAAAAAAAACGAAACAAGAAACTGCAACTAGTGAGAGCAGCTGGAATCTTAATTGACGGTCTCAGATAAATGAGAGCAGGAAATGAAGACTGACCGTGTATGAGAGGAGTGTGTGACAGGATGAAATGAAAAATAAACTGAACTATGAATGACTGAACTACAATCAGAGACCCATTTGTCAAGTGCAGTTTTTATGCAGTAAATCTTATTTTTAACATCTGCTGTGCGTGACCAACCATGTGATGCCTCCATTATGATACGACACTACGTGACTGTACATGTCATGGATGAGGCAAAAAGTATTAGATATGTGTTGCAGACTGGGACTGTTTGCATGTGTAAACATATAATTAATTTCATTAAAGGTGTAGTCTTTTGGAGTCAGTCCCTCTAAAATATTAAAAGTCCGCTAGTTAAAGTATATTTAATGAAATTAAGCTGGAAAAAATACAGTTCTTTAAGAAAATAATTTTTGCCACGCATAACTTCCATTATATCTGGAAAACAAGATGAAACATATTGAAGACACTCCAGATAATTTACTTATGAGTTGCAGAACATTTTTAACCCAATACTTGTTCTTCTGGCAGACAAATACAACATGATTTATATTTCCCTTGTGGTCTGTCATTGTCTCTAAAACCACATTGCCACTTGGTGGAAAGCCTTTAAGACATACATAATTAATTTTCTGTCTTAAACTTAACTCTACAGGTGATCTATCGAGCCTTGTCGCCCTGGCACTCCGTGGATCCATATGGACCGGCTGCCCAGAACCAGCTTATGATCACCAACCTGAGAGTTCGCCTGCTGCGGCGCCAGCCGTGTCCCTGCCAGGCCAAACATCCTGGCCCTGCTGCCCTCCCCACTGACCATTACGCCATCTATGACTTTATCGTCAAAGGTAGTTGCCTCTGCAATGGACATGCTGACCACTGCGTACCAGCCAGGAGCTACCACCCCAGCCCACACAAGACTCATAATATGGTGAGCGATTCTGAAAGGTTTTGAGCACACCTTAACAGGTACACAATGCTTCACTGAGCTTAATTTGGATCTGTTGCAAAAAACACACTGACATGTGCCTCGCTGAAGTCTGTCGATGGCATAACCTTATCTCCGTTTTCATTTGATTTACGCGTGGAGATTGGGAGGAGAGGGTTTGGGGTTCCAACCACTCCCATGTTCCTCAGCTGTGCGCTGGTATGCGTTGTTGAATCCAGAGGCTGAAGTGAAGACAGGATTGTATGCCACAGCTTTACCTACCATTACAGGGATTTAAGGATGTGGAAAACCCTAATTATGGCATTCAGCCTAATTCTTTAACAATCCAGTCTTTGTCAAGTTATTGTCTTTACTGTAAATTGAGAAGAGAAGCACTTTTTAATTGCAGCATGGTTTAAAAGGGTGTATAGACACAGTAATATTCTGCATAGTGTGCTGCAATTGTAATTGTGGATGACGGAGTGTTGCGACACTAGAATTATTACACACGTGTTATGTTGGAACTCAACGAAAAAGCAACTCCCTCATGCTGACATTAAAACACATATTTATAGAAGCAGATGATGTTTTTATTATTTAGCTGCTGACAGACTTTGTGTGTTAACCGTCCAGCCAGTAGTTCAAGTATGCTGTGCGGTGTATGCAGTATACTACAGGACTTTCTTGCCTGCTGTTCCCTAAGGAATGCTTCTAAAACAATAAAAACAAAAAACCCCACATCCAGTCAATATTTCTGTCTCTACAGATTTTACGAATTCTAAATAACTTTCTTGTGTTTGCTGCCAGGTCCACGGCAAGTGTGTGTGCAGACACAACACAGCTGGAGACCACTGCGAGCGCTGCACCCCGCTCTACAACGACCAACCCTGGCAGGCCGCCAATGGCATCACAGGGACGCCACATGAGTGCCAGAGTGAGTGATGGGGCGAGAGAGAGGGGGTCAAACGCAGTGATAGGACACACAGAATGCAGATTTATCTGGAAAATGGATTTAGTCTCATAAATCAGGAGGTAACCTTTTACACGAATACCAGAGCAGCATTTGCTCTTGACATGTCAGCTACTGTAAAAAGCTGCATCACAAAAGATGCTGAAGAGAAATCATTTTCTGATATTTAACTGTATGTTTCCATTTAAATCCCAGAGTGCAAGTGTAACGGTCATGCGAAGAGCTGTCACTTCAGTCGTGGATTGTGGCTCGCCACGGGGCGGCGGAATGGCGGCATTTGTGACGGCTGCTCCCACCACACGGAGGGACGCCATTGTCAGAACTGCAAGAAGGGATTCTTTAGAGACTCCAGTCGACCAAAAACTGCCCCTGACTCCTGCAAACGTAAGACTCTCAACACTCTTGTACATGTGTGTGTGTGTGTGTGTGTGTCTGTGTGTGTGTCTGTGTGTCTGTGTGTGTGTGTGTAGCTTCTCTTTATTCCCCTTAAACCATAATTCTGAGTAGATGCCAGCAGAGAATTCCAATGAAGAGGGTCAGGCTTTGATATTTTGAGGACAGCAATGGTTGTGATTCCTTTTTTTGCCTTCTGGATTAAAGTGGATTGATTTTTCTGATGGGTAATCTCCCCTCAGCACTTTTTGAAATGACTGCTCTTCTTGTGATGAGATAGTAAGATGACTATTCCACTTTTTAGCAGTAGGAGTAACTGAGATCACATTGTTTTGGAATGCGACTGTACTTGCAAACAATGAAGGAATTTCCCATGAACCATGCAAGAACATTTTCACCATTCTTGCCCTTTCCCCCTGCCTGGCACGCTCCAGCGGTTTTAAAGAAAAACATGCTGTTTTGGAAACAGATGAAGCGAGACTGTAACAAAAATCAGATCAGAAGCGACCGTCAGGCAGGAGGAGTGATTAACTGTTTGTTTTACCGCAGCTGCTTAAAGCACATTGGACACATGTACTCCCAGCTTGTCCTTTGTTGTCGGATGATGATAAATTACATTTAACTTTTATATTATCTTGGGAGTTCAGTGTTTACACGCTACTTATCTCTGTTTGTGACTCTACAAACATTTTTTATCCCCTGTAGGGACACAGGTCCACAAAGGAGGACTCCTCCTAGGTCTGGTGTCAGAAAAGGAGATTAATCTTTTAATTTGCAAACAAAAAAAGAAGAAATTGAAACACATCATCCCTCTCCTCTGCAGCCTGTTCCTGCCACCCTGTGGGTTCTGTCCTCTCAGGAGGTAGCGCTCTCTGTAATCCTAGCAGTGGGGAGTGCACTTGTAAGCCTGGTGTCGGAGGCCTCCGCTGTGACAGCTGCATGCTGGGATACTGGGGGCTGCAGGAATACGGCTGTCGTCCATGCGACTGTACAAGGGAGTGCGACCCCTACACCGGTGACTGCATTTCTGGGTGAGAGCCAACATTTAATACCACAGCCTTATGTGCTTGTACTTGAATATGGTAACATATGGTGTGGAGGCAGAGTGCATTCTGGATGATTAACGCTAAGTGGAGCCCCGCCTCTGACTTTTTACCTCTGCGGCACAGCTCGGCTCTGGAGGTGTTATATACAGCTGCTGGCCCCGAGGGACACAGCAGCAATAATAGTGAGGTGGCACTCTTCAGGGTGGAGGAGCTTTTCTCTGCACTGCACCACTCTGGTGAGTCACAGGTCATATCACACTTAATTTACTGTACACCCAACCACATACAAATTAATCTTGTTTTAAGTTGTTAAAATGATATTAAAGTGAAGTGATTTATAAAAGGATTTTTAATCATGTCATTTTTTTTTTCCAGAGAAATGCAACTGTGCAGAAGTAACCCTCAGCAGCCCTAAGGTCTTCTGTGCTGCAGAATACGACTATGGTAAGTGCTATTTAAAAGGAATTGATTGGTTTGTTATGAGTGTATTTTCTTCTAAATAAAAAAATATATACAATAATGTCTGAATTGTAGAAAAAAATGTAACCTTTATTTGTTTAAATGTGTTTACTTGCCACCAGACTTCTTTTTCCTTCATTTTTGTGGTACATCAGTATGTTATCACCAAGTACAGATCTCTAAAAACATTTACAGTAAGGCTTATCTTTAGTCATGCTCCTGTAGACGCGCACCAAAACAAACAAAATCCCACTCACAGAAACAGCGCTCCACAGCACTGTAGTGGTCAGAAAGAGTACTGCATGCTGTTTCAATTTATAGAGTAAATTAAAATAATGTGACATTTATTATATCTTAAATCACTATTATACACAGGTAGTCCTCAAGATATGACATTCTACTTTCGAACATTTGTAGATATGAACAACCGCCCACCATGTCAGACTACTGTAGTTTCCCTTTCTGCCACAACCCATGCCGCCCAGCATAACCTGATAGATTAAGATTTCACAAACCAAGTCAAAATAACTCAGCAGATATAAGACTTAGTGAAGAGTTAACTCTGATGTCGGACTTCATGTGGCTTTCCGGTTGATGTGTCATCTACAGCGTTTCTTCCTCCTTTTATCCACATCTTTTCAAACCAAAGCACAGTGTATTCATATGAACGGGGATGTTCACCAACATCGAGACTGCTGACAATTTTTATTAGGTTGAAAGTTCGAGCCAGCGATGTAGACCTATGGACCACCTGTAAGAAAACTCAGAAACTGTCTGTTATTTAGTTTTTTAAATTATTGGCACAGGTGTCCTCCTGTAAGAACTAAATGATGAAGGAACCAATGATGACCGGGTTAGTTTTCTGCTCTGAACTCTAGTTGATGTTAACTATTGGTGGAGTTAAGTGAGAAACTTAGTGGAAATAAAACAGAGTAATCAAGCATGAAGTGGTGTGTCAGACTTTTGATGACCAGGAAGCTCATCAGCGCGTCATTCACATCAGTGCGGTGGAATACCTCAGTGGATCAAAGTTTGTCTTAGCCTCTACATCACTGAGGATAAAATTGATTCAGCAGAAGTAGTACCGGTAATTGTGTCTGCTAAGTGTTAACGAATAGTACTTTCGTATTTAGAGTAGCAATGACATTTAAGTAACCTCAAATGGCGATTATAGATTGAAATGTCATAAAAAATGACTTACGAACAAATCATCTTATGAACAACCTGTCAGAACCAATTGTGTTCGTAGGTTGAGGACTACCTGTACAACGATTCCCACATTGTGACATAGTAGCGTCTTTTCATTATGTGCTCTGTCTGCCTGCTGAAGTCCATCATCTTTTAAATGTCATTCTCCCAGTTTTAGTTTCCAAATCCTGTCACAAAAGTCCAGATAGTACCATCCAGGTCAGGACCTGAAAAACTCCTCCAGCACCACAGAAAACATAATCGCATTTTTAATGTATGTTGGTAGTTCTCTTTCTAGTCCTCTTCCTTGCACTTGTGAACTCACTGGACTAATTTCCCCATAGAAATGTCATTTTTAAAGAATGGAGCCAGTGCTGATATTTACCATTTTGATTTTGGCGGACTGCTAATTTTGCAGATTGACTTTTTATGGTGCTTTTACAGTGCTGGTGGTGAAGGTAGTGTCAGCTCATGATAAAGGCTCCCATGCAGAGGTGAAGGTCAAAGTCAGGAAGGTTTTGTACCAGAAACCTCACATGAAGATCCAGAGGGGAAGCGTCACTCTTTATCCGGAGTCGTGGACCATCCAAGGTTGTACCTGTCCCATCCTCAACCCAGGTTAGCTGCAGCAATTTATTCCATTTGTTGGTTGACGTCGATCTGTCAGCTTCATGCTGTATAGAAAAATCTCATTCTCAGTGTGTGTCAGCATTTTAGTCCTGTTTATTTGGTATAGGTGTTAAAATTTTTAGCAATTTTCTCAGTTTTCTCTTGTTTTCTGTATTTTCATGACTTTCTCAGTTCATGCTCTACTTTCTTCCCTCCAGGATCTGAATACGTAGTGGCTGGTCACAAGGACAGGAAGACTGGCCGGCTGATGGTCAACACCAAGAGCCTTGTTAAACCATGGAAATCAAGTTTGGGACGCAAATTCCTCCACATCCTGAGAAAAGACTGTGGCCACCGGTAGGGCATCACCAAGAACCGCAAAGATGGATGGAAAGTTAGAGGATCATCTGTGATGGTTGGATGAATTAATGAGAACCCAATGAGGACAGAGACTATTTGAATGAGGTATTTTGCTTGGACACTAAAATGAAAGCAAAATCCCAAGACTGCAACAGAGATTTTACAATTTTTTTGTTGCCAAAATGGGGTCCACGGCCCCCGAGGGAGGGTTGAAATGATGCATTACTGTGGTTGTTGTTAATCTGTGATAGAAATAAGCACATTTTACTAGGAAGACATATGAATTAGACCAAGTTCCTTTTGAAAATCAAAGAGAAAGAAGCAATCAAATAGATTTTGGACAAATTAGATGAGATACCTGTTTTACTGTGTGATACGCCTCAGATCATAATATTTCCAGTTTATGCAATAATATAGAAAGCATATAAAATATTTTATTTGCTGGTTAAATATCCAATTACCAAAGCAGGGTCACATCCCCACTGCTTCCATTTCCTTTAAATCCGCTGGCTTTGAAATCTGATGAGGTTTCTGTCTGACTCTATTGGTTTCTCACAGATATTGGTGGTGAATCACAAAGAGTCAACATCACAATACACTAGTGTGTGTGAGTGTGTGTGTGTGTGTGTGTGTGTGTGTGTGTGTGTGTGTGTGTGTGTGTGTGTGTGTGTGTGTGTGTGTGTGTGTGTGTGTGTGTGTGTGTGTGTATGGGATGTGTGCATGTGCTTCATGTCCTTGGTGGAGGAGTCTGGAGCGCAGCAGGTCAGAACAAGCAACTCCTGGATGACGGAGAGGATGAAAAAAAAAAACATTAAAGGAATCAGAAGCCTAATCTGAACAGCTCGGCTGCTCTGTGATGAGAGCAAAACATACCCAGCCCCACCTTCTCCAGTCTGGATCGCCTGCAAATGAGAAAACTGTTTTCATAGCTGCTTCGCTTAAAGAATGGGTCATAATCGGGTTTTTTTAGTCAGACTGGATGTCCTCATGTTCTGCTTCCATGTGATTCACTTGAGAAGGCCTCTCTGAACCCGACCTGGTGGGAGCCAGTGTGTGTGAGAAAGAAGACAGTACACAGTTTTAACATATGCTTCTTTTTATGGCCTGTGACTCCCGCTGCCCCAAAATAAATATTTATTAAAAGCTGCGGTATTCATTGACATCAGAGCGTATCACATCCAGAGGCCAGAGGCCATTTTTGAGCAAGGTTCAGTTAAGAATAGTCTTGGTCTGTTGTCTCCAAGGAGAAAGACCAACTCCGGGAGGAGAAATAATGCATTCCTCAGCCATGACATCACCGCCCATGTCCTTGTCCTGAAAACTTTACCAAAGTAAGAGAAAATTCTGGGTTTTCTTGTAAAGGACAAAGTGATGATTAGGCACTATGAATGTACTCTTTATTCTATGTGTTATTTGTAATAAGACTTCTGTGTCCTATGTGGTTTTTTTTGTCATCTAAACTACATAAACTACATGTCAGTGTATCTTTTTGAAGGCTTCATTACATTTTTGACATTATTCTGAAGCACATCTTGATGGACTTTACTAGTAACGTTTTTACTAGTAGAGGCGGCTGACCCGTGTTTGTGTCGCCCCCCATCGGACAAAAGAGGGAAATACATTTTAGCGTTGTGCATTGATAATGCTTGCACTTTGGAGTATTTCTAAATAAATACACAAGTAATAAGTAGTCAAGATTTATAACAATTTATTTATTACAAAACTTCCTCAAATAAAATAGAGCAAAGAAATCTATTGATATAAATATTTCATAGCTTTTTCCAAGTTCTTAATAAGACTGGAGCTTTGCATTACTAGTTGAGGTTTTTGCCAAAACGTTTTTGCATCGTTCTTTTGCATATATTTCTTCTCCATGTTAACTAAAAGCAGCGCCACAAAATAAGATTAAAATGACGTTATGTTTCTTTCAGATATGCCTTTTGTCTAGAAAGCTACTGCCACAGCACTATTTTTTTCTTTTTTGCCCTTGCTAGAATAATTATTTAAAATTCAGGAAAGACAAAAAATGAATTGCATAATCACTATCATTTAGTGGGGGAGTTTTGTTCCAGAACTATTCACCCTCCTCCTGGATTGACTTGAGTTTTGGCACATGCTCAGTAATCGTCTCCCCGGCTCACTACTTCCTTGCAGGTGGGCCTTAGCAGGATGGTGTGCTCGTACTGGGCGGTGTAACTGCCCTTGATGTCGCACAGGGGTGGGTATGGGTCTACAATGCCGAGGTCACACAGATTCTTTAACGCCATGAGGTACTTGGTCTCGCCGAGGCGGTCCAGCCAGCGTCGACAAAACGCCAAGGTCCCAAAGTTCTCATTGATTACATTCAGCAGATGTTTAGCCCTTGGAAGTCTGCAGCACAAAGTCAGCAATCAGAAAAAATTGATTCTATAGAGCAGCCGTTTAGATACAGAACTCTGTTTACGGTTTCTTTTGTTAGAGAAATCGACATGTAAATGACACCTTATTGGTACGTGTCCGACGTTGAAGTTTTTCATGTAATGTGAACACTCCATGTCATCGTAGACAGCACCTCTTCCTGTACTGCCGAATGTCTCAATGGCGTAAGTTTCACCTTCCTGAAAAAGAAGATATGAAATGTGGACAGGATCTCATCTTTTTTTGTTCTTCAGTAACTCGTTGAGTGACTGGCCGTAGCGCTGCAGGAGGTAAAACAAAAACGCTAAGATACCAGCAAAGCAGACGTTCTAGTTCAGTCTATTAAAAAACAATTGTGTCTTGCTAGTGGCTTGACTGTATTTCATTGACATTTTGTCTCATTATCAGTGTGTGGCTGTTGTGGGAGTCCCTGTGGTGTTAGCTGATAACACTGCGACACCCTCTCTCGCTGTGCAGATAATCAGTCAGCCCTGTGGCACACCCACCCGCCACTCCGGCGGTTCATCCTCTGATCACAAAAAGGTTAATGGCTCTGTTATACCAACACACACGTTAGCTAAAAATACACCACACAAGCTGCCACCTCAGCAGCACCTCCAGCCCATCCCCCCCTTGTTACCCTTGTGGAAGCGACAGGTGAAAAGCTTCATGCAGCAAGTCACCAATGAAAATCCTCAGTTCCGTCAGGATGCAGTCGTGTATACAGCAGTGGGGGTGTCACACCAATCCAAATATAAGAAGCTAAGGTGTAAGTTTCTTCATGGTGGTATACCGTCCTGTTAATGGCCTGTTAATGGCACATAATTCAGGGCTCTTTAAGCGGAAGTAGAGTTTTAATATGTGTTGCTACTCGATCCATTTGGTAATCTAAAACGCTTCCAGCACAGCAGTAATGATGGAATTGTTAAAGTGATCATATGGAACGCACCATTTTCATAACCCTAACTAGCCAATTACATTTATTTCCACAGTAGTTAAAAATGCTCCTGTGTTGTTTTCAGATATATTATGAGTTGTAGTCAGTGCTGCACACACCTCCATCCTCGTGGCCTCTCCTCCCTTAACAATAGGGACCGTTTTCCCTGAATGTATTCTGTACGGGCCGATTGAGTGGCCATTGAGGTTCCGGATTGGCTTCACTGTGGAGGAGAACGCCACAAAGATGTGAAATAAACAGGAAACAAATGTCGAACCCCCACACGGAGAAAAGATGACACATTTTACCTTGATATGTTTTCCCATCTATCACCACTTCGTAAGACTCCATGACCTCCTGAATCATCTCACCGATGTCACACAGGCGAACATCAATCCCTGCGACCTGGAATAGAGAAGCGTTCACTCTTCACTTTACAACACCACCATGTGCTTACATTGATTAAACCAGGCAGTAATAAAGTTAAATGCTTGAATGTCACCATTTATTGCAATTTTCTGTTTGAGTCTTGACGTACTTTGCATATGTAATTTAAATAAGCTGTACATTGTACCTCTTATGTATGCCTTAATGGTGCATATTATGTAAATGTCATGATCAAATTCTTTTTGGTCATTATTTATCATTGCTTTAAAATCATTTCACCTCACTATTTAAAGATAGCATCGGTCATCAGGCTAAAATCCACATCACAGAGGCTCGGATCAATGATCCTCAAGCAGAGCTACAGCAGAGCCCCAGAGACGGGGGTCTTCCTTAGTCCTCGGGACAGAACCCAGGGTGAAGACGGTGATCCTCCCTTTGATCAGTAGCTCAACATCAAGCAGCAATGCTAATAGCCACCATGCACGAAAGGGAAAGCCACAGTACCTTAATGCCAGTGTTAGTAGCATCTCTCACAGCCTCCAGCAGCCGATCGAACTTTGGATTGAAAGTGACAGTGAAGGCACAGTCTATTATTCTCCCTGAAAGACCAAAATATTTGTTAATTAATACATGACCTTTAAATGAATATTCATTTTGCATTGATCTAAAAATGTGGATATTTATCAACTCCCCCAACACCAGATTTTTTTCTAGCAAAAACAATGAGTCAGGATAGTGAAATTGCACAGCAACAAACCCTAGACAGCTTCATACCATCATAGGGCGCTCTTACCGTTGATATGGGTTCCAAAGTCAATTTTGCAGATGTCGTCATAGTGCAGCACAGTAGGGTCCCCTGCGTTCGGGGTATAATGAGCAGCACAGTGGTTGATGGAGCAGCCTGTCGGGAAAGCCAAGCCGGCCTTCAGCACGTTTTCATTGATGAGCCTCCTGGAACAGTTCTCCAGCTTCTCACTGCCAGGAAGAGAAAGTGACAAAGACGACGTGTCCGGAGAGGAATTAAAATCACTTGATCACAACAATTAATAGATGAACGATAAATTTGTAAATGTAAAATACTTATAAATCTGTAATTAATTAAATTAAAGAGCTCAAGAGCTCTAATATAACGTATATCTCACCAGATATCAATCATGGTCATCCCTGGTTTGATCCAGCTCCTGACATACGTGCGGACCTGCCGATGTGCCTCAGCTGCTTGTCTGAAATCGCTCCACATCTCCTCGCTGGCCCTGTCCAGCGCCCGCTTCTCTTCACTGGTGGTTCGCCATGCTGCACTGCGTCTGGCAGGGAGGTAGACGAGACCACAAACAGTATGCACTGATTACTTTCTCAGTATCCCAGAGTCTGCAATGAGGATTGGACAACTGTAAAACACTGCAAGGATGAACGTGTTGTTGGTCTGATCTCGACAAAATATATTAATCTGCTCACAAAGAATAAAATCAAACCAAACATTGAAGTGAGTCGCTTTGCAGCAGAAAGACCTGAATAAAAACTGGGTATGTCACATTGTGGAAGATTACTGCTGAGTATGAGGGACGATGTGGAGGTCACACACCCGTCTTTCGATGGTGGATATTCACACTCCTCTCCCTTTGGAAAGTCTCCACTGGGATAGAGCTCACAAATAGGGATTGAGGGAGGGTCAGTTTGTCCCTTCACTGTGGCCCAGATAGAGAGAAGGAGAGGCAGTGGAAAGGTTCAGTTGGGAGAAAAGAAAAGAAAAAACAAGTTAACCTCCCCGTGTTCATGACATTCATAGTCTAACTTCTAGACAGATGGTGTTCGTTAGTGATATAACACATTGAATTACTGATCTGAGGGAATATAGAAACACAATGTCACTCAGTGGGTCTTCATGATGCAACACATTCATTGGTATCATTACTCCTCACTAACTGCAATGCAAGTTCATGTGCTCATTAATTTGTCCTGTCTGTTTGACATGTAAGGTCCTGCAGCATTTTGTCCAACTCCTACCCCGTCTGTTCTGCAATATGTTGCTCTCGTGACACCGATTAACTGAATCAAACTGTTTTAGTGCTTCTGATTCTGATTTTAGTGCTTTTTAAATATTGATAATTATTTACAGATACATTTTCTGCTATGCTTCTGCTATGAAATGAAATTTTAATTTTTTTTTGTCGAAGGCTTACATCCTTTCTTCTTTTTCTTCTTCTTCTTTTTTTTCCCACAGGAGTTCTCCCCCTGATCCCCATCTGTTGAGAGCATCATTAAATTCAATTCAATGAGAAATATCGATAGGAGGTTCGGGCACAGTTCCCAGCGTGCCACTGAAAATCAAATATTACTCTGCAGACATGCCCAGATGAATTTGACTGTGCACCTCCAGGAGTTTAAAGGTCAACACTGCAGATGATGATGATGATGATGATGGTGGTGGTGGTGGTGAAGAGTTACCTTCTTCTCCATCCTCTTCCATTTCTTTTTCCTCCAGTGTTTGCTGCACCAGCTGTTTTGCCAAATCAGCAACACATCCCAATTCTCCGTCCCCATCAGCCTCATTCGTCCCTGCTGCAAAGTCACACACCCTCGTGCAAGCATGTGCAGGTGAAACCGCACATGTCCATCAATGACATGCACACGTATACACACACACACACACACACACACACACACACACACACACACACACACACACACACACGGTGTAAATTACTGGCGCTTCAGGCTCATCTCAAGAAAGTGCATCCACTATAAGCTGAAGTTGGCAGGTAGGGTGCATAAATCCCCCTTTGACCTTTAGAGTCAACATCCTCAAGGGCACATTTCCCAGCAGCATTATGACATTTAACCCTTCAACGACTGAACTGTGGCCACTACACATGACTTGTGGGTGGTTCAAGAACTTTGGCTGTTTAAGGATGTATTTTCTTCACGTTCCGAACGGCCACTTTTTTCTTTTCTTTTTTTTTTGCCATAACACTTGTCGTTTCCCTGACACTGATACTTATATTATACAATACCATCCATTTCATAAAGATTTATGTACAACATTTAATATAGATATTTAGATTACAGTTTATTCCACCAAGTGCCGTTAGTTTTAATGTTATGTTGTGTCAGAGGCTGTCCCATTTCGAGACGAGAGTCCTCAGCCTTCAGCAGCAGCTGGGACAGGTGGACAAGAACAAACTCAGGTTGAGAATTCTCCTTTCCCGCATGTTCGATGCCCGTGCGCTCTAGAACAGACTATTTTCTCCCCGATCCACCAACGTGACGCGTCTTACCTGCTGCGTTGGTTTTATTCCTCTTTTTCTTCCTCCTCTTTTTCTTTGCCGACTCTGACGCGTCTGCGTCTTCTCTTTCCTCGTTCCAGTCTCCCCCATTGAGAAGTTGAGGCTCCGCTTCCAGCAGAAGCTCCGCCATGATCACCGGCCGAGAGATGAAGTGACGCATAAGCTGCTGGTAGCCTCCAGTGGTCACAGCAGAAAATAGTGCTGGGTGACGCTGAGCCAATAAAAAGCCTATGGACAACCCCCCCCCCTTCCCGAACGTCAACTTTACGCGTGAGGAAAACAATCCTGCAAGAGGAGCGCAAAGCAGGGGAAGAATAATGTGACAGACAGATGTCAGTGTTGAAGCTGTAGGATCATCATTCTGTCCAAGCATCTGATTCCAGCCTCAGGTTACCTGTCCGTGCGCACCTGGCGCTGACGCACCTGACCCACCGAAGGGCCACGCTTGTCCCGCATGACCACATTTTGCAAAACGTTCCATAACGTACCTGGTGTAAGTAGCAGACACTGTATATGCTTTACATGTGGAGGCTGGTACAACTTTGGTGCAACATATGGCGCATCTGTTTCCAAGCAGCGCACAGCGGAATCCCGCTGAAAAGTGAGTTTTCAAATGCGATATATTTTTTTTCTGTCTTTTTCGGGCGCGTCGACAGCTTTCAAGACGGGCTCTTTAAATTTTTTTTGATCAGATGGGTAAATGTTAAATGATTTCAGTGGGAGTCATACAAAATATTATTTCATATATATAATAATAATAAACTATCAAATATTGACTTTAAATACAACCCATATAGTGGATACAGCTTTCTTAGTAAATTTGTAACTTAGATGCAACATGTATTCTATATGCAAGTTTCGCAACGTAGGTTAGAATTGAAGAAATGTCAATTTTAAAGAAGGCAAAACAGGTTTTAATGAACAAGAAGCATTTTATCTGTCAATGAACAGAGATGGTTACAGGGCACGTCACAAAGGTACCGTGATATGAATTATCATTTTATTCATGCAAATTTTTTTCTTCACATTTTTCTATGTAACAAATGATTTTTTTTTTCTGACAGTTTTCAGGGGAATGACAATAAAGACAGTGAAAGTGAAGCACTCAGCAAGAGTCTGTCTAATGAATTGTGTGGGGTTGGTGAACCTGATATTCTGTCTGCTGTTGGTGTTACACCACACATAAAGGACCGGGATCCAGTGAACGCATACAAGCATGCAGCTCCTCAGTTATTGAATGAACTGGCCGGCTTAATTTCAGAACCCAAGAGTAGTGGGAAGTGTAGTATTCCATGAGGAATTATCAATATATTGAATTACTCCTGGCATGACCTCACTGCAGGGGCAGCACTCTGGAATAGTTTGCAACAAGCCAATAAGATAGAAGTCAAAGCTTCCATGAAGTTGGATGAAGCTCAATCCCATCAAGCGTCTGCTGATGACAAGAAGAAAGGAAGATCACGTGTTGTGGAAAATGTTGATCCATTGGTGAGAAAACCCCAAACAGAAATCTGCACAAATCCAAGCAGAAAAAATGGCCTGTGAATCTTTGGGTAACTTTTTATGGTAAGTTGAACCGTCTATAACACTGAATTAAATCTTGTATATTCAATCCTCAAGGCTATTTTACCGACTCATTGTCTTTTTGTCACAAAGATACAAAACAAAACTGAGAGACTGCTTGATATGGTGAACAGAAGATGACAGAACAACCCAAAGGGTTGCTGTGGTCGACGGGATGCCCCAGACACCAGGGGTGAAGCAGCAAGATCACAAGTTACACCACAGGATCCACGACGGCTCCTCATTCTTATAGTATGACGTGAATTCATTACTATTGTGATGCCAGTGGATCCAAACAAGCAAAATATACTGCACATGGAGATTTGTCACCACAGCTGACCTTTTGACCCTGCCCTTTCGGCTACCCGTCTGGTTGTGTTGTAGTATGCCAGAGCCACTCTGGTCTGTTGCTGCTCAGGACCTCTCAAAATCCTCTGTTGTGTCCCTGAACAGACATAAGAACACACCACTTACATCACCTGTGTGTGAAAACCATTATATAAGATGGTTAAAACACAAAAAAAATCTATATTACATTACCTTCAAATTCCTTTTGAGCCTCCCAAAGCACTGTGTCATAAAACAGAATGCTAAATGATTTATGCTGTTTTATATCACATAAAGAAGGATGAAAACTGTCTGTGTGCTCCTGGGACGTCCTGCAGATGGAAGATGTGGAGGTGCTGGAGGATCCGTCGGTGCAGCAGAGAGGAGGTGGACATTTATGTCGGGAGCTGAAGAGACTCCGGCAGAGAGTTCAAAACATCCTGGACGACTAGATGGGTTATTACCGCGTGGCCATCGGTGACTATCTGTGAGTCTTTCTGGTTTTGTAGTTGGTGTGCACTGCAAATAGAATCACCACTAAGGATGATTCAGTGTTTCATTATCACCTCACTGTGCAAACTCCACATTACTGAATAGTTCTATGAGGGTCTTGTTCACGGTCACTCGTGTCACTCATTGTCCGTGTGCATTTCTGAGTGACCTCTTCCTCCCCTTCAGGGATCAAACGTCCTGAGGTGAAGCGGATATCAGACGCCCCGCTGAGGACCAGGCTGAGGGGCGAGGTGCAGTCAGGTGTTAAGCCAGTCCAGCTCGAGGAGAGGATGGACGAGTCACAGGAGATGTATCGATAATTATCAGCGCAGACACAAAGACCTCCTGACTGCTGCGTAAAGCTACCGAGGTACAGATGCAAAGTCCATTGAGTTGCTCTAACAATTCTACATGTCAACTTCTCTGAAACAGTTTTCTCTTGTGGATCAAGTTAATTTTTCAGGACCAACATGAGAAGCAAATGAAGTTCCTTTGCTCATTGCTTTTGTTTTAGACCACGATCTACGTCTCAGCTCCACGCAGACTCCATCAGCCAGCGACTGATTCTGTAACACAGACCTGATAGGCCTCAGGTGTTTGAGCTCTGCTGGACCTCACGCTGATGCGTTCTCCTGCAATAAAGGGCTCTTTCGCTTTTTTGACGTGTGTTGCCAAAATGATAAAGAACCAGACAGAGGAGGAGCCACGTGTCACACATATTGGACCCTTGCAGATCCATGGGAACATCAGACTTGATTATGTATCACTGACACACAGCTGTTGTTGTTTTATGCCACAGCAGCAACACTATATTAATGATGACAGCATCATGACCTCCCGCCACCAGGTCGGTGATTATTCTAAACCGTTTCGAATAGCAATCCTCTGCAGTCACCCGCCGTCCAGACCTGCCACCGTTCACCCCCACATTGTGCCCCATTCTGCTGAGATCTGCCCTGCGGATGGGGGTAGGAGGGGGGGAACGCAGGAGGTGCTGCTGCAGCGCCAAGGTGATGCCAGTGGTGACAGACGTGGAGTACGAATCCTTCATAACGGTCCAGCCTCAACTCAATCAGCAGATCCTGGTGGTGTGTGTGACTCCAACCTGCAGTATCCAACAAGGATGTACTGGAACAGCTTTACAGGAGGAAGAACAAGAACAGAACCGCACCGTGGACACAGGTAGTGGGTCTGTCTTACACCGAGACAGGATTACAGACACGCAACGTTTTGTAACAAACACAGCAGCATCACTGGTTTGCAGCATGTATCAGATAAGATGAATCTCATAACCTGCAACTTATCTTCCTTATAATAATTCAGACTACAGTGCTACAGGCTTTTGCACAGTATGTAACAGGATATCTTTTTACTACAGTGGCAGATGGATTCTTTTCGTCTGGTGACGTATGAGATGTCAACTGGGAGTCCCAGCCATGGAGCAGAGAACTTCATTCTGTAGCAGAGACATGGTATCAATCCTGGGATGGTTCTTGTCAGTAAAGCCACTGCAGACCAGGTCAGAGGCTACAGGCTGAGCCCCGTGCAGGTTTCTATTGCCCCCACTAGGTGGCAATAGCATTGTTCCCCTCGAGCAGCAGGATAAGACCAGGATGACTGTAAGGTGCTGCCCTTACAGAGAAACTGAGACATTTAGTATTAAATGTCCACTGACAAGCAGGGATGTGTGACCCTTTATAATTATTATCTGAGCTATATTTATACTCACACTGTTACTGGTTTTTGCTGTAAAGTGAATCATTACCATGTAAAGACATAAATCATAACAGTACGTGACTTACAGTATTTTCCTCACTATAAAAAAAGCCTTTAATTTTGTCAAAAACCAACAATGCTCCTTATAATCCAGTGGGCCTTATTTATGAAAACAGTTTTAAAATAGGCCATTCATTGAAGGTGCGCCTTATAATCAGATGCACCTTATAATCCAGTGCGCCTTATATATTAAAGGGGTTTAAAATAGGTTATTCACTGAAGGTGAGCCTTATAGTCCAGTGTGCCTTATAGTGTGGTAAATACTGTTAAATGCAACTTTTTCTTGTTAATGTGACAGATGTACATCAGAGGGATGCTGCTGTTTGTTGGCTACGTATCCGGTGATGACAGCTGCTCTGTCAGGGACCTTCAAAAGCAAATTACTGGAAGCAGGGCAGACTGCAGGTCAGGTCTGAGCCTCCTTTCAGACTACAAGTTCAGGTACTGCTGTGAGACATTCACAAACTAAGGAACTAAATCATCGCTGCAAATACCTGTCATTGCTATCCAGTCGTGCAGTGGGGATTTAAAGGGAATAAAACAGCTGTCATTGATCTAACCACTTGTAATGGAATATAAAATGATCTTTTTGACATGTTAAATTACACATAATTTGATGTGATTATATTGCAGTGACAGAACTTCCCATGCAGGCTGCAGACGCTCTCCACTCATGCGTGTTTAGTCTAAAAGGAGCAGATGATGAAACACTGTCTGTTTCAGCAGATAAGCAGACAGCCACTGAGTCATATGTAATTAAACTATTAAAATACTATTTTAATATTCATGTACACACCAAATAATGATTTGCAGTAAATACTGTACATACAAATTCCTGTTGGCAGGTCTCCCATCTGTTGCAATATTTGACCAATTTTTTTCAATGCAATGTCGTGTTTCCTGAACAGAAATATTTGCTGAGGTTTCACTCCAGTGGCAGCGAGTCTTTTCTCCACCAGCTAAAAAGAGTCCAGCCCTTCCTGTTCTTCCTGTTATCACACAGCAAATGTTCTCCAGTGACAGGATCATTACTGAATCGACCTACCTGAAGTCTTAAAAAAAAACCCAAAACTCTCCAAACTGTTTTAACTTTAGGCTAATGTCAGATTTAACGTGATGCTTCACTGCTGTCTTACCATTTTATACCAACACATGTATAATTTCTACTATAAAACAGAACCTTGATGAAGTGACAAAGTGACAAAAAGCACTGCTGATATATTTTTATTTATTATTTATTTACTTCCTTAAGACATATTGGACCAAATATCAGCTGTTTCTCCAGCCCATGTCTAGTTCATGAGTCACTTGGAATGATGTCAGTTTTAGCAATGCGGATGTTGGAGGTGGAAAGTTTGTGCATGTGACTCTGAAACATTTTTTTTTGGATGAGAAATCATTTTAGAAATGTTGATGAGTGAAACTTATCATGATTAGGAATCGTATCCATGCTTGTAGGTATTCACACGCCGTGATCATTCCATACATTCAAACTATAGTTTACCTGACCACACCATAATAATCTCTTATACATTTACTGACGCACATATGCGTGCGTGAACGCACACACGGGATTATACCACAGCGGTGCATGTGCGCTTCTCATGGTATTCAGGATTTCAGAAGTGGTTAATGTTGCGTTTGTTGTCACCGTACGCTTGAGATGAACTGTTTGTGGCTCTGAGAACAAATAGTTTGACCCCCCCCCCCAAGTGGAGTTGGTGACAGAAACAGAAAGGAAGATTTCCTCTCCGGCGCCACATTGCTGAACTGCGCGTCGTAGGATCACCTGCTCCTTTGGAGCCTCCCTGCAATAATCTCGGTCACAAAAAAAAATGCCGCAGTGATTTGTGAGAATTAACAAAGGCAACACGAAGCGAGTGAAGTGATGAGGAGCTCAGGTGAGTGATTGGAAACTCTTTTACCTTTACCGGTTCAAGTTGTCAGTGAGAACGAGGGTCACTATTAAACAGGTGAAGTTCAGACGGAGAAAGGCGATGGCGCTTGAAGCGTGTTGTTCTTTACTTGTCGAGAGACATAATGGAATACTTTGTGCGCAGGCTGTCTTTTTTGGGCTTTAGCTGAACTGTTATGTGGCTGTGTAGAGATTTACAGATTAAAAAAAACAAAACATTTACGTTTTCAAAAGATTAAAAACAAAAATTACAGCTCTGAGAATGAAAATATAAAACTGGATTCTCTTCCTATGAGGAACTATGAGGAAATGTGAATGTGGTTTGCTGACTGAAAAACCAAGATGACTAAATCAAGGGATCAGTGTATTACTGTTTTAAATAGAGCACATCATCCATATTCATATTCTGACTCTATTTCCTCTATTTAAAAAAAGGCACAAAACTATCTGTGCTTTAAGTCCCCTTGACCAGATGTGATTGATGCATTTCACAACAACAGACATCACATTGTCAGGCATTTGCTGCAGAGGGCCTGCTGATGACCCCCTCCACACCCTCCTCTTCCAGTTTTCTTTGAACAAGTGCCACCAGTCCCTTTTTCTTTGACCATAAAGTAGGCAGGTGTATGTCCTACGAGCCCCCAGCCAGGCTTGGAATCGGGACGGCAGGTGGGAGCTGGCTGGGTGTCCCCATCAGAGGTGTCCTCTCAGTTACATTGTCAATTCTGATCATAGTCAATCCTGATTTTCAAATTCCTCATGATAACAAATCATCCACATGGATAGTGGCAATCAGTTAAAAAGACAAAAAAATCCAATACAAAAATGCAACACAACTAAAGGGTGAAGTACGACTCATATCGAACACATGGCCCTCACTAAAATTAGATGTTCACATTGCCCTGTGGGCCACAAGATATCATCTCAGGGGCCACAATTGGCCAACAGGCCGTCAGATTAAGACCTATGGACTAGACTTTTTTTTTTCTTGAATTATTTCAAACTTGAAGCTGTTGAAGTTAAAGTGTATGCAATTTCTTTCTGTCTTTAGGAATGCACAAACCACCTCTGGCCCCAAAGCCAAAGCTTCCCCTGCCCGAGAGGCCAGAGCCAGAGCCCTCTGCCCCCAAAAGAGAGGGTGTTTTGCCTCCTGGCACGCCAAAGAGGGTTAAACCAGCAATAGCTCCCAAACCATGCCTGTCCAAACACACCAATGTGGTAGAATCTAAACCGCTGGCTTCAAAAACTGTGGACCAAACACCTGGGACAAAAACTCCACGTATTCTTAATTCCCAACAAGGAGTACCTCAAGGATTACAAAAAGGAGTACATCAAGAGACTAAAAAGTCTGACTTTGTTTATATTATTCCTATTTGTGTGTGTAATCATGAAAACTGTGTTTGTATGGGGAAGACATCAGCAGGCATCAACAAAATGGACAAAGACTTGAAAATGTTGGTTAAATGTAAACCTGAAGGAGACACTAAACCTCTACCTACACCTCGACATACTTCAGGTAACAACAGAGAGAAAATTTTAGCTTCTTCTAACTACACTCACCTTACAAGCCATAAACCTCCTCCAGATTCATTGACTGAAGACAGAAACCTCAACACAGGTACTGTGATTGTTAGGCCAGCCCCTCTTCTCAGGACATGGACTGATGAGACGAACGGCAATGAAATGCCTCAGAAAGCCCCCGAAAAAGGACCAGAGGATAATGCTCTTGGCTCGGAGGAAATATATTCTGTGCCTCGATCCAAACCGGTCCCGGTAGATCGTAGGAAACATGTCCATAATCCTGTACAGTGGAAACCCAGGACACCTGTGTTGACCCACCAGGAAAAGGTGGAGGCAGTGATGGTAGAAAATGTAGTGCAGGAAGGGAGGGATACCAATGTCAAAGAGGTGAAGGTATCATCGGAGTGGATGGGCAACTCATCACCCTCTACCAGTCGACCTGTTGAAATACAGCCGATTTTTCTGTCCATGGGAAAGCCAGGCCCTCCATGTAGGAAAAAACCTTTTCTGTCTGCACCTGAGAAAGCATCAACCTCTGCTGCTCTGACACAGGAAGACGACCTGGGCTGGGACAGCAGCAGCCAGGAGACGGAGGCATCTGTCGACAAGGACGATGATGATGTGGACAGGGAAGGAACGCCTGATCCGGAGGCGATCTACACTGACTTCACGCATAGTCCTCCTTGTAACCGTTTTCTCGATCAACAGGAGCTCACACATTCTCCTGAAGTTATCGTGCCTGTCAAAGTTGTGTCAAAGAAGCTCCAGAGACACAGCAGCATGACAGAATCAGTACATAGGAAGAACATCTTCTCTGAGGAGAAACAAGAGAGGGAATTGGGGGATAGTGTAAAAATGCCTGTCCTTCCTATAGAAGATTGTGTTTTGAAGGAGATATTAATGAGGGAGCTGCCTTCACCTCCAACAGAGAAAACAACTAAGAACTTCTTTAAAGGCACACCTATGAAGCCTTCTCGGCCAAGCGTAGGCAAAGCCAAGTCCTTCTCTTCTGCTGACGTACGTTCTGATGGACATAAGAAGAACCAATTTCTGAAACTGCTGGACATGAAGCTCTCAGCTAAGATGCTTCCCAAATTGAGAGGAAAAGGAGACAAGAGCTTTGTTGACACTGGGAATGACAACCAAGAAAGTTATCAAGATGGATGTGAGAACTGCCAGGATCATCTCGAGGTCAATCACAAATTCTCAAATCCAATCGAAAAGGAGCAAAGTGTGGATGGAGATGAGTTTTTTCCTGATGTCGAACAAGAACCGTACTATGAGAATATTCCATACTATGAGGAAATACCAATCTACATGAACTTTGACGGGGAAAGGGCTGTTACAACCCCTCAGGCCTCCTACTCTCAGCCTACACCCCAGACCATGCCAGATTATGACGATGAGGGCATTTATGAGGAGCATGAACCATACATGTCCTTTGGTCAGCCACCAACACACTGTGAGAGGTACAACATGACAGCTTTCATTTCTCTGTGTGTTATGTCTCATGTCACATCAATCCTACTTTTATCATTTTTACATCAATCTGTTCATCCAGTACAAAGACTGACTTTCATTGGTGAGAGAAGAACGGCACAGAGAAGCTTGCATATTTGCCGTTGTGCCTTCCACAGTGGTGCGAGTGCTTTGGCGGCCTTTCAATTCTTGATGGAGTGTTGTTACACTTAGTAGTTTTGATTTCTTGCCACATTTGAATACGTTTTCATGCTGTTAGTGATTGTTGGGGGTGGTAGAGGGAAACATTCAGCCTGGGAGGCAAGTGTGAGCTTGGTTCATAACATATGTGAGCTAGCAGTTCACTATGGCCTAGCTTTTGTGTTTATTTAAAGTTAAAAAAGTTGTTCAAATACTTTTTCATTTGTTACACACCATAAAGAGAGCAGTGTAGCTTTTCCAGAGACCATGTTACTCTAATTCTCAATAATGTGCAGATCCAGTTCAACTGCTATGATTTTGCGGAAAGGAACAGTCTCAAGAAAACAGTTTTGTGAATAAAGTTACAAACGGTGCTTTTGTTTTATGTACAGAACTCTTATTTAACCAGAAGCCAGTTGGAAAAACAGGATTACAGTTTGTGTAACTGAAGGGTCGCACAGCTTAGTGTGTCACCCTTCTTTAGATCGTACTGCGCTCCAGTCACATGTTGTTAACACGCTGTACAGCTCACAAACAGATACCAGTCTCGGTTGAATGCCACAGCTATTGTTCAGTATGCTGCCCTAAGTGTAAGGCCTGTAAACTCCACTTTATTGGGTTTTCTGTTGGGTCAAAGTCTTCTCTTCAGTTGCTGAACTGGCAGGTTTGATGTCTAAAAAAACCCCTCAATTTGGTAGCTGAGGTTTTGAATATGTGATAACTGCTTTAGTGTGTGTAAAACATTTTTACAATGTGAGGATGGTCGTGCATCTGCCTCCGTTCTCCTTTCTTTTGACAGAAGCTCTGTTGATGAAGAGGTGGCACGCCAGGATGATGTCTCCTGGGATAACGATGACTTTGACATCACGTCAGATGAAGAGGGTGATAGCAGCTCCATCTCAAGTAAAGGAGACCTTGAACAGCCAGACCAAAGTTTGGTGAGAAGCTCGCAAACTTCTACTGCTATTTATGAGTTCAGTCCTTGAAGTGCTCACAAATACTTCTGGATAATCTGAAAAAAATTACTTGATAAGACTTTTCATTTCTTGATTTACCTACTAGTAGTCTGCGTTTTTGCACTGTTGTTTTTTTAAGGTGCAGAGTGAAAAGAAGAGGATCAAGATTCGCCACATTGCTGAAGAAATTGCGAGCTCTGAGAGTGTGTAAGAGTCCTAATTTAGTTCTCAGTAATAGTCACACTGACTGTTTGCTCTAAAATTAAAATTCACAGCAAGGTCTATTCTGTTCAGTTCACCTCCATGTTTTATCTCAAAACTTTTTTTTGCAAATGAAATCAAATTCCTCCATTAGAGGTAAAAATATGAGGGTGACTCCTGGACTCTTTAACCGCTTTAACTATCCTTATGCTTTGTTTTCCTAGCTTTGTTGATGTCCTGAAGTTACTTCATGTCGTAAGTATCCCTACGCACCAACCTCCAAAGAGTAGCGCTGTATCTGCTGCTATTGTGTGATGTCCAAACCCACATTCTCCATATGTGTTTGATTATTCTACCCACTGAGGCACATACAGGAGAAGCCTCCCCTCAGTCTCACCCTCATGACTAACCCTAACATTCCACATGCACCCCACCAATGTGGTGCTGGTGATCAAACACCAGCACCACACTAAATGTAAAGTCCTGTGGTGCTTCAGGAAATATCACTGAACCCAGAAGTATTTCTATCTTTCTCAAATGAGTGTAACTTGACCAATTTTCAGTTACAGGTACTTGTTCCTGTAATCCTAAAGGTGAAGCTACTTCTGGTTGCACTCCAGGAAAAAGTACAAGGGGAAATCCTGGTGTAAGACTTGTGAATACATAATTTAATTAGAGATAAATAATACAAAGGAAGTGGATGAGCATTTTATTAAAGGTGGTGGACGCTCATTAAGAGGCTGTGCATATAAGAGTGCACAAGATGTCTGACTGCTTAAAAAAAGCACAAATGAAACACCAGAGATAATCCTTAACCAAAAGGCGGTCACATGGTGTCCCTTAGTTGTTTGTATGAATATACCTGAAATACCATTTGTGGAGAGAAACTCCAAATTTCTCTTCAACAGTTAATTTTCATTGTTTTCACAAGTATAGATGAGTTTGGTCTTGTGGGCAGCTGTTTGCACAGACAAGAGTCTCCTCTGGAATCTGATCTGTCCAATTCTTATCTGATTCCTGCTGGGTAACTAGCTCGATCAGAATTTATGTGATGTTTTTCATATTGCATGATTCAAAGAACAAACTATTTTTAAACCTGTGTAGACAGTTTTCCCAAGAATTCTTGAGATTTAAAACTGGGCCTTCACTATGTCTCTGTCATGTTAGCCCGTGCTGCATTTCCAGCAGCAGGGGTTTCCAACCCCACAGACGATCAGCGAGACTAGACCAATGTTGTGGTCAAGATATGATTTTCTTCAAGCAAATCAAATTGAAATTGACTTTACAAATAAAAATATGAGTTGCCTGCTTGGATGGATCAATGCATGTGCGCTTAATGTTTGTATTTGTCAAAAACACCTCAGGGATAGTGGTTGTTGCCTAAATGAAGTGTCTGTATCTGACTATATGATCTGACTTTCAGGACTTCCGTGATGCGGTGACCAAAGCCTCTAGTCAGAATAAGAAGCCTGTGATTGAGGAGCGTCTTCTCAACCAGATCCTGTACTACCTGCCACAACTCTACGCACTCAATCAAGAGCTTCTGAAAGAGTTGAAGCACAGATTGGTTGACTGGTACAAAAAAATGTTGCTATATTTTTTGCATCTGTTTAGTCTGAAGATGGTTTCCATGCTTACTGCTGGAAACAAGAGTCATGTCATAGATTCTAACTCTGTGGTAACTCTTTGGGAAAGGCGTTGTCCATTTGCAACATGTACGAAATGGTCTGTAAATGAATGTTTTTCTCCAGATGGAGTAGATTATCACCTTTAGCACGAATTGGTTCAAAATCTGTGAGTCAAGCAAGAATACCCAGCAGTACTTTCCAACTTTATTGATGTATGGGGAGAAAAGCCCTTAAGTCAGGACCTACGTTCTTGTGGAAAGTCTTCCAAGGAGTGTGGAACCTGCTGCAGAAATATATAACCACCATTTTGGAACTAGCACTCATTGAATAAACAATAATTTATAAGTATAAATTTGAGTGTCCTCAAACTTGCCATAGTGCCCCTTTCTTCTCATTCTGCCTTATTCCTTATATAGGGATGAGAATTCCCAGCTTTCAGACATTTTCCTGAAGAAAGGGCCCTTTCTGAAGATGTACTCCACATACATCATGGAGTTCGACAGGAATGCGGCTCTGCTGGTAGAGCAGAGTAAGAGGAATTCAGCGTTTGGAGCAGTCGTACGGGACTTTGAGGTAGTGAGACTTGCTTGACATGTTTTCTGTTACCTGCCTGAGTTGCCGCGCTAGTCGTGTCAATGATGTTTCTCTGAAGCTGGTCCTTTAAAACAGTGTCAAATGAAATATTTGCTTTGCTCATTCAAGGCGAGTCCTCGCTGTGCCAACTTGGCTCTGAAGCATTACCTACTGAAGCCTGTTCAGAGGATTCCTCAGTATCAGCTGTTGCTCACAGGTAAATCTGTTAAACCCTCATTATCATGATAATGACTTGTTCTATTAAGTTTGATTTATTAGGCAAATGAAGCTCCACCTCACTTTCAATCCATTTCTGAACTTTGTACAGTATTTATGTCCTGATGTCTCCTGTAAGCATCATGCTGCCCTCTAGTGTTCAGAAATTGAAGATGCAAGGAATTCCCAATTTGCTTTTCCAATCCTCACACAATGAGATTTTTGAAGTGAAGCCCAAAATCGGATTTGGTGACATAACATGAGCTTGACCACATGAATGGTCTTAGTGATTTTTGAGTCTGTTGGACTGGTGTCAATCCCTCAGCACCAAAATGTGAGGAATGTCCCTTTTGTGTAATTATGTTATGTAAGCACCTGCATTTCATCCAGGATTTCAATTTCAGATTACATACCAGTTAATTTACAGCACAACATCGACCACATGTCACCCTGAGCACATGGTAGTTTTTACATATTTGGCTGAACCCTTATATATTTGTGTTTCAGACTATCTCAAAAACCTATCTGAAGATTCAGCTGATTATAACGACACCCAAGGTAAACTAAGGTTTTTATGACATCTGCATTCTCATCTGATAGCAGTGGAATGAAAACCTTTCATCCACACGTCTGATTTTGCATTTTTGTCCACTTAGCTGCTCTTGCACTAGTGAAAGAGGTTGCAAATCATGCCAATGACATCCTGAAACAAGGGGTGAGAAAAGAGGGATCTACAGGGTCTTCATTTAATACTTTAATAAAATTCTCCATGCATGTATTATTCGTCTTTTTTTTTTCTTTGCAGGATAACTTCCAGAAACTTATGCAGCTGCAGTGCAGTCTGACCAGCCACCATGAGATTGTCCAACCTGGGCGGGTATGGCCGTACTAGCATAGCAAACATAACAAATTGAAAATGTTTTTGTGCATTGCACTTTTAAATGCAAGCCACTTTTGGTTTCATTAACAAGATTGTTCAACTACACTTGATTTACACTGAACACCACAGCCCTCTCACATAAATAATAATATTAATTTTCTGACACTTAACAGATCACAAGTCAGAAAATTAGAGCAAACTTGACAAGATGTGTTCTGATGACATTTTGTCCTTCAGACCTTCCTGAAAGAGGGAATGCTGAAGAAGCTGTCCAGGAAAGTAATGCAGCCCAGAATGTTCTTCCTGGTAAAAAAAGAACCTTCTTTCATTTCATTCTGATTTTCAAACTGTGTAATACTGCAATGATCTGCTTGATCTAAGTCAGGTTTTATGTAGTCATAGAAAACAGCTGCACTCATACTGTTGTAAAGATTCTTACTAGATTTTAGATAATCTATGTCTGTTTTTTGACTGTCGTCCAAGTGTTACTTAAGGATAAATCAAAAGATATGCTGAAGTTGATTTATTTAAACCTGAATTTTCTGAAGCTCAATCTTACATATTAGTAGAAATGACAGAAATTATTTTTTTTTCTCTGTTTCTCTAGTTTAGCGACACATTTTTGCACACTATTCCTGCTCAGTCAGGCCAGTACAAGTTCAAAAACATGTTGTCTCTGGCTGGGATGAAGGTGAGACCACAGGCCTATGTTGATAAACTCACAAGTTATGCTATGCATTGTCATCATTGCTCACAAATAAAATTACAGGTTAGCAAACCGAGCCAAGAGGCCTATCAGAATGAGCTGAACATTGTGAGTGTGGAACGTTCCTTCATTCTCTCAGCGAGGTAATAATGCAAAGCAAAACATATTTGATGGTTTTTGAAGGATGTGCGGTGCTTCACAGGTCATAATGCTGTTTTCTCCAGCAGTGGATAAATCTGTATGTGCTGTGTAGGTGTACAGTCACGGTTTTCTTTTCAGTTCTGCTGCAGAACGAGATGAATGGCTCGAGGCCATGTCCACAGCTATTAGTGACTACACCAAGAAAAAGATCAGTTTTTTATCTGGCAAGGCTCCAGAGGAGGTAGGATAACATCTGAAAAAGTGAACTTCATACATTTCCTACTTGCAAATGTTGAGACTGTGATGTATGAATGCGTGAGCAATGACAATCCATGCCCTTCAGGTTGAGCTGCAGGATGGTGGTGATGATGCTCCTTTGGGATCCAAGGCCCCCATATGGATCCCTGACCCACGGACCACCATGTGTATGATTTGCACTTGCGAATTCACCCCAATATGGAGGCGACACCACTGTCGTGCATGTGGGAAGGTAAAGCGACTAAAAAGGAGTTGGACTGAGAAACAATTAAATTCTTTTAATTTTGTTCTTTATAACATTAGGTTATAAAACCTAACATAATTAAACTTTTGCATGATAAAGTAGGACCACATTATAATGTTTTATCTCCTCAGGTGGTGTGTCAGAACTGTTCCTCCAAAAAACACAGTCTGAAATACCGTAACAATAAAATAGTGCGAGTGTGTGACCAGTGTTTCCCGGTTCTTCAGAATCAGAAAGGTAAATCTAACTTCATTCAAACAATGTTTGTAAATGCATCCACATGTTTTTACGGTGTCAAAAAGCTGCATGTTTCACCTTTCTTTTCAACAGGTGACCAAAACCCATCAATGACTGTGTCCACAGGAAACAAAACTCCCTCTGCTTTCAACAGGAAGCAGAAGAAGATTCCCGCTCTGCTCAAAGAGGTCTCTGCTGCTTAGATCAACATGCTCTACGATAAAACCATGATTGTGACCTGATGGCTCATCAGATGAGTTTTACATGTTGTAGGTGACGGCAAACACGGACTCCTCCATGAGTGGGTATCTGCAGAGGTCAAAGAATAAAAAAAAGCACTGGAAGAGGCTTTGGTTTGTCATCAAAGACAAAGTCTTGTACACGTACGCTGCAAGTGAGGTAAGTTCTTGTACTTGTCATGGAAATCCCAGAGAACAAATGGATTCAAGCCCACACTTATCTTTTATCACATCTTCCTGCAGGATGTTGCGGCCTTAGAGAGTCAGCCACTGCTGGGGTTTGTGTTGAAATTCGATTCTTCACAGACGACGAAGTTTAAGCTTTACCACCAAAAAACACTTTACTACAATTTTAAAGCCGATGACATCCCAACCACACAAAGGTACAGTATGAAGTGGATGGCCCTTCTTGTACAATGTGACGGCAACATTCAGAGCTGGCAAAAACACACACATTCTTTACTCAAGGAGGAGTACAGTTACTTTTGCAAAGAAGATTAATAAAGTAGAAATTTTGATTTGCTTTGATAAAAGCGACAAGTAAAATATTACAATAAAATGTATCACTTTGCAGTTTGCACAAACCTAACCAAACCCCATGTCATATTCAAGAAATACTAATTTAAGGAACTAGAAATTTATTTAAACTTTTATCAATACCATTCACATGCGTGGTGAACATATTCACTTATTCAGTGTAAGACATAAAAACCAAAATGGAAAGAAAAAACACATCATGCCTTTTGTTTGTGGTTTATCCCATTTGGCTCCTGTCTTTTTTATATATCTTCTGTGCTATTTCCTTATGCGTTCAGGTTGAAATCCATCTTGATATTGTCAGCACACAGTGGAACACAATAGAAATAATCTACTTAAGTGTAACAAGATGTATTTTAAAATTGCAAACACTAGAAAGTACCAATATTTGTGTTAAAATGTGAGAAAAGTAACCAGTTGTCATAAAAAAAAACACTGAAGTTGATACTTAAGAAAATATGTCAAGTATTTGTGCTTTGTTACTTCAACTTCTGACATCAATTCTAATATTTCTCTTTTTTTTAAACAGATGGATCGCCTCGTTCAAAGAAGCCACTGTGCTTTAACCTCAAGTGAAGTGATGCAACATATGTCTCACCTTGCTTGAAAATATTTTATCTCAGTGCTCTTTTAATTCTGTATAGAGGATCTGGAAATACTGGAATTCATTGCACTGTTATAGAACCCAAATATATTACTGCCTAACTTTCATCAGACACATTGTTCCTACCTTTTACATTCATTTTAGTCCATCCTCTTGTGGCAGAATCACACCACAGTGATCTGTGGATATTTTAAATTGTTGAACTTTGATTTGTTCACATTCTAATCTTTGTTTTTGGCAAAATGATTTAATCTCTGCAGCAGATTTGTTGTTGATGTCAACAGAACATTTTGTCCATATTTACTAAATGATGTTGAGGTCAGATCAAATGTTTGAGAATAATTACATTATTCCACGCTCCTGAAACCTGGGGCGGATGTATGTTCTACAGTGTTTTCTTCATATTTGGGTTTCACCATGTATTAAAAGCATTTCTGTAACTTAAAAACTAGCCTGAAGTCTTAATGGTGGATCATAAGAATATGTTTAAACATCACTGTACCATAACAACACTTCACTGACTTAAATGGCTGTACAGTTGATATTCCTACATACTTGTCCTCTGTAAATATAGAGTAAATCAAATTTACAAGAATATTACTGTAAAAAAATAGAAATAAATTTTGTCTTTGTTTTTGGTTGTAGTCAATTATAAAACATGGCTACAGATAAAAAGAAAGAAAATTGATGTTTAATGTATTTTAGTGTGCAAATGGAGAAATAAATTATAGTTGCAGTATATGAGTAGATCTTTAAACCCAGCAGATGCATAACGATGAGACAGAGTTCAATATTTTTCAACACAGTGACCATGAAATGAAGTGGTACCCATGCCATTTAAGAACTTTTATCGCTTGTGTTGTTTCCATGGTTACAATTTGAACTTTTGAGGGTCCAGTCTGTGAGTGACATTTATCTCAGATGAGGACTTCTCAGACCATTACCATTTTTCCAGAAAACTTTGAGCCCATCATCCATGCAGAATAGCAGTTTTACCAGGCACATCCTAAGTAACAATTTAAATGCCCTTCAATGAAATTCAACTTTGGTGGAGGACCCTGTTTCATTCTTCATACAAATTACCAGAATTATTACTAACTTCAATCATTACGAGGCTGGATTAGTCATTAAAGTAGTATTTTTTGAATATAGGGTAATTTAAAATCTGTTGCACCAAGTTACTGCTGCATTGATATTGTTGGACTCGATTGCAAACAGATGGTAAGAGGTATGGTCCGCCTTTAAACCCATTGTATCCATGAAATAGAATAACATTCTTCTTTATGTAAATTCTGAGATGAAAACCACTGATTCCAAGCAGGAGGGAAATAAAATCTGAAATGACTGAAATCCTCTCCGTGGAAAGCCATGAAGCGCTGCGACCGAATTGCGCCTGCGCGAACGTGGTTTATTAATGAAAAAAAGGTCACGAACTCTGACCCTCTCCATCAAGTATACCATACAGTTATAAAATATCCATTTATCGAAGACTGCCTCATCAGACCAAACAGTTCCCTGACAGGTAAGAAATATTCCTTATCGGAGGAACGTAAGAAGTCTGTGAAATTCATGCGGAGACCCAGTAACACAGGAAGGGAGGGAGTGTTCGGTAGGTCTACACAGCATCGAGGCAGCCATTAGCTACCAAACAGCTAACATAGCTTGTTAGCATTGTTACCCCGGAGCTCAACGCAAAAAAACAAATAAATCACAATCTCAAGTATGTAACATAATTTTAATATATGTATGAGATTGTATAGATGATTCGTAATTTAAGGCTCTGTGTATGTTTTTTAGTTGTTTTTCTGTTAGACTAACGGTATTTATTAACATGCTGGCTAGTCTAGCTAGTCAACAAGTTTAGCCATGTCAGCTAAGTGTGTTACTCTTAGCTAGTGTTAGCTGCTCTGCTAGCTTTGCTAACTAGTGTCCGTAAACTACATCATTTTAAAGTCACAGCACTGATTTGAGTCTGAATACGACAACTATGCGTCGCGTTGTCACATTTCCAGCTTTCTTGTTGAATTCCAATTCGTTTAAAATCCGGTGTAAGAATCAACGACAAGTTGCAGAAACCGCAAAGTTCCGCTGCTGACGGCAAGTCGACATCACGGGCCTTGAACTCTAGCATTCTTTAACCCTTCAATGTTGACCTTTCACCCACAGGAAAAGAAATACCTTTATCTTCCGTATCGATTTGAAATAGTTGTGGCTGTCAAGAGCTTGTTTGGTGACAACTGCAACTGCAACTTGAATTTATTTTCACTCAACAGTCATTTTATGTCGCATTTATAGCAAGGCCACCATTAGTACGGATTCGAGCTAGCGCCTGCTAACGCTATCTTCATTAGCACAGGCCACAGTCTAATATTGACACACAATACAATAAATCAGATGTTTGTAGTTTTCCTATTTATGTACTACTTACTTTGGTCATATTATTTTCAGCCATAGGATTAAGAAACATCGATCAAGGTTTGACTAGAGATATATTTAAATGAAAGGGAGAAGGGGGCTAACTTATTGAAGAAGCAGTTATATCGGTGAAGTGTCTGATGGTCGATTTGTAATTTTTTTTTTTTACTGCGCGTTGTTCAAGCTCACAAACATTTGTCTAATGAAATCGATTGGGCTAACTTGTGTTTTAAAAGTATTTTTTTTAGATTTTAGGTCCAAGTTTAATGTAGATTTAAACCCAACAGCATGTAAAAGCACAAGTCATGTGAACCAACATGTCACATGAAAAATAGGGATAATAAATGAATCCTCTCATTGTTGCCAGTGAAACATTAAACATGTCTGTGTGGTCAGTCTCATGTTGACCATGTGGAAGTGAATACGTATTGGAGCCCCTGATGTCTCAAGAGCTTTCCTAAAAGTAGTGGTCAAAATATTATAATTTACTCCTTTTAAACATTTAATTAAACAACAGTGACTGGCTAGTGTAGAAAATGACTTGGCCTTGGATAAATATACTCAATATCTCACCCTAATAAGAAAAGGAGGATAAGTCAGACTTATTTTCAAAGGTATTCCTCCACCTGAACAAAAGTGTTGTTTGATAAATTGAAGCATATGTTCTTTATAGGTGTGCATGTCTCATGGGGCGCTGATGTGAAGAGATTTGGAAGAAGGTGTGTGCAATATCAGAATGGATGGACAGACCCAGAGGATTCAACTCGTGTCAGCAGACAGCAACATGGCATTAGGACATAGAATCCAGGTGATAAAGGTTTAAACAAGATATCTTACTCACCACCCTCTATTATATTTAGATGTGACCACCGCTCACCAGCCTGTATTATATTTAGATGTAACCACCGCTGCATGATTTATATACATGCAGCGGTGGTTACTGGTATGTTTTTATTGGGCAAATACCCTCTTATTCTTGCTTTCAACCCAAAAATGAGAAATCCCAATCTCCTTTCTTAGAGCTACTTACATTTCACTGGTCACAAAGTCTGAATGGAACTCAAAAAGATGGGATTAAGATTTCTGCATCTGCTTCCAACATCTGCCACCAGTCTTAAATGAATTTAAGACTAGTAAAATCCATTGAATCCAGGCCATCAATGTGAATATGCCTTATTTGATTTTTGATTCATAGTTTTTTAAAGTTTTGTTGCTGCTATTTGTGACCAGATCACTTTTGTAAAAGAGATCTTTTATCTCTTTTGGTCATTTAATAAATAAGTAAAATATAAAGAGAGGAAGTGTGGTATTGTATGAGGAAGTCTGGAGTGGCAGAGAAGTATGTTAGAGGGGTGCAAGACTTGTATGAGGACTGTAAGACAGTGGTGAGGTGTGCTGTAGGTGTGACAGAGGAGTTCAAGGTGGAGGTGACATGCCAAGTTTTTGTACGTAAAAACTTTTTTAGCATAGTAATATTTGCTTTTCACACATGTTATCCAGTTGATATATTCTCATGCTATGATTGTTTTTATTCCTTACAGATTGTGACTGATCAGCAGACCGGCCAGAAGATCCAGATTGTCACAGCACTCGAGCCATCTTCCCCTGGAAAGCAGCAGTTTATTCTAGCAAATGCTGACTATTCCACTGGCGGAAAGGTGATCCTGTCCAACCAGGAAGGTTCACCAAACAAGGTCATACTAACCAGTCCAGATGGTTCTGGTGTTAACCAGCTGTTGTTTGCCTCCCCTGAATTGGCAGGGCAACAGATTCAGGTATTCCTAGAGGATATTTATTTAACCAGTTTTTATAAACAAGTTACTTAAAGGTCTCATGACATGAGTATGTTTAGTGATTCTAATCTTATTGCATTTTTTGCTGTTTCGAATTGCTCTATTGTCTTGGGATTTTTGTCAGTTTGTGACTGAAGGATCGGACCAGTCTATTATAAAACCAATTGTGGAATACTGCGTAGTCTGTGGAGATAAGGCCTCGGGTAAGAATTACGTTTAATTTTCTCTGTCATTATTAGTTAAAGTAATAAACATTAGCAAATAATCACCAACTACCAAATCTTTTCTCTCTCAGGGCGTCATTACGGAGCTGTCAGTTGTGAGGGCTGTAAGGGCTTCTTCAAACGCAGCATTAGAAAGAACCTAGTGTACACATGCAGAGGCTCTGGGGAGTGTGCCATCAACAAACTCCACCGAAACCGCTGCCAGTACTGTCGACTACAGCGCTGCATATCTCTGGGCATGAAGCAGGACTGTAAGAGACTGTAATATTATCTGCAAACAGTTGTTGAAATGAAATGAAAATGAAATGAAAATTGAAATGAAAATTGAAATGAAAATTTTTTAATTTAAAAAAAATTAAATTAAAAAATTAAATTATTATCTGCAAACAGTTGTTGAAATGCTTTTTAAGACTTGCATTAATGAGGCGTGGCCCCTGTGTGTTGCATTTAGCTGTGCAGTGTGAGAGAAAGCCTGTCGAAATGAACACCAGAGAGAAATCCCTCAACTGTGCAGCCTCCACGGAGAAAATCTACATCCGCAAGAACCTTTGCAGCCCTCTGGCTGCCACACCCACATTTGTATCCGACAAAGAAACTGCGAGGTAGAATGTACTAGAAAGGGTACACCTCCAGTGTACAGTCTAATAAAACACCACCAAACCTATTGTGTCGCATTAAAAGTTGTATTCTATATCATCGAATGCAATTAAATTGAACTTGAGTATCCCATAAACAAGTACAAGTTTGAGTAATGATCAATAATTTCTTTGGTATTGTACATGATACGCACCTGATGCTATGTTTACGCTCTAAATTCAGGCCAACAAGTCTGCTTGAGTCAAGTATGTTGCTCAACATTCAACAACCCTTCCCCAAGTTGGAAAACACCATTTTGATTCCAGCATCTCCTGAAAAGGTAACACTAGTTATATTCAACTTTCCCATGGAGTGTTTCTGCGCTTGTTATTTGTTGTGGATGTTGTTCAGTGATAAGCATAGCAGAGTTAACTTGATTATTAATGAGACACGCTGAGACTCATGATTCCCGTTCAGCAGGATGACCCATCTCAAGGTGACCTCAGCACTCTGGCGAATGTTGTGACGTCCCTCGCCCACCTCAGCAAGAACAGGGAGGCAAGTGACAGCGGCAATGATCTGATGGGAGTGGAAACGCTTAGCAACGGGGATAGCACCATGACAGACATCCAAGGAGATGAGCAAACGGCGAGTGATATCACTCGGTGAGGGAGATGTCATAAAGAATGAAAAGATTTGACATTGACCAGTGGACCATTTTGAATTTCTTGATGCACACACAGGAGATCTACAGCAGCATTGGAAAGAAACACAGGGCTGTTTCTTCCTGGTCGTCACAAAACGTTAATAGAATTTCCTGGAGGGCAATGTGGTTTCTGACTGTGGTCTTAAGGGCTTAATTAGATTCACCCACAGTCAGTCAGAACTGTACCATTTGCCATTATATTTTCTATTCTATTGTATTTTTTCTTTCTTTCGTGCCTCTAATATGCAAACGTTGCTCCAGTTTGGATACTGCGTTATGAAAAATCCTGCAGGTACAATATATTTAGTCCACGGAATTTCATTTGCTAAAGCAAATGTATTTTGGATTTCTACATAAAATATATGGGGAATGGAGTTTTATGGGGAAACAGGTTGGGACTGAAATGAGTTTTTGAATGATTAGAATTTCTCAAATACTAAAAATCCAAATCCTGGTATCACTTAAACTAAAAGAAAAGGCATAGTAATCTATTCAGTTCAGAGTGGAGCAGACACAAGGTAATGAAAACACTACCTTAGCAGTAGCTTTCAACATGTGTTTCCTAGTGTTAGATTACAACTATTAATGAACGGGAGCTAGTTATGAAAAATAGTTAATGCCTGGTTAAGATTGTAAGTCATTGTGGGGGCTAAATAACAAGTGTTATGTGTCTCTACATTAGCTAAGTTAGTACCTGGTTTCTGCAGCAGGAACCTTTGCCTTAAAACTCAGGGTAAATCTCTGTCCTGAGCAGATTTTCTTCAGTTCAATTGCCAATTCACACACACTCTTAAAGATTTATTTAAACCTTTTACTTATTTGTTATTGCATTAGAGAAAATGAATAGAATGATAATTGAACCGAACAATGAGAAAGTATGTCAGGAAACACAGGTTGTTTGCAAATTAATCATTTTTACCATGCTGCACCTTTTCTGAATTTGGACGGTCTTAGATTTCTGAATGAAAAAGCCCAATGCTTTTAATGTGGACTTCTTTGGTTTTTATTGTGTTTTTCTTTAGAGCGTTTGACACTCTGGCTAAAGTACTGCATCCCAGTGATGGCTCAGTAGCAGACTCCCTGGAGGCCACAATGCAGCTGATGTCAGGGGACCAGTCAGGTCCCGTGGTGGAGTTGGAGGGCCCTCTACTCTCTGATGGCCATTTCCCTTTCAAGGTAAGTGAGACCAATAACATCGATCCTCTGGATGAAACCAGCTTCAACCAAACCCTAGTATGTTATCCTGTGTCTGGTTATCACTGCAGTCATCTTCTCTCCCTCTCCACTCTGTTTTCTTTCAGCTTATGATGCCATTGCCTGTGCCAGAGTACCTCAATGTGAACTACATCTGTGAGTCAGCTTCCCGGCTACTTTTTCTCTCTATGCACTGGGCTCGCTCTATTCCTGCCTTTCAAACCCTAGGGTAAGCCATTGTCACGTGTTTTTTTTCTATTTTTTTTGTTAACCTATTGGACCCTACATGTTATAAAATGACAGATGACTTTCCTTATGGCCACTCTGTTCTTTGTCCGTTTAAATGAATTCTAATTTGTTTTACAGTGGTCAAGACAATGACATTAACTTGATGAAAGCCTGCTGGAATGAACTGTTTGCCCTGGGTCTGGCACAGTGTTCCAGCATTATGAATGTTGGTACCATCTTAAGTGCCATTATCAACCATCTGCAGACCAGCTTACAGGAAGGTAAGAGGCCACAGCTCTTGTCTGCCTCCATGGATAAACACTTGAACAAAACACAAAAAGTCCACACATTGTTTTCAACGAGGGAAACAAGTTTTTCCATGTAATCCTAGAGATCTGTGATGCTTCTGTGACACAGTTTGCCTTGATTTAGATCTCACCCCCTCACATCACTGGCTCTTCTTAACGTGTTGGGTTTTTTTTTTGTATAGATAAGCTGTCTCCAGAACGAGTAAAACTAGTGATGGAGCACATCTGGAGGATGCAGGAGTTTTGTAACAGCATGCTCAAACTGTCCCCTGACTCCTATGAATATGCCTACCTCAAAGCCATCGTTCTTTTTAGTCCTGGTACGTAGACAAGCACTGCTCAAAAACATGAAGAGAACAAATAATTAAAGCTGAAAATGAAAAATAGAAACCACATTCATTTTCTCTCATCAGTGTATTATCATTAAGTAAATGTAACATCATTTGATTTCTTCAGAATTCTCCCCTTGAAGACAGATTCTCAGATGATATCCTCAGGACCCAATGTGTGTAAACTCATGTGTTTCTGCTTGCATGTGTTGTTTTTCGACTAGATCACCCAGGCATAGACAATACCCCACAAATAGAGAGGTTTCAGGAGAAGGCCTACATGGAGCTACAGGACTATGTAACCACGACCTACCCAGAAGACTCTTACCGGTCAGTAGGCTTTAGCTATCGTTACTTAATTCCAGGTCATTCACACTAGTTAAGAACTGGGTGGTGCTTAGCATACCAGGTTTCTGATAGCACAGTTTAAGTACTTGCTACAGAAAACGCTTAAACTTTTTGTCCCCATTTCTCAGGTTATCCAAGCTGTTGCTGCGTCTTCCCGCCCTCAGACTGATAAGTGCAGCCGTCACAGAGGAGCTGTTTTTCGCGGGGCTCATTGGCAACGTTCAGATCGACAGCATCATCCCTTACATCCTCAAAATGGAGTCCACTGATTACAACAGCCAGGCGTCTTCCGGGGTGTGACGCCACCTTGCCAATTGTGATTGCACCACGGGATTGTGAATACTTTCAGACAACCAATCGGAGTGCTCCATAGAACGATCACTAAGTGGTCAGAACATGCTGTATTTATGACTCAACGTCCAATGGGAATTATTTTTTCGCTACCTTGCTCCGACTCCAGGTCCTCTTTAACCAGACAGCTGAACGCATTTCGCAAAGAGGACGAGTAAAAATCAACTCCAGGCCACTTCAGGAATGAACCCTTGAAACCTACGTAGAGGACTGCGCTTTTTATTGTACATACTGTTTTATGTTCCATGCCCCCCCAGCCTCTCCTCTTCTGCAGGAATCATATTTTTTTTCATCGCTTTCATAAATGTTCATGTCAAGTTGTTTTTGTTTTTCTCCTGATGATTATGAGGAAATTGTCGTGAATTTATTTGTGAGATGATTTCATCACTTGAAGGTTCGAACCTTTATTTTTTATTTGTTTGCCAATCCAAAGGATCGGACAGCGTAGCCGTTGTTGTCATTATGTATTAAGGTTTGTGTATAGGATTCACCAAGAAGGCCACAACAAACGGCACTTTGTAGTTCATGAATTCTATCTTTTGGACACATAAATTTGGACAGGACATGATGTTTAAGTCATTGGGAAATAAAAATGCCTGTCATGTTTTCTGATTTTTCTCTTTAACACATGAGTTTTGAATTTGACATTTTTTTGGTCAGAGTAGCTTGACCAGAGTCTTTACTGTGTCAAATATCCTGAAAATCACAAGAGAGAAATCGGACATATAATTTATTTCGCAGTGGTTGGTTTTGTATCGGTTTTGTAGTGTTTTCTTAAAAGTACGTCACAAAAAAGACAAACTCTTTCAAAAGTTTTGAACTTTTTCATTCCAGCATTCAGACGAAAGTCGGTGGAGTAGCCAAAATATTAAGTCAACAAGTACACAGGAAATCAAACTTTAACCTTTGTTGGTTTAAAGTCCCTCTTAGAACTGAGCTTGACCTTAAACAAACACCTGGTCTTTTTAGCTTCAGCTCTGGACACTTGTAAACATGTTTTCTACCTGTTGAACTTACAAATCCATAATTCAACTGACTTCTTTTTTTAGAAGCAGGTTTGAATCGTCTGGATGACTTTGTAAAGTAAATCCTGAAATAGATCTTTGGTTTTAATCCAGACTTGGGTCAGGGTTTAAATAACCATGTCAACACATGCAAACAACATTACTTCTTGGAACCCCTTTTGTAAACACATGCTGATGGTTTACATGTTCCCTTTGAATTAGTAATGCAAAATCTGTATCCTGCCCCCGGTGACTTGCTGTTTTGTTTCGTGTCAAGTGACGTTGGGGTGTAAGACTTTGCATTGTGCTGTGCGAGGAACTAGAGTTGGACCGTGTTATTAGCCAATCAATATTTCATTAGGGCGGTATGGATATGGGTGACCCGAGGACAGTGGCCGTAAGCATTCTTTTGCTGTGTGAGTGCAGCTAATTAAAGGCAGTGATAGGACCATTAAAACTTGATGACCACATGGATGATATTGTCTGTTGCTGCTTTTAGAGTCCACGGTCCATTGTACCCAGCAGCTTCTTTTATGTGATTTTTTTTTTCCACAGCTCTACCATATCTCTACATCAATGCACCTACTTTCAGTGCACGTCGGTGTGTGATTCTTCACACATTTCTCATCTACAGGGTGCAAAAATAAACACTTCTTATCCACAACTAAAAAGGTTAAGCAAGCTGTGATGCAACATAAGCTTTTTTGTTTGCAGCTCTTGTGGATTAGTTCATTCCAAGCCAAATGAATGTGAGTGAAAGTGCCAGTTTATGGTTTTGACTGCCTTGAGTGAAACAGGAAAAAGTGGCTGAACTGGTTTTATGAAGATTAGCAACAACCAATGAATTACAGATATAAATGAGAAAATACCAGCAGACATTCCAGTGGAACAGTGGAGCACACAGTATCTTCATAGGAAGAGAACAGATGGAGAAGCTGTGAGCTGCTGCTTCAGTTTATTGCGCAAAACTCTATGCAAAATATAATTGACAAGTCAAATTTAACTGATTTATTGAAACCTTTAAAAAAATTTTTTAATTTAAATAGTAAGTTTGTAATCTGTACATTTTTATTAAAAGTTACAAGTTAACAAATTGGTGAGTATATATTTGCAGTTCAGCAACATATGCAACGCGCCCATGAGCAGCAGGGGGTGAGGAGGAGTGACAAGTAAACCACGTGATCTCCTCGTGGTGCTTACACGAAAAATACACTATGGACACACCATTTTTAATAATTTTATTACTAATTCACCAATTTTGTCCAATAACGATATGAATTTAGTGATCTTGCACTAACAGGGTTGAGGCTGATGTGCGTCAGATGGCGCCCCCCCCCCTCTACACACACACACACACACACACACACACACACACACACACACACACACACACACACACACACACAAGAAAGAGGCGGAGTTTCACACAGTTCTTGTACATTGAAGATATCCCCGAATGTGTGTATACAGTACATGTGTGGATGTGTGTGTGGATGTGTGTGAGTGAGAGATAGAGAGAAAAAAGAGGGGGAGAGAGAGGGAGAGAGAGGGAGAGAGGGGGAGAGAGAGGTTAATCATGGATGCGGCGTTAGGCGTGAGTTTGTAGACTAGTCAGCTGGATGGTCCCATCTGACAACAAACGGAGTTATTATGCCCAGCGCAAACGTCTCCGTGCGAAGTTTATGTGAAGTAGAGAAATACCTCGACAGCCGGATGGTGAGTGTGTGTGTGTGTGTTTTTTTAAAGACAGGTCTCCGTGTTATCTGTTGATCAGCAGCGCTTGAGGAAACCGACAGCTGCGTCGCCCAGAAGCCAACAAAGAGCCGGTGACTGTCACCGGGGCTGCGTGGGGCGCACGGAGCGTCACGGAGATGTCGCGGGATGGACACGCACAAAAACAGAGTGGATGTTTTATCTTCTGTTCCATATCTATTGATCTCATTGTTACTATATCGATTATTTAGTCGTGGTTTGGTTGTGAAATAGTTAAAAAAAAAAAAAAAAAAAGGATTCCCAGAGCCAAAGTTGAGATCATGAATTGATTCTATCAAGTGAATGGATCAGTTTGTTCAAATTATTTAACTGAGTAATTTCATGTCAAATTATGATTGATTAATCTTCTCTTTGTCTGAGCTGTAATCGGAATCAGGGCTGTATAGAGCATAGGTTGTAAAGTCACATATATAGATTTATACAAAAATGAACGTAAATTCAATAGAAGTTTGTACCACACAAGAGTCAAGTTGGACAGAATCATTCATTCTTAAAGTGTTTTAACTTTGAATCAGGACAGCTTGTTGGTCTTTCCCATCGATGATCAGATAAAGATCGCATGATTGTTTTTCTGAGAAATGAGAGTGGCTGAAGTAGATAAATATGTGTATTTCATCAAATGTTATGTGATAATCGGTCTGTTGGGAAAGTATTGAGCACTTGAGCCTTCAGGCTGACTGATGTGGTGTGGGCTGATGATCCTGATGAAGCTGATGCACTGATGAAGTTTGTGGGTCTGGGAAGATGGATAATGTGAAGGTGGAGGTGTGCACATAAGAGCAGCGTGGAAGAAGGAGAGGAACAAAGAGATTCATATTTGGGATAGTAACAGCTTGATAGGTGATATTGAGTTGTGTCACTGTTTGATAGGTGGCTGATGAGCTCGGCTGACCTCAGTCGAAGTGTCTGTCTAGTACAGCAGGAAAATAATCTTGAACGTGTGTGTAAGGTGTGTAAAATAGAACAACATGTGGAATAAAGTTTCTTCTTCCTGAATGAACATACACTAAAGCTTCATCTGTCAATGGATTTTGATGAAATTAGACGCAGATGTGGATCTTGTGCTGAGGAAGAGCTGAATAATGAAGTCACTTCTTTCTGTTTCTTCAACATTGTGAAAGTTTTTGTTTTGACAGTGAATGAAAAATAATAGACATGATCGGAATTGATAGGTGACATTCCACAGTTATGCACAAATGGATCCACATCTGGATTAAGATCTGGATCATAATTGGGGTCTGGCTGTTAAGAATATATCCCTGGAGTTGGTGAAGATAAACTAGGTCTGAAGAGGCGGGTGGAGACACTGCTTCCAACAATATGTAACATAGACAATTTAGATTCGGAGTGATTCATATTCATGTTATGTATTTATGAAGCTAAGAAATTATATCCAGACCAAAAAAAACAACCCAGATCTGTTATCATGTAGGTTCATAAACGACTGATGATGAACTCATGACTCAAAAGTCTGGGAGGGTTTCAGGGTTGAGGAATCAGATGATGTCACTCAGTTTGGCATGAGGCAGATCTCTTTAAAGCAACGTCAGCAGCATTATAATGTCCATGTGTTGGAAATACCAGCATTTGGAAGGCTATGATTTTATAATTTTCTTTTTATAAAAATCTGAGATAGTTATATAATACTAATATGAACTATAGAAACAAACTGCAGAATTTAATGTTCAGAAAAATCCCTTGGCCTGTGGAGTCTCCAAAGGTGGAGTGTGATATTTTGATTTACTCCTCAACCAGATTATTTCCTGCCAAAACTCCTCTGCTGACCTCCTGATTTAAAAGTGAATAGAATCAATGTTTTTCTCTCAGAGTACCAAACATTCATACACAAATATCTTTCAGCAGCTTCTCAAATATGGAATCACACACTTGCTTCATTATGATTATCAGAATCTGTATGCGCCGTTGTGCAGCAGACATTGTGGGTTAGAGGCCAAAGATGATGCAACAGTTCAGTTTGAGAGGCTCGTTTCTCCGACCTGCATTTAACCCTCAATGGATGCTGGACCTGGTAAAATGTGGAAGCTGGTTTGTCCTTTAATGAACCCTGTTTGCTGCAGCGCCTCACATTCATTAGGCATCGGATCAATATAATTAGCAACCATTTAACCTGCTGTATTCTGCTCTGTGTTTGAATCCAGTGCTCTGTCATTGACTCTGCTGCCTCCTTCACAGAGAATGCTTCATATTTATCTTAATTGAATCCCATTCTCCCCAGTCTACATGGGGGCAGACGGGCAGTGGGAGTGTTAATGGGCTATTGATTCAGTCCTGGACAATCTTCTCCAGAGATAATAGCAAAGACGTCTTAAGCAATTCATTCCCCTGACCTCCTGGGGATTAGTCATTCAGGAAACTCAAGACTTCAGATTCTGTCGCTTTTTTTTTTTACATCCTCTTTCATTTTGATGAGTTGGCACACTATTTCAAAGGTTTTGCAATCACAGAGTGTCCACAGCAGCTGCGGGATGCAGTTGAGAGGTAGAAGAGGAGGAGATGTTGGGTCAGCTATCTGATGTGCTCCTTATTACTCCCCCTCCCCCCGTTCATAAGCCTGGCTTGCTTTCCATTTCCCTGTGTGAGCTCGGAATGGGAGAGAGTCCGTATCCATTCGGATCAGTTGGGGGGAATACCAATAAGCAGCACAGACTCCTTCCCCGCTGTGGTTCTGTTCCCTCCTGAAGGGAAGGTTTTATTCCATTTCAGTGAGTAGCCTGCTGTATTGTATCTGTTTATGCACTAAACCAGTGACATCTTACTCACTCTCCCTCCTCATCTTCATCATTTTTATGCAGTTTCTTTAGATGGCTGCAAACACCTATGCTTCTAAAAGGAAGCAGGCCGCTGCTCACCTGCGTGACAAACGACATTTGTTAACGGATGGTTTCACCAGATTAACACCGCGAGCGTGAGCACTTACAAACACATCTTCCTGTTTGCTTAAGAAAATGTCTGTTTTAAATAAGAAGATGGTAGAGTGAGTTTAGCAGGCTCTATGTGTGTGTGTGTGTGTGTGTGTACATTTTGCAAATCCTAATCAATATTTATTCCACCTGCGCTGCTCAGTACTTTGTGCACGTTCACACGGCTCTAAATTATTTGAGTATTTTCACCTCAGTCTAGTTTGGGCCTCGCTGCAGTGGGCAGACGAGAGTGAGATCTGTTTCTGGATGAAGAATTGAATTGCTAACTAGATCATTGATCCAAGACAGAGCACTCTACATCATCTTCAGTTTCTATTAGCTCCTTTGACTTCACCCTCAAAGCACTGATTAATTTTGAGCAGATTTCTGCAAGCAGACATCCGCTGTTAGGTGAAGATTGAGGCTAATGCAGCTGGATTTTTATCTTATGCTGGCTAGCGAGCGTATTAAATGGGTCATGGTTGACGGATTCTGTGTGCTATGTAGGGCAGCGTGGGGGGACATGGGGCTCATGCAGGGGTGAAGTGTTTAGGGAGGCCTCCTTGGGGCACAATGGCCTCCTGCAGCTCGTGTATGTGGAGATTATGATGGTCGTCCTGTTCCTTTTTCTGTAGCTTTCTGTTTCTTTTCTCATTTTCTGTGTGTCTGACTTTTACTGCTTTGACACATTTAAATAGGTGTCTCACACAGCAGTGGGCTTTTCATCATCAAGTTTCAGATCTGAAAGGATCACAGTCAGTAAGCACAAGAAGGACCATGAAACAATATCCCGAGTCAACGACCTTCCTCTTACCAAACCGCCATCTGCTGAGTTGAACCGCCTTTACCGGGTTTCCACCCTGACCCTTCCACCTCAGCAACCTTGGAGAACTGCAGAAGTATTTCGGAGAAACAGAGTGAAAAGTAGGGCAGCTTCACAGCAGATTTGAAAGGACATTTTTCATCAGCACGAGGTTAATTCGTTTTGCAAAACTGCTCATCTGCAGAGACCCTGAGATTTCTGCAGCAGTTAGACAGCATGGGTAGAAACCTTGAGTGGAAATAAATATTCATTAATCTGAAATAGCACAATTTTTGTGGAGTCTTATCAGGAAATAGTCACATGTTGTAGTCTGGGTTTGGGTTCTAGTGCATCTGAAACATCTGGGTCGTGTTACACGAGCTCTCCTCATGAATCAGGCCTCACGCTGCCATTTTGTTTTTATAACAAAAAGCATACTCCCCTCAGTCTAGTTGTGTAACATGTCTTCAGCTCAACATTCACAACCCTGTGGCTGTGATGTAAGTTAAATCCATAGAGTTTCTAATCTCCAACACTGCTTGCTTTTGTTGCAGGTCTCAGCAGTAAGTTGACCAGGGCTGTATTTGATCGATCTTTTCTCATACTGTTTTTATTATATCCTTGAAACAATAAATGCAATAAAATATATAGAGTGACAGTTGTGGACTTTGTGTTTGCCCCAGATCCGACAGGAGATAATGCTACATTATATTTATAAGCTCTGGCCGGTGGAGCAAGAGGGCCTGAGGTGATAGTTTAGTTCTTGTTGCTACTGCAGAAGTGGCATGCAATCCAAATCCAGCCTGCTGAACAGGCACCTCTTTGTGTTCGGTGTTTGAACACCAAAGCGACAGGGTAATACGAGCGACTGACACATCACTGTACCTCCTCTTGAATCGGAGGTTCTTAATCTCCAATTTCTTTTGTATGGCAAACAGGTTTGACAAAAGAACAGCTTATGGTTGAACCCGATTGTTGTCTGAAGCAATAATGTTATGTACTCTGGGAGGAGCAGGACTGTGATTGGATGCAGGGCTCTGGTTGCTATACATCAGGCTAGTGGTTACATATGCAGTAGCTTTGCTCATCAGTGTCCTGAGCACAGCAGAGGTAGGACGTTACAAAGTGCGCTTTTTCCTCTGCAAACAAAGAGTCCTGTGTTCTAGAAGGACAGACACCAGGGAGGGGGAGATTGGGATGAGGAGAGAGGCAGAAATACCCCGGGCATGCTGGGAGAAATAAATGTGGCATTCTCTCCTTCAATTCAAATCATTAATATGATGTTATTTTTTTGGTTTTCAAATAAATATATAGATGAAGCCAGTTTACAGACAAGTCAGCAGTGTTGAACTGAGTTCGAAGTCATTTGGTCATAAAGTCCAAAGGACTGGATGGTGGTGTTACAGAATATGTCAGTTTATTATCACTGATATTCGATGGAAGTTATTTCTACCTTGGCATTTTCTCTGACGTAGGTCGAGATGGTTTGTCAGCATGATTACACAACAGCCCCTGAATGGATTTCCATGTAACCTGGATGGAAGACGGGTCCCAGGCTAGACCCCTTTAACTTTTAATGAATGTGTGAATTTTGAACATTTTCTTTAATTTCTCAGAGACTAATTCACTGATCTTCTTAAGAATCTTTTGTTTAAAAGCAGCTCATGTTGGAGTTCAGGTGTTTCAAAATAAAAATCTGAATGCATCAGATCTCAGTATGTTTCCATATGGAGGTATGTCTATCCTGTAAATTATAGTTACAGAAACAGGAGGTTGATTTTTGGATAAGGTTTGGTTGAATTGAAGGAAACTGTTCTTGGTGGAGTTGTGTGTGTTTCTGTCTGAAGCACAGCATTGGACTGAAAGGCAGATGTTGAGATGAGAGCTGTGCTGCTAAACAATTAGAAAGCAGTTTCTGTGGTGCATGTGACTTGGACATTTCAGAGATGACAAATTCTTAAATGTTGACTCACACTTGCAAACAGGTTTGACCAGTCGATTGAGTGTGATGTCACAGTGACAACAGCCTGTACATGTGTAACTAGAGAACTTAAAATCAATTGGTTTTTGAAAGTGGAACAGCCTTACAGAAATCAGTAAGTATCTCTCTTCTACGTGTTTGTCGGTGTGTATCTTTTCAGAGTTCCACCTGACAGTCATGTGTCAGTGTGTGTGGGAACTCTAGATGCATTAATGAACTGTGATGGTACTTAGCTTGCAATATGTAACCATGACGTTGAGATGTGGATGTGCTAAATAGGATTGAGCCTTAAGTCCATTTAAAGCGGATGTGATATGTTTGTTTGCCAGAAACTAGCAGTGTTACATTTGTCTGGGATTAGTGCAGCTTTGTAGAGCCTGCAGTGCCGGTTGTACAACGCTTTGTTGTACGGCTTTATTTTGTTGCACCTCCTATCATGGCGCTGGTGTTGTGTTGTGATCAACTCACAAGATTTGTTCCGCCATTGTTCATTGCAGTGCTATTACACTTGAAGTGACACTTCTGTTCTGCAATTGCTTCACAGAAACCTAATAAAACTCTCCCTCAAATGCTTTCCTCAGTTTCCCTGCCGGTGGTTGAAATGGATCACTTGAATATATTCTGTCTCGCAACCTCAAATCTGCTGCAGATAATACAAGATTGTCTGATGCGAGGGTAATTCACTGGAGCATCTATGGTGAAAAAAAAAGTCACTTATAATAAAAATGGGGGACAATGTCTGGAAAAGGGATTTCCTGAGCTTTGTGGCCTTCTGTGACATTATCACTGACCTACATCAGATGTTCACGCTCCAGTTCTTTCACACACATTAATAAATGTTATCTGAATCCTGTCATCTGTGTGCTATACTATAAACAAACAGGATTAAGCTCTTGCTCCTAAAATGTAACAGATGTGTGCAATAAGCGCATTACATTCACACCCAGCTGGTCTCCCTGTGGCAATAACATAAAAGCTAAAAACATTTTACTCACTGTCCTTGTCACAAGACACAAAGAAGTAGCAGGTTTGCAAAAACACCCTCAAGCTTAAACTAATTATCCAAACTATTAATTTTAGAATTAAATTTGGATGGAATTATTTGTTGAAAATGTTCATTTAAATAAAGAACTACTTAAAAGTTGTTTTTTTTTCCTTAAAAAATGTATTGCCTTTGGTCATGCATTAACAAATCATTACCAACAGGAATGAAACTGAAAGTGGAATATTTGGTCCAATTTGAGATGGGATGAAATGCTCCTTCAGGCTGTCATTGGTTGTTTGTGTTTAAAGTGGAACAGAAGACTTTATTTGATCTTTTTCCACATGATATGTTGTGTTAATTTCCATCATAAAAGATCTTCCCTTCATTGTCTCAAAATAATACAGAATTTATAACTCATTTTTGCTTCTCCTTCCTGCAGGATGCAAGTGCAGAGGGAAGTCCTCTGAGCATCGCTGCATCAATGCGTCGCGGCTCTTCAGAGAACAACTTGGACCTGGATCTGATTGATGGAGGTCCCGGTCCAGGTCTGGGCTTTGAGTTCCACCGTAGTCGTTCTTGCCTGGACAACCTTCAGCAGAAGATACTGAAAGTCACAGAGCAGCTAAAGATTGAGCAGACAGCACGTGACGAGAACGTTGCTGAGTACCTGAAGCTGGTGAACAGTGCGGACAAGCAGCAAGTTGGGCGCATCAAGCAAGTGTTTGAAAAGAAGAACCAAAAGTCTGCTCATAACATTGCCCAGATGCAGAAGAAGCTGGAGCAGTACCATCGAAAGATGAAGGACAACGAAGTCCAGTGCAGCTCTTCACCTCACCGGTCCTCTGTCAAACACAGCACCATACCCCGGGAGTCTCCTCGAGAGCTGCTGAGGGACATGACAGGGAGTGGCCGACATCCGACCATGGATAAGATCAAGACTATCGGGCCAGGGGTTTCTCTCTCCCCGCCTTTCTTCTTTAGCAAGAGCAAAGAGTTTGCCAACCTCATCAGAAACAGGTTTGGCAGTGCTGACAACATAGCCCACCTCAAGACAACACTGGATGCTACCTCACCGCTGCCCTCTGACAGTGTGGGAAAAGGGCTGAGTAATAGCACCTCTATGGTGGCCAAACCCAAGTACCCGAGTGATGATGAATGCTCCTCAGGGAGCACTTCCATTCCAGACAGTAATGGGAATCCAGAACTGTCTGTGGGGAAGGCACAGGGCCAGCAGGCTGGGGAAGATAGCCAGAGCAGATTGGCTCTGAGCCTGGAGGAGGTGAGCGAAATCAAAGATGCCCAGAGCCAACTGGAGGAGGATATAGAGGAGATGAAGTCTCAGTTCAAGAAGGAGTACAACATCATCAGCCAAGCACTGCAGGAAGAGAGATACAGGTTGTATATTTTACTCAGTTCTTATTATCATTGCATCACTATAACGTCAATCCTCACATTAAAGCACCAGATGTAAGGTGTAATGCATCAACTCTCATCTAAAAAGCCTTTACCGAATGTACTCTGAATGATCGCATTAGCATCCACGGAAAGGCCTTGTATGCAGCATGTTTGAAACTGCCTCAATAAATTTCATCCATATTTCTGTATTCTCTGAAATCAACTGTCAGGTTTGAGCGTTTGGAAGACCAACTGAACGACTTGACGGAGCTTCACCAACATGAGATGGTTAATCTGAAGCAGGAACTGGCCAGCATCGAGGAGAGGGTGGCTTACCAGGCTCAAGAAAGGGCCAGGGACATACAGGTATCTAATAGTCAATATATAATCCATAATAGCTCATTGTGTAATAATGGCTTCATGTTTTCATGGTTTTTATCGAACAACAAAATCAAATTATCTTTGACATTTATAAAAATAAAATCTGATGATTGTTTCCTTGGTCTTTTGGAGAACTTCGATTAATCAAGTCAGCAAAGAGCTCTTGATCTATTTGGGAAACATTCAGATCCACAAACTCCCTCCATCCTCTCGTTCTGTTACAGGAAGCTCTAGAGTCCTGTCAGACTCGAGTGTCCAAGCTGGAGCTGCAGCAGCAGCATCAGCAGCAGACGGTCCAGCTCGAGAGCCGTGATGCCCGAGTCTTGCTGGGGAAGAGCATCAACATCATGCTGGCCATCATCACCGTCATCCTGGTGTGCGTCTCCACGGCTGCAAAGTTTGCTGCTCCCCTGATGAGGAGCCGGCACCATGTGGTTGCTACCTTACTTGGAATTTGTTTTTTGACCATATTCTGGAAGAACTGGGACCATTTACAGCACACCATAGACCGGCTACTGGTGCCTGCTTGGTAGTACAATGTGCACACTTTAAAAATGTTGTAGTAACATGAACACTTGGTGGTCAGGGTAGGACTGTCAAAGAGGATTGGTTGTACAATCGTCAGAAGAGGCAAACGCCAATGTTTTACAGAACTTACTCTAATCTTAGACTGAAATTAATTTCTGTGATCTTTTTTCTTTTGTCGAGAACTTGAATGGCCGTTGTTAACATTTTCACTTAATATTTAACACTAAATGTTGTTACTTTCCCAAGGATTGCTTTGAAACCCTCAGAAGACATAAACGGTCCTTTCAAGTAACAAGAAGGGCAGAGACAAATTTATTATCACTGCAATGCAGCAACATGGGACTCTTTCTCTCTTTTCCTTCTTGTTATCTTTGCACAGAGACAAGCTGGCTTTTTCCCTTTGTTTTATGCTAAGCTAACTTGCTGTTGGTTCATATTTGGCATACACACACGAGAATTAGCATATTACCCCCAATATGCTAAGAACCCTATAATTTAATGAAGAATCCCCAGATTATTGCAAGCAAAGGACATCCTGTTTTATCCTGCTCTTTGATTCTGGATTCCTTATTTTCTAGTCTCACCATTCACCTTTCAAGAGTTTTTCAGTTCTGTGTTCCCAATGTTTCAAGTGCAATATATTTGATTTCAAAGAGCACTGTTTTAAAATGCATTTCTTAGGAGTTAAACTTTTTCGGCAGTGTTTTGCAGGAACAGGGTATTGGTGCCGTGGGGGCTGGGGAATCAGTTAGGAAGTGTCATTAACACTGGCATAAGAGATCCATAACCACTAAAGCCACTGCTGGGCTCTGATAAGACCAGCTGTCTCCTCTCTCAAGGACCAAAAATCAATCCCACTGCATTACTGTGCCAGCTCTCCATCACAAGCACAATGTGCACACACACCCAAACAACACAAGAACAGTCCGTCACTTTGCTCTGTTTACATCTTATTTGTCTGATGTTTGTCCATTACTAATAATTTGATTAAGAACCGATGAGTCAAACTGTGATTTTCTTTGAAGAAATTTTTTTTTTTTTTTTAATAATGAATCTAATGTCCTTCAGTGCTCCAGTGATGTGTGAGGAGTGCATTACAGGCTTTACATCATGAACTATGAGCCTAATTTGTGGACTGACTAATGCATTGTTTAATGTACAGTATATCTTAAAATCCTTGCCTGTGACGATCTAACATTAAGCTATGGATCACTTTTTAATGGTTGAATACCATAATAACTTTATTTTATGTTTGTTGTGTGTTTTGCTCCTGCTTTAATGTCTTTTTAGTATTTTTTAGCAGCAAGATTACAGATCTAGTTTACATTCTCTTTTGTCTTGGTGTGTTTTCATACATTATGTGCCTTTGTCTGATAGTTTCTGTTAAATTAAACAATCCTTTTTAATCAATCGGTGATGTTTATAGAGAGAATTGTGTGGCGGTCCTCTTGTGAACTTGTGATGTGTTCAGGGTGCACCCCTCCATGCAGGATTTCAGCTGGGACAGGCTTATTGATCCATCTCACACTGTGGATAAACCCATTTATTATTGACTTCATCATGTGTCATGGGGATGGAAACATCCTAACAGTAACCCAGTCACTGACACAATATTATTTATAATTATATTATTTATTATATTCTAACTTCGGAACACAGAGTCATTCTGTAATTTATGTGAATAAATTAGTAAGTATGTCAGTATGAATATAAATACTTGTAGGATCTTTAAAAAACTATGTCTTGTGTGAAGTGAATAATAATGGAACCACTGCGAAGCGCTTTGAGTCTCTATATAAAATAATAATAATAATAATAATAATAATAATAGTACTATTATTATTGTCGCCACTAGAGGTCGTAAGTGCTGCGTTGTTGACACAACAGCTCTTGACTGGGAGGCAACAGAATCTCGTAAATTTATGTTGCCAATAACGTTTCAAGCTTTTTAAAATTTGTTTTGTCCCGTATATTTAATCCAAACTAAAGCACAACACTTAATCCAAACTTCAAGACCACCAATATCATCGGAAGGAGAACACGGTAGTCCATGTGGCCAATTACATTTATTGTAGAAGAGTAGCGCCCCCTGCTGTTGTCATAAATGAACATTGAAACTACATGTGTACAAAACTACAGTAATGTATGCCTTATTCCCATGGCAGCATACGTCTGTACACTTCTAATTACATCAGATCTTTGACTTTCTGCAATAATGTGACAAAATAATACACTGTGATTAGGAATGTCATCTGTTGACTGGACTTTTTCCTATTACGGGATATCTTGTAACCCAGGATGTGTAAGATCTCAGAAAAATGGACTGATGGTCACTGCTAGTGGTAATAAAAGCATTATCACTGTACCATCATGACATGAATTCAAAATTTTTTGCATGAGTAACTAAATTAACTGATAATCACGTGGATGTTACATTACGTTGCAGTCTTTTGTAGACCTTTTAAAAATTTTTTTCCACATCTGTCCTCTTTATGTAAACCAAACATGCTATAATTGGCATTATTAAAACAAGTCACAGAGAGCCGTGGTGCTAAAACATTTCTTGATAGTGAGAGACAGGAATCGGTGATACATATGCCAGTTAATTATCATTTCTCACACATTTTCTGAGAGACGAAAGAGGTTTACATAGGTTCCAAAGAAAAAGACCACAGATCAGGATCCGATTTTGTACCAGGGTCCTTAAAAAGTTTCCTTTTAGATGTTTAGACAAAGTTTTTAAAAGCCATGACGAAAAATAGTCATGCATTATTTGAGTTGGTCACATAGAGATGAAATTAAAAGGAAAACAACTGATTCCTAATTTTACCCTGGGGGTCCTCAGATCTCTGCATGAAGCAATACAGTAGTTAGGTATATGATGTACACTGTTATTATAAAGTCTAACAGCCCAAGTCAGTAGTATAAACATTACCAGAGTACATCACACACAAACACACACCTACACATAAAATGAAGCTCATGTTGCAATATGGGTCACCTGGCATGCTTTCATCTGCTGCTGGCTTCCCGCATACACAGCAGAGATGCAGGCATACGGTGATACGGGAATGGGAGGATGGACAGAGCACTTCACTCTGGTACTCACTGTGTTACCGTACTGTACCAGAGATTAAGTTTGAAACTGGAATTGTGATTTGGTAGCATACTGTATTTGTGTATCTGTATGCATGGGTGTATGTGTGTGCGTGTGTGTGTGAGTGTGTGTGCGCATGCATGATTATGAGGACTGTTCATGCATAGCTGGAGCATCTAAGGACTCTGGAGAAGGAAAAAAACCCCTCTGGCCTAGCATGTTATGAAATCCTGACAAACACACACATGCACACGGCCACCGACCTCCCTCCCTCCCTCCCCCTACCCCCCAACACACACATAGACTTGAAAGAGAGGATTTTTAGCTATATTTGTAGGTGTGAATGGAGGCTAATAATTTCCCCCAATCTCCCTCCTCAGCATTATGCGATCTGAAAAGTGAACATTTCCCTTTGATGTGCGCTTAGATCCTCTGTGTTCTCTATTGTGCTCTCTTCTGCGGTTCCCTAAAGAGCTGCTAATTATCGCAGGACCCCATTGAGTCTCTTTGTGCCCACAGCTCAGCCTCCTCATCACCCTGGTTGGCATGGTGACCCGCAGAGGATGGGACCTGCATGAAGACCACAAAAAGGACCGCCACAGCTTCAATTCTGTTCTCTTCCACTGACAGAGAAACCCTCAGAAGATAAAGGGGGGGGGGACTGGGTAGTGTGTGGATTGAATTAGCTTAAAGAATGCATGGTTTATTTATAATGAAGTTGTTTTTTTAAATTACTGCTCATTTATGCATACAATAAACATATACTGGTGTGCTAAATGTGTGAACTCACATCATGGGAAAGTTCTGACCTCAGAGGCAACACACACATGATTTTGACTCCCCTGATACTGCCCCTTCCCATTTCCTGTTTTTGCCGTCATGGAAACGGGCCACGTTCCCTCCATTTACTTTTGTAATATAACTTAAAAATGGACCCTGCATCTGGTGAAGAGCTGAATCTTTTATGTCAGCAAGTAAACGCTGCAGCGCAAGAACTTCCAACGACGAATGAAAAGACAAGTTGGATTGACTTGACTTGATTCGTGGAGGCATTTATCATCAAGGTCTTTCGATAAATCAGCACCTTAAAATTCCCTAAGTCAAAAGCACCTTGAATTTTCTTTAGTTGCTAGGCAACCGTGTAGCGCCACTGTGATGCTGGGTGTTAAAGGCTGGCAGCCCGGTGTTGTAAAGTGAATTGTGGGGTGAATCACTGTCTTTTAAAGCGCTGAGGTTCTATTACACAGCCGGCTGACGGTGACAATGATGCGCTGTCACTGGAGAGTAATTACACATCTTGTTTATTGTTCTGGTGTATCTGCAAGTCAATGATGTCAGCTGGACTGTTGCAATCAGGCTTGTGGTATTTGACCATTCCCATTGGACGATCTGATAAATCAACAATTATTAACAAGTAAATGAGATTTAACCAAATACAGCTCCAGTGTGTTTTAAATAATATTTTCCATGTTAATTCAATAAATATTTAACACTTACTAACGTCTGGATGTCATTTATCATGTTTTTTAGGTCCTTCTTCATTAAAGATCTGTTTTCCTCTAACAAACCAATCTGGGCCCCTGATACTATAATAAGCTTTTGGAGTCCTTTTTCACCATCTGTTCCTTCTGCTCTCTATGCATATAATACCTTAGCTTTCCAATTTCCTATTAAAAGCACACTACAGGCAACGAAATGACAAAAAACGTATTTCTCTTAAGGAGTCAGCAAACACAAAAATGCTCCCAGTTCTGCTTACAAATCTTTACAGGACCAGGCACCTCGTAAACAAAAATCCAGCCAACCAATTTCTCTTCTTCTTTATTCTCTGCAGTGCTGTGGCAGAGCTGGAGCCTGTCCCAGTTGACACTAAGGCGGAAGAGAGAGAGGGTGGTGTGTGTGTGTGTGTGTGTGTGTGTGGAGGGGGGGGGGTCCTTTCTGTACAGGTTGCCAGATCATCACAGGGCCAACACACAGACATACAACTGACAGACATTCACGATCGCACTGAGACCAATGAAGAAATAAAAAAAAATAAAAATTGGCATTGCAGTGAGTCATCGTCACGGTGCACATGTTTCTGTAAAGCCTCTCTATAAGCACTCCCTTTCAAACCATTGTCCCCTAAAGGTCACATGAATGGAGGAAGTTGAATATATAATCTTAGATATTCACTACAGAATCTGTCCCTCTGTGTGTTTACGTTCAGGTTTTGGTTTTTTTTTTGTAGCTGTAGGACGAATTACAAGCTCACATTCCTGAGGTCTACGCTGTAGCTGTGGGCTCCCTCGCCAATGACTTGTTGAATCTGGACAAAACAAAGACCACAGTATGACTCAATAGATTCCCTGCGTATGACCTCACTCTGTGGGACAGCTCTCCATTACAGAACAAACAGCTCCCTTCTCACACCCGTCGTCTATCAGGTCTTCTCTACGGATTCTTCTTACAGAAACTCATATTTGTCTGAGTGTCCCTTCTATTGTTACGTTTTTAGTTACAGCCAAAGCCTGGGTGTGGATTTCTGCAGAGGAGAAACTCAAGTGTAACTTCCCACAGTGCAGATTCGATCAAGCATCTAAATGTAGTTTGGCCAAACACCTTTATGAGTGTGAGCATGTGCGTCGTCCCCAGGCGGTAACAGCCCACCCTTCTGGTTCAGTGAGCGGTTACAAACAAACAATGATGATTATATGTGTCTGACCATGGTATAAGATGTATTTCCTCTGCAGGCGTTGTGCTGTGGGACCAACAATCTTGAAACCAGGCATTGTCAACTCATTATCGGGACTTTGACAGCTCTCCCTTCCTCCATGTCTGTTTGTGTGTGTGTGTGTGTGTGTGTGCGTGTGTGTGTGTGTGTGTGTGTGTGTGTGTGTGTGTGTGTGTGTGTGTGTGTGTGTGTCTGGAGGGAGGGATGCTGTGTTTATACGTGGTTTGGGATGACTTCAAATTGATACCTTTCTGCTCAGTCGTGTCATCTTGAGATTAGTGCTGGACAACCCACATTGGGGGAGAAGTGCTCATGGGCTGACGTTTATCTTTTCTATCTGGTATCATTTACTTTTAGACACTCAGGCAGGTACTTTTAAAAAAAAAAATCTATTTCTGTTATGCAAAAGTTCTGTTATTTCACATTTACTTTTTCAGATGTCTGTGGGTTTCATATAATTGCATTGTTTGTTTCTACTTCTGCAAAGCACTTCCTGTTCTTTGCCCTGTGATAGGAACATCCTCTCAAGAGGCCAGCCAGCAGCCAAGTCTGGCCTACCTTTCCTCTTCATCTCTCCCTGCACGGATATTTTCACACATTTTTCATAGCTTACCTCATTCGTCTGACTCCTTGTGTTTCGCACAGACGTTGCCAGATGTGATAGCAGCTGAAACTGAGACAAATAGATATGTGTGTGTGTGTGTGTGTGTGTGTGTGTGTGTGTGTGTGTGTGTGTGTGTGTGTGTGTGTGTGTGTGTGTGTGTGTGTGTAAGAGGCACTGAGGGAAGTGAAAAGCGGCTGTTTGATATCTGTTAACACAGAGTCAGCAAAAAAAAAAAAAGGTGGCGATGGAGGGGAAGATATCAATAATCTATAGTTGGAGATGTCAGCTAGCTTCTACTGCAACAGTGTGTGTGTGTGTGTGTGTGTGTGTGTGTGTGTGTGTGTGTGTGTGTGTGTGTGTGTGTGTGTGTGTGTGTGTGTGTGTGTTTACAGGAAACCGCATAGTGCTGACTAATGATGACAATGCTCAGCACACACATCAGTGTTAAAAAAATCAATCTAATCCTGGACCATCGGATCGGATTTGAAGAGATCAGATTTTTGTGTTCATGTTTGAACGTCTTGAGAAAACAAATCTAATTCATCCCATATTTAGGAAACAAAACAAAAAAAAAGAATCAAATCACTTCAGCCATAGCCTGAAAGTGAATGAAACGGGGTCTGGGTCCATTCACATGGTTACGTTGCGCGCAAATCGTGGATGTTGCCCAAACTAAAACTGGTCTAGCAGCGCCCCTGGAAAAGAGGAAGAAGGTGGATAGATAGATTGCCGTCTGGAAAACAGCATCTCTCCCTCGACTCTGCTCCTCCCTCCCTCCCCCCTGCCCCCTCTCTGCATCTCTCCCACGCTCCAGCCTCCAGCCTCCAGCCTCCAGCTCCAGGATCCTCCCAGGTCCACCCGGACAGCAGCCGCGTTTCGGTTTCAGTGTGAGCGTGTGCGCACTGACGCCTGGGTGTGTGCGCTCCAGGACGGCACCGCTCTCTCTCTCTCTCTCTCTCTCTCTCTCTCTCTCTCTCTCTCTCTCTCTCTCTCTCTCTCTCTCTCTCTCTCTCTCTCTCTCTCTCTCTCTCTCTCTCTCTCTCTCTCTCTCTCTCTTTCTCTCTCTCTCTCTCTCTCTCGCTCTCTCTTTCTCTCTCTCTCTCTCTCTCTCTCTCTCTCTCTCTCTCTCTCTCTTCTCTCTCTCTCTCTCTCTCTCGCTCTCTCTCTCTCTCTCTCTGCCCCCCCCCTCTCTCGTGGAGCCTCTGACCCTCTCTCACCCACTCCCTCTCCGTCTCTCCCTTATTGCTGCAGCTACAGGGAGCTATGGATGGACTGCGTTTACCACCACTCATCGAAGAAGCTCTGGACTCCACAGGTCTGTGCAGCTGTTGTTGTTGGGTTTTTTTTGTCCCTTCCCCGATATATCACTGTTTATATTGTGATTCTGTGCGCTTGGCTGCGGCGTGGCTATTTTTAGCCCCTCACACACTACAGATAGGAAGCGATCCGCCAAAAAAAAAAAAAAAAGGGGGGGAGAGGGGTATGTGTTTCTTCCCTGAGTGTTTACTTCAGAAGTGAGGGATATGAACCGAGGAGGTGGAGGTTACAAGAGAAAAAGGGGGTCAGGTGGCAGTGAGGTGGGGATGATGATGGTGGATGTTAATGCTTTGGTTGTGTGGTGACAGACTGACAGGAGTGTGATGCATCACCGCTAGATGTGGCATCTGCAGAGATCTGGTCAGGACTGCCTGCTGCCAGGTAATGGATGGCAGCAAATGATCCAAACAGCAGCCCTGTGGCTGTGTGGCGTCTTTCTGATGCAACACGGAGTCCTGCAGTGTTGTTGTCATTCCAGCTCAGATTCCAATCAATGTGATTCATTTTTTTTTTTTTTTTTTTTTTTACCCTTCCATAGTTTTTGTGTCACAGATTAGCCGTGTTGGAAAGCTGTGCGTGGATGGTAATGACAGTCTCGTGTCTCTGGGCTCGGTGGAAGAACTCGTGGAATGTTTTATTCTGAGGTTTTGTGCACGTTTTGAAAACAGACACAGCTTTGTGTGGGCCACTGAAGGGTGGGGTGGAGGGGTCAGGGTTTATCGCTGTTTGTGGGGGGGGGGCAGAGGTCAGCAGCCCATTGACCTCTGGCCAGGTTGCCACAGGGTTCCTTTTCCTGGATTGTGCTGTTTCCAAATTGAACTTTAAAGCAGTTTGCATTAACTGTGATTTATTGAACTACTCAGGTTTATGCATCCAGTAATCCCCTCCATTTATTTTTAACACTGAAGCCTATTTGTTGACCATCATAACAGGGATGTTGTCTCAGGAGATATTCTTCCTCCATAACAAGTTTGTTCCTGTTATCTTAACCCCGGGGGACCTCTTTCCATTCATCACAGCCGGAGGGCACGCTTTTAAAAATGAATTCAACATCTGGTGATAGGAAGTGTCTGGTTTAATGTAGCACGAATCCTGCCGATTGACCAAATTATGTGCAGACATGCAGCGAACAAAAAGTGGATTCTTTCTTGTACTTCATGTACTCAGGAGTTTAAATGGATTAAAGGTCCTGGATGAAATCACTTCCAGCGAGACATCAGTTGTGGTTCTACAGACTAAGCTTCATCATTGTGCTGAGCAGTAGTTTTCTTCTTTTTTTTTTTTCTGATTAATGAATGCCACGTTGCACTTGCACTAAAATCACTGGCTGTGGGATGTCAGCTGCTCTCGCACAAACACACTCACATTGATGCAAGAGGACGCCATCGGACGCTGGCTTTACATTCCCAAGCTGTCTGTGTGTCTCGCAACCATCGGCCACCATATTGTTCCTCCTCCCACATGGAAGGAGTTTCAGATAACATCTCTCTCCACCCTTATCGCTGCTTTCCCACTCAATATATCTTCCCCCTCTTTTTTATCATAATCCTGTTCAATATCGCGCCCACACACCCCTCCAACACACACACACACACACACACACACACACACACACACACACACACATACGCACAGGCACACAGACACATATATGTTGAAGCGCCTGTAAAACCTTTGCACCTGCCAGTGCCACAGCCCACACACTGTATTCTCTCCTGCTATGCCTCCATCCCTCTCCAGCGTTGTTCCTTCCCTGAGTGAAATTCCCACCAGTGGCGATACTCCCCGGGGGTGAACAAACAGGATTTTCTCATCTCTCTGAAACTAATAAACAGCAAAAAAAAAAAAAAGTTGCCTCCTCAGACATACTTGTGCAGAGACCTCTGAGAAAAACAGCAAAGAGGAGGGCCCATGTTAGAGATTAAAAGAAAACAAATCTTGCCTCCTTCTGTGCCCCCCCCTATATCCCAGTTCCTCCCCTCTTGGCTAGGAAGGTCTAAAGCAGGGGTGTCAAATTCATTTTCGCCGAGGGCCACATCAGCATAATGGCTGTCCTCAAAGAGCCAGATGTAACTAATAAATGTAACTAAATGTGACACAAAAAATATGTTACTTGTGTCTCTGTTATAACATAAATCCTTTGAATTTGTCAGGTTATTAGACCCACAAAACTCCATCAATCAAGGATCAAACTACCCAAGAGAATAAAGAAAAATAACATCAAACACAAGTTAGAACAGGGTGGCACGGTGGCGCAGTGGTTAGCACTGCCGCCTCACAACGGGGCAGACCCGGGTTCGAGTCCCGCTCTGTGCGGCGTTCGCATGCTCTCCTCGTGTCTGCGTGGGTTCTCTCCGGGTTCTCCAGCTTCCTCCCACCTCCAAAAAGCATGCGCTTCAGGTTGATTGCCCGTAGGAATGAGTGTGTGTGTGCATGGTTGTATGTATTTGTGTGTGGCTCTGCGGTGCACTGGTGTCGTGCCCGGAGTGTCCCCTGCCTCACGCCCCATACCGCCGAGATAGGCTCCGGCTCCTCGTGACCCCGCTGCAGCGGATACAGCGGTGGTAATCTGAAGATGACTGACTGACAAGTTAGAACATCGACTTTGATCAAAACGTTTTTGTCAAAGTTAGAATGCGCTGAATTACTGCATTGTGGGAAATGTAGTTTCTGGTCAAAGCACACTTTTGACCTATTCGTTTTTAGATGCTGACCTTTCATGCTCTTGCGGGCCACATAAAATGATGTGGCGGGCCACATTTAGCCTCCAGGCCCTGAGTTTGACACACGTGGTATGAAGTTCTCAAACTGTCTTTTGCAGCATTCTGTCAAAATTCTGGAAAATCTCTTAAAACCTTTAAAGAACAGAAAATATTATTGAATTCATGTGCTCTCCCTCTTACAGCTTATCCTACGGATCTTTTTTTATTACTTTTTTTTTTTTCCCCTGGCAGAAACATTATTAGCCTGTCTTTAGCACCAACCCGCTCTCTCCCTCTGGGTTTTTATCCCCTTTGAAACTGGCAGCTAGTCGGTCTGCTGTGGCATTCCGTGTTTCCTCTTTGAGTTAACTGATGTTAAACCTTCCGGAGAGATTTCATCTCTCAGGTAGGAGGCGCTGATTTGTGATCGAATGGATTAGTATTGCTTCACTTGTTTTCATGCTCTGTTATCTGTCACTACTCATATCCCATAATAGAAACTCTACACAACAAGCACAACCATACACTTCAAAAACCCACATTCCCTGAATTAATCATGTACAGTACGCACACACTCATACTGTATTTGTATATGCTCATCTAATGAGTACATTCTGCAATGCCTCTCTATTACTTTGACCCATTTTCTCTTACTTCCCTTTTAAAAATGCAAACATGGATTTTCCATTTAAATAACAGAGAAGCTCATTAAGCCAGTGCACTTGTGTTTCTTTTCTTCAGTTGTTCACTTTATCTTGAGTTTTCAGTCCCAAAAGGTTAGGAGAGAGAGAGAGAGAGAGAAAGAGGAAGAACTGAACTCACGTCATCCTCAGGAGACCTTCGTCACATGCACCTCACACCTCATCGAAAGCTGCTGACTCTCACATGGCTTGAAGTCAATAGATCTCTCACGATGGTCCTCTCAACACGAGGACCTCATTGTGCTGCAGCACGAACGGAAGAAAGGAAGCATGTGCCAAATCACAGCTGCGTCATCACGGTGACTTGCCATGATGTTCACCGTTCACCGTGCCGATGAACTCGTGGACTCATGCAGCACCTGGCTCTAGTGCCCTCTTACTTCACATCGTCCTTATCGTCTTCTTCTTCCCTCTTTTGCTGTCGTTCTCTCCACCTTCTTCAACGTCCTCTCCCTGTTCAGTTTTATGCGTTGCCGAGGAAGTGTGCAAGTAGAAAGAAAAAAAACCTACAACATCCATACTGGGCTCGCTTCAAAGCTGGGGGAGGAGGGGTGGTGTGCATTATGCATGGCCACCTACACAGCTGGAGAGATCCATGGAATACAAACAGATGCTTAGCACATGCTGTACTTACATGAAAGGCTTTCATGATCACATATACTATATGTGCAAAGGCCCTGAAGTGGGGCTCAGAGGTCATACAGTACTGTGGTACACAATTCTGCATGTCAACATAGTGTAGAAGCAAATGTATTCCCCTCTGCATTGTGCATTAGACATACTTTATAAAATAAAAGCATCTTAAATAATCTGAGACACGTGTTTCTCCCAGTATAACACAAAATGTTACCTTTACTCACTTTCAAATTCATTCAAACCTTTAAAGACAAGTATCTTTAGCACTCTGTGAAGCTTTGGGACCATTAATAAGGAATCTTAGCCCATTCCTCACAAGCAAAAGCCTCCATTTCTGTGATATCCCTGTCTTTTTTCCTTCTGCCACCATGATCAAATACCACCAGTGAGTTTTCTACGGGCTTTCAAGTCAGATGACTTTTAACTTGACTCTTGGGATCTCTGGAATATCCATCTTCAGTTTCCTCACAGATGGTAAGACTCTTCCACCTGGTGGATGGAATCCATCTTACCCTCTGCAGGCTGCAGGTTTCCAGCCTCGAACCATTCCGGCCCCACTGCCATGCCTCGCTGTAGCGTAATCCTTTCAGCATATACTTCTTTGTTCCTCCACCAGACACACCATTGATCCCAAGGCATGAAAAGTTACACTTCTTCATCGCTCCACATAACAAAATTTCTCTTCTTCATCCAGCACATCCTGCAGTACTGTGTTCTGTTGGCTCAGTACCATTTCCAGCTTGGTTCAGCCCATCAAGTACACCTGTAGACAGCCTCCAGCTCCCATTCCAGCGAGCAGCCATCGTTTTTCACGCCTAATTTGACAGCAGATGTTCCTGTTAATATAGTTTTAAAAAAAAAGAGACATTTAACAAGCAGAGACAGTTTCTGTTTTTCTGAATTTTTAATACGCACACATCGCCATAACAGCGATGGTTTCTTTTGTTGAGAAAGACACTCCTGGGGTTTCAGGTCAAAGCAGCCCTCTGACCTACATCCACACTTCTTCGAGCATGGACCTCTCTACTAAAATCCTCTCTCTGCTCCTAAATTTTGTAAAGTGGTAATTTCATTACTCTCATTCACTCCACCACTGAGCACCAAAATTAGAAGCAAAACAAAGTGCTTGTGTTGCCACGTTAGAGTTTAAATTTAATCCCGAGCAGCTATTTGGAGATGACAAAGCGTGCTTGGCCTGCTCGCCGTCTCCTCTCTGAAGCGACACCATGTTTGCAGTTGAGGTCCTCAGTGTGCTTCGCTGGGATGTGATTACGGAGGAATGTGCAGCGGTTAGATAAAGCCATCCTTTCCCATGAGCTGTAAAAGTGCTCCTGAGATGAGTCGCTCACCGTCTCTGCTCTTGTGTGCGTTCGGCGTCCGTCTCTAATACATTCCCTACGTGACTAAAGCCCTTTGCACTGTGTCAAGAATGCACTGGAGTGATCGCAGGTGTCACTGCAGCTGATTCTGTTCGCTCACGAGCTGAAGGCATAAAGCTTACTTAAGGAGTGAAACGATTAACTTCTTCTTCTGAAGGCAGCCCTGTGGGAACACTGGGAAGATAGCGGGGTGGCTCGGTAGAGGTCACGAGTGAATAACGTGATGAGAGGTGCCGTAAAAAGACAGATGACGTCAAAGGAAGTTGAAGAAAGGTGAGAATGTGGAACCGTCTGTTTGGTATTAGCGGGACTAATGTCTCAAATAAAAGTGTGTCTTTTCACGGCAGTGTATTCAGAGTATTACAGCTTGTGTCTGAGCAGTTTGTGCTGACTGGTTGATGCTGTGAATGCTACATTCACAAAAACCAAAGGGCTAAAACACATCAGGAATCATGTGAGCCAGAGCTTTCCGAGTTATTACCCCCTGTTCTGGACGTCCTGGAGGATTTGGATGTGAATGATATTCACCGAGGAGCTTTTTTGTCTCATGATGGCCTTTAGCTGCCGCCGGCTATACGAGCAGCTCTGCCCCCCCCCCCCGCCATCCAGCTCCAGAGCTCTTCTTTTATGACTAACCCCATTATAGCAGCATCAAAGTTTAATGATAAAACAGCCCATCGCTCATGAGAACCTCTTTCTCCCCTCTCTCAAAGGCCGCATTGTTTAAATTAACATTATTACAAAACAGGACTGAATAACAAAGGAGCCTACTGGTCATGTAATGCAGATATGATTAAAGGGTTGTTGCACATGTTTGGCTGCCATGGAAAGAGTTACGTCTAGTTAAGGGAAAAACAAGGCAGAGAAATAATTACCAGAAGAAATGGAGGCATCCCCTGAGCTGGGATTACACTCATGAGCATCGCTCCTAATTAGGTAGTTCTTTAGTTAATGCTTTACTTTGTACCTGCTGCACCTTTTTTCTCATTACGTCTCATCTATTCCCAGGAAAAAAAAAAAAAAAAAACCCTTTCCCTCGCCGATCTTCGCCGATTTCTCAACACAGAGAGCAACTTCGAAGCAGTCAGTTACTTTAGAATGATTGTGTGATTTATTTGTGAGACAGACTCTGGAGGGCATCCTATTGAGAAATAAGAGAGAAATTATAGTAGGGCAGTGTGTGATATGTAAGCATAGTTAACTCAGTTTACTGGAATCAGTCTTTTTTTTTTCAGGACCTTAAATGTACGTCAGAAAAAAACCCAACAACACTGTGGAAATAATCTCCTTTTTAGCTTTTCTGCCTCGCAGTAAATCTCATCGGACTAATGGGAAAAGTCTTTCCCTCCTAGTCAAATGGGACTTGACTGTCATGTTGTTGCACCGTTAATGATGCCCTCCTTTCCAGTTTCCTGACCTGCTCTGCATTTGTCTTTGCAGCTCTAGCAAGCAACAGCTGCTACATGTCAAATCATGTTCATTAGTTTAGCACCTACATGGTACACAGCGTCTCATTGGGCCTTACAGCGCTCGACCCGGCCCAGGTCGTCTGCAAAGGAGGAGGAAGACAAGAAAAAGGCAAAACCCTGCAGTATGACTGAGACACATCTGTCTTAGCTTGAGTGCTACTAGCCTGTATTGTTGTGAACACTGAGGTGCATTGCTGAGGGGTGAGTCATAGTGAGGGCTTCAGCATGCAGCACCCCCACCCCCACCCACCTTTCTCTCTTTGCATTGGGTTGGCTAACTCGCTCCACCTACTGGTCAGAAATCGAAATTCACTCTGCAGTTATAGTAATGGAAAACAATGATGTGCCCTCAAAATTATTTTCAGTACATGTTATATGTCGATAATACTTCATTATTGACGTGTTGAAACCTTCACTTGAAACAACTTTTAAAAAATGACGTCGCTCACCATCTTTACCATATGAGTGGATTCTTCCATCCCATTCTCATCCGAAGAGATTTGTATACGACGGAGTCGATGTCACTTGAATCACAAGATGGTGCTATTGATTCAGAAAAAAAAGATATAGAACGTACACATCCCACCTGGTTGGGGGTGTACAGCCACTGATGTGATAAAATCCGTGGCTACGCAACAGCCTTTTCTAAAGAAATCTGTAATGGAGCTCACATCCCGCAGGACCCTGGTTCCTTCACTCAGTTGTAGTGCTGTGGGTGTAGCTCTTCTTCACTCACCTCCATGATGAAAGCCTTGGATGCAAATTGTGAAGAGTGCTTTTTTGGACCCATAATGATCCAGTTGACAGCTAAGATCAAATTAATAAAAGATAAAGCATTCCTTCCAAAACACAACCTCCTGGTTGGAGGTGACAACCTGTGCTGTGTTGTGATCACTTGTAAATCTCTCTTTTTGTCTCCCTCTCTTTTCCGATTAGGTACCCCTTTCTAATATCGCTGTGGTCTTTCCATCAGATGACCTTTGCGATCTGAAAGCCGAGTGCAGCCCCACTATGGACAACGAGATAACGGCGAAGGAGAGAGGCGTCCTGGAGGAGGACAACGAGAAGGAGGAGATGGACCAGGAGGGAGCTCGGGACGAGGAGGGGGAAGAGAAGAAGCTGAAAGAGGAGGAAGGTGAAGGCGAGGATAAGAGGAGGAAGGAGCAGGAGCCGCTGACAGAGGAAGAGGAGCTGGAGGAGCTGAGGGGCCAGGTGCTGCAGCTCCTGCTGGAGCTGGATGAAGCCAGAGAAACCTCCAACAAACACCAGGAGAGCTTCCATGAGCTGCAGGGTGAGATTCTGTCTTCTACTTCCTCCTTCCACGTCCTGAATCTTTAATCTCACGATACTTCGGTTGACATCTGACCTGATCTGACCTGACCGAACGTCGTAAAAGAAAAAAAACCCCTGACGTTTGGGTCATACAACTGGGTCATATTTGACTCATGACCATTATTAATGACAGCATGTTACCCACTGTCTCCACCATAGAGAGCAAACCCATGGAAATCCCTATTGTAATCACAGTGAACTGGATAACAGTTGCAATTAGCTGCCACTGAATTCTCCTTTAATTGCATTGTGCCAGTCAATGAGGAGGCACAGCGTGTAGCTCGCTATTTTAATTATGCAGTTGAGATCATCGCCTTGTGCTTGGTGTTCCTATTTCTCTAGCATAAACACAATTAACTGGAAAAATATTCACAGCCTCATCCTTATGTAATCAGCAGCAAGTATGGAAGCTGAACGATTACACCAGATTTACGTCCTGATGTAATTTCCCCTCTCTTAAAATTCAAAAACAGACATTTTATATGCCACAGTTTGCTGTGACAGACCTCTATTGTTTTATTTTAAATTTTTTGAGTCCATGTTTCCCAGATTTTGGTGGATAAAATCCTGTCAGGACCAATAAGCGGACAAAATGTGCATCTGAAGTCAGCATGAATAGCAACTGAACATTTAGAACATTTATCTGAAATATTTCCTTGTTATGAATAATCTTCATTTATGTTGTAAGATGTCATGGGAATGGATTTCTATTTTGATCACCTCAACCTGGAACGTTTTACGCAAAATTCATCTTTACATCTTAATTTTTTTTTCGATATCAGGACACAAGAGAACCTCTCATGTCCCTGGAAAACAACACTCCAGCCAAGATGTTTCCTGTTTAGCTCAGTCTAGAAGAAGCTGTGGAAACATAAATGTTTATATGCAGCGACTGACACGATCGATTCCTCATAAGCACTAAAGGGAGCATCACATCAGACCTTAGAAATGATGAGCTTAACGTTCAGGCACACCAGCAGTGACTAAGACCTTGGGTATGGGACCACAGGGAGCTGAATGTGTGTGTATTTACAAGTGTGTGTGTGTGTGTGTGTGTGTACATGACTGTCTGTGGTATTAAAAGTCATGGTGCGTTGAGCTCACCTTCTTTTCTGGCAGTGGTAGAAACATTCCTGGGACAACTGGGGTCCGGCTGATGGAAGCTTCCCGAAGTTTCCTAGACTGGATTGACAAATCAGAATTGGCTGGATCCCATTGGGAACCATCAGCTGTTCAGGAGGCGATGGGGGGGGGTCCTGAATGTACATGGTCAGAGAATGATGTAAGGCTGAGTGTCGACAGTTCAAGAGTATCTGTATCCATGGTGAATGTGGGGTTCTGCACTAGCTGGAGAAGTCTGGAAAAATCTAATATCAGAAAAGAGAAATAGTGGGAACAACACAGGAAATAATCTGGATTAGGCAGTGGTTGGTATAATCAAGCAAATTATAAAAATTCTAATTAGCACTGTTGAAGCTATTAGCAGTTACTTCTAGTGGCTTAGCCCTAGAATTTGGAATCACATTGGTAGCATCAATTTGAATATAATTATTAGAAACAGTTCACAAATGGTAGTTTTCTTCACCATCTAACTTCAGTATTTTAGGATTTTTGGCACATAATTGGACAAATTAAACTTTTTACCTTAAGATGAAATGAGAGGGCAGCACTGACATCAGAGGATTTCATCCTCCGGGCACCATGGCAACCGAATTTCCCAATATTTCAGTGAGGATCAAAGCGGCAGAGGGACCTACAGTCACTGACAACCTGACACTGACTTGCAGCCATGTATCGAGTTCTTAGCATGACAAACACAGAGTCTGAAATATCAAAGAGGTAGAAGAAGCAGGTAACAAATACACATACAGTACAGTGTACGACTGTGCTCAGGCTGCATGAACACACGACAAACACGAGTTCACTCCTGCTTCAAGGTTATCAGGTTGTCGTCTTTCTCTCCGCCTGCTGAAGCGACATTTTCCTCTCATCTCTCTCTCCCAACAGGCCTGTTGGAGGATGAGCGACTGGCCAGCGCCCATCAGGCTGAAGCCTTCACACGCCAGATCCAGAACCTTCAAGGTACTGACAACAATAAAATGCTGAGCAATGAAATTCTGCCCACCAATAAACCATGAATAAAACAGCGACCGCTCCATGAATCAATTTATTTATTGTTATTTTATTATTTATAGTTTTAAGCGTCCCGTCCAGCTCTTTACTGACTGACAGATTTTACTGAATAAGTAGTTTCAGGATGTTGTTGACTAGAACAGTGGGAATATTTTGGCTTGTTGATTTGGTGATATTTATTTTTTATTAGTTTTAATCTCTGTCTTGTAGCCAATTTATATTTAACTGTTGATTAAATCGTAAATATTCCAACAGCTTGAAGTTAATTTCAAAAATATATTTAAACTGTGTTAGAGGTGCAGAAGATTTTCCTTTTCTGAAAATGTTAAACTCATAATCTGAGTCTGACCTTAAAAAACAAAAACAGGTTACATCATTACTCCCTCTTCGTGTGCACACACAGACACACACACACACACACACACACACACACACACACACACACACACACACACACACACACACACACATATGCACACACGCACGCACGTACAAACATGCAGTCTCACTGCTTGCAATATGCAAGGTAGGATCCTGCCCATACAAACACCCCCCATTAAGAAGAGATAACATTGTTCTGCTCTCCCCACAGCGCAGCTGCGCTCTGTGCAGGAGGAGATGGACAGCCTGGAGGAGGAGAAGGAGAGCGAGCTGGCCGAAGCCCAGGACGAGCTTCGCGTGGCTCAGGAGGAGGTGCTGCTCCTGCAACAGGCAGCGGAGGAGGCAGCGGCAGAGAGGGAGAACGACATTGCTTCTCTGCAGGAGGAGCTGTGCCGCCGACGGGCCGAGCTGCAGCGCCTCAGCGAGGAGACCCAGGAGTACGAGCTGGAGATCACCACCTTGAGAGCTGAGATCAGCATGAAGAGTCAGCGCAGGGAGGCTGAGAGGAGAGAGGGTGAGGGACGAGGTGGAGTAACAGGATGAGGTGAAAATAGGTGTAGATGGATGCAAGGAGAAAATAAATGCACTTAAAAATTACTTTTATTGATGGTACCTGCAAGTTAAAATAAAATATGCATGGGTTTTACACCTCATCTTCACACCTTTTGTAAACAGTAATTAGTTACAATGACACACCAAAACAAATGTCTCTGTTTTCCCTGCCCAACAATGAGTTCTACAGATAGACCACGATGAGTATTTGTTGCAGATATTATGAAAAGATAATTTTTTGCTTACATCCTGTTAATATCCTGCAGAAAAGCCCACAATTCAGCCTCTACAAATCCAAAATATGACTGTTGGTTGTTGTAAAGGGAGTGATATGACAGATGTGTGTCCTCTTCTGGGATACCAGGGCCATAAAATTATCAGGAGGACGGAAGCACAATCCAAACACATGATGTCATCGCATGTCTTCTGTGGCTGAGCACAGGGTGGAACAGTTAATGAAACCGCTTTTAGTAATTTATACCTATGTACTGTACATTTATATTGAAACATGCATTCAGGTGTATTCCCTTGTTGTACATATGCAGTAGATCAATTTGGAGCAGCAAGAGAATGAAGTAAAAATACTTTTTTACTTTTTTGCAGCAGATGATATGGAATAATTAGTCTGGCGGAAAGTGTGTGATGCTTAGACGCCTTTGGGAGAACATGATCAAAGCATGAATACACAAACCCCACCATTGGAGTACAGATGCTGGTGGTGGCGACTGATGATTCTGCTGAGACCATATGAATGAGGCGAACGACTATATTTACATATACATTTAAAATATGTTGTCAAAACTGTTGAAACTGTACTGCCCGCCTGCAGCTGCTTCAGCGTCGATGTAAACGTAAATGATGCACTTCGGCGTTGACGGACGAACGTATTCATTTACATACGCAGAGTGAGAATAAATGGGCTTTAAGACTGAAGGCGTGTTGCAGCGCTGAAGCTTAGATGAGGCCAGCTGATGTGAACAGCTGCCATTTGATTTGACAGCCCCAGACAATGACGACAGGAAATTACGACTGACCACGCATGGGCGGCGTGAATGACAGGATGTGTGTAAGTCGGCAAAGCGACAGCCTTCCTGGCAGAACGTCTGCAAGAGTTTCATTTTTAGGAACACTCAGAGCTGAATATTCCACAAATCAGTGACAAAATCATGTCGTTGAAGGATTGTTTATATGTGTAGTGTATGGAACACATGATGAAATGCAGTGTAAAGGAACACATGATGAAACGTAGGAATGGAACACAGCCCACCTACCTATACAGATCCTGAGCCCTGTGATTAATGTAACAGTTGACTCTCGAAATAATCACTTAATTTTTTACCATTTTTTCCCCCATCTTTTAAAATATCTTCTAAACCTACAAGATATGTATTTTCATCTTATGCAAAAGAATGTTAATAAAACATCTCTAGCAGTGAGAGCATTAATGCTCATTAGCCATGCATTAGCACTTCCCGTATTCTCTTAACATCTTCATCTTCGACCTTGTCCTGTCAGGTGACGTGGGCCTGCTGAGGGAGGAGTGCTGCCTGCTGAAGGAGGAGTGTCAAACCCTGAAGGAGGACAACAGACGTCTCACCGAGAGGCTGCAGCTGTTGCAGAGACAGAGGACATGGTGAGAGGTCAATGGCTGCTCACTCATCAGCTGTGCGACCGGATCAGCTATAGAAGAGACCCTCTGGAATACGAGTCCCTCGCCAGTCATTCACGTCAAGTCTCATTTAGAAAATAATGACCACCTGTTTAATCACTGCAGTAAGACAGTAATATCTTGTGAGGGATTACATATAAGCACCGAAACCATTAGTTTACTGATCAATTACAGGGGTGAGAGAACATTAGTCGACAGCAATAGCTGGCGAGAGTGAAAGTTCACTCCTGACCTTGAAAACAATCTCCAAATCACCAGGATCTGTTTTGTCTGAAATTTTTAAGACATCCCATGATTTTTCTCCAGCGGATGAAACACGACATACTCCATCTGTTGTGGAAGATGTTGGGAATCAACCTTTATTTATAGCGCGTGTAAAAACAGATGTTAAACGGCAGCGTGGAAAAGGAGAGATAAAAGAGGCAGCAGTGACAAGAAAACATAAAAGAGGAGTAGTTCAGAGAAGTATGAAAAAACATGGATAACTTTAACGGTGTCACAGCAAAAATGACCTTTGAGAAATAAAATATAATTTCATTATTTTATCCAACTAGTGTATAAAATAGTGTCGTAGTTTTGAGATTTTTTTTTTTTAAGATGTTTGTTTTTTGTGAGATTCTGCAGCAATATTGAAGAGTGTTGCATCTGTTATGGGAATGTACTTTAAAAATATTGGTTAGATAAAATGTATTCTAATCTACAAATTTATCAAACAAAAATGCCCAACAACCTCCAGTTGTTCTTTAAAGGAATTTGCTTCATTTCTTCATTTTGCATTTTAATTTAATTTAACATATTTAATTTCTCATTTTGGTCTGTTACACACACAAAAAAGGCAGATGATCTGATATAAATAATTTGATTGGTTGAAAATGAAAATAATCCTTTATTGCAATCATATTATGAACCTGCAATGGACAACAAAAATCAGACCAAACCTCCCTGATTATTAGATAAAATCATCCTTGACATTTTTGCCTGTTAACAAGCAATACAACCATATAATATAATCCTCGCTGTGACTTTTTTTTGTGTAGCTCCAGCGTCTACCTGTCCCTGAAAGAGGAGGACGCAGTTGAGGGCACACCTGAAAAGGAAATGGAAGGTGGTTCGGATGAGGTCATGACAGAGAGCTACATGACCATGGCTCAGTCTGAGAACTGTCGTCTGGTCGATGCCTCCATCCAGAAGAATATCTCATTTGATGGGAAACCCCTGACACCAAGCAGCTGGAATGGAGGGATGGGGGAGATCTTCTCCCTGAGGGATCAACTCAAACAGGCAGAGGAGAAAGCCTCACAGGTCCAGAGAGAGGTGAGTGTGTGAGCAGCGTCTCGGTTGTTGATTAGAAATATGAATTAAACATAAACAGCTTCTTTTTTTTTCTTCATTTTTAGGTTGCGATGATTTGAATCAGATATGATAAAAAATAATTTCACTACTTTGAGGACGGTGTGTGACCTCTGTGTCTTCCAGTGTGATGGTCTGAAGATGGAGCTGCAGGAGCTGCAGGTGCTTTATGACAACAGTCAGAGGGAGCGAGCAGAGCTGGAGGAAGAGCTGCAGCGCTGCAAGGCAGAACTGGAGAAACTGTCAGGGGGAGCTCAGGTGAGGGGGAGCAATAAATATCACAGTCGTATTAAAAGTAGGGAAACTGATATAAAATAGTATTCAGTTGATTAACAATATTTTTAAATTTCAACATGTAGGATTTACTGGAATTTCCTTTTCCAATTTGGGCTGCTGTAGAAGCCTGGCATTGACCCATTCCCTCTGAATATATAACTTATTCTAAGGCATAAAAAAAAAAAAAGATGTGCCGTTACTGGGGCGACATGATGATATTGTGGTTGGCGCTGCTCTACCTTCCTCCCATTCTCACAAACATGTTACACAAAAGAGCGTTGACTTTACATTTCCTGTAAGTGTGGAAGTTCGTCGTGTCAGACCTCATCAGCTGGGATCGACTCCACCCGCCCTGTGATCCTAGAGGATATAAACAGTTATAGAAAATGGATGAGTATTCGCCCTTAAATCTACACAGTCAGCGTCTAAGTTGTACTGTCATCTTTGCATTTTTGACTTGAATTCTGTGCAGAATTGTGTTGTTTCTCAAGTAACTTACTTAAAAAAAAAACAATGTGAGCTTTTTCAAGAATTCCTTTTTGACATTTCAAACCACTACTACGCAATTAATCAATTTTCTTTTCACCCATATGGTCACCTGACACATTACACACCTCACATTGCACCGACTGTGTTGTGTGTCTATTGAGCCCACTTTTTATGTGTCTCATACTGTAGCTATATATGTTCTGATATGATCTGACCCAGCCTGTCAGCGCATATCACTATTAATTGTGTGCTTTGGGCCGAAAAGCATTTCTCTCTCCAGTCTGTCTGTGTTCTAACTTTTGTGTGACAGCAATGCTTTGATACTGTTGTGGGACAGAAACACAAAATCTGCATTAAGCCATCAAGTTAATAATGGCATCCTTTATAACTGAGTCCCACATCACGTTGCATACCGTGAAATAGAGAAATACTTTAGTAATTAAAGGACATTTGCACCTTTTGGAAAGCCTCCCCCCCCACTTTAAGACTCTCATTTAATTTTAATAAGCCTCTGTGAGAAAGGTAGCTAACAGTGAAATTAAGCATGATTGGAAGACATTCAATCAGCTGACAGCAGTTTCCTTTTTTTTTTTTTGCTTTTGTGTGTCTTCAAGTTGTTACGGGAAAGTTCCAACATAACATAACTCTTCAAGAGTCGACAGAACCAAGTTGATAGTCATTTCTATGGCGTCTAAAGTTAGATGTTTGTCGTTTTAGATTTGTTTGGAAGCTTGCTGTTTGCTGCGGTTAGAACCAAACAGGACTAAAAGTGTGTGTTCTGTCTACAACTGCCGTGATGGGGTCATGTCAAACTGTCTACCCCTACCTGTCTCTGACGCTGTCCTTGTTCTCTGAATGTCCATGAACTCTCCACCTGTACAATTACAAATTTAGCAAAGCATGAAAAAAAGAACAACAAAATGAGAATAGAGAGACAAAACCACCATACGCTGGTCACAACATGCATGCTCTCTGTTTTGCTTCCTTTTTCTTTTCTTTTTTTTTTGGTCAGCATTACATCTCACACAACCATTAAATGCCACACAGGACTGCTCACACATACTCACATTCAGTTGATGCTTATGTCACCATGAAGTTATGCACTGTCTGTTTAATAGGCAATGTAAATCACTCCATCTGAACCCTTCCCCTTTATATCAAAAAAATAAACCATGCCACGCTTTTATTTTTGTGATTTGCAGCAACGAATCCTTTGTGTTTGAGTTACACCATTTTTATCTGTTCATTATTTTGATTACTCTATTCATTCATTCATTCATTCATTCATTCATTCATTCATTCATTCATTCATTCATTCATTCATTCATTCCCTTCATCCCCATGGCCCCTTGTGTTTTCTTTTATTTCCTCAGAGATTCATCAATCCATCTGAGCACCCTATTCTCTCCATCCCCTTCATAGGAATGATTGTAATAGTGGCTGTGGTCTGGTGCTGGTTGTCGGAGCTGGCGTCCCAGAGGGCAAGGTATGGGAGGAGCTTGTGTCTACCTGATGCTTAATGCTACATGTGGTCCTTAGACACAGATTAAAGAGTCAGCTCACCCCCCACAAACCCCCCACAAAAATCTCACATATCATATCTAGTGGTGTGCAGTTTTTGTTTTATTTAGTCCCATCTTTAGATTTTTCTGTGAGATTTCTGTCTCATCCAAATACAGCATGTTAAAGGAATTTTGTTCCCATTGATTCTCAGTAATTCATAGATCCTGATTATTTGCTTTTATAATGACTGTCTACAGAAGAATGTAGTTCAGTGACAACCTTGGACGGTTAATTTAATTTATCCAAAATTGCGATATTAGAAAGCGCTTCAGATGTTTCAAATGTCTCCCAATCAGAAGCGACAAAATATGTTTTTGTTTTATTTGGGTGAACTGAACCTTTAATTGTGAATCGTTGGTCAAGATTCATCTGGATTGGTGGTTGCTATAAGTGGGTCTAAACTCACCGGAATGATTTCCAGTTTTCCCAGTTATTAAGCATTTTTGGAAGGTGGACATGGGGTGGGTGGGCAGTTTGGCAAATAAATAATAAATCCTTTAAGTGAATAAAAAATAATCCAACATTCTTGTTTGCTTTTTTTTGCCACAAGTCAGATGAGAAGACTGACACCAATCTCTTACCATCCACTTTGTTCTGTGCGATGCTAGTCACTTAGTTTAGCATATGGAGGTATCCCGTATGCTCTTACCAGCACACACGAAGCTCATTAATTTTCCCTAGAAGCTACAACATAATATGAATACATTTTTTTCTTATGGATTAAATCTTATAATAAAGTAAATGATAGTTGTCACTAAAATGAGCAGAAAGGATTTAAGTATTCGTTGGAAGGATCAGCAGAAACGGTAACAGGAAGTAGTATTAATGAAATCTCACATGTTTTATTCATTTGACTTTAAGTAAAGCAAACAAGACTCAACAGGATGATTAGTGAACTTGCAGGAGGAATGGAGCTGAACTCGCTCTTCATCCTTGCTTCAGTGAAGCTCAACCAGAATTACCTCCTGATTCCAGACAGATGCAGGGGTGGTAACAATCTTCTCATCTCGCTCTGTTTAAACAAGAACATTTCCTAAGTCACTTATCAATGCCTGACTGATAACCTTTATTGCCTCTCAGTGACTCTTTTTTTCCCTGTCTTCCCTCAGGGGAGTGAGGTAGGTTGGAACTCCATTTTGACCATCGCTGCAGCCGCAGCAGTGATGCTGATGATGACTAGCTTGTTGAGAGCTCTCGTCCGATGTTGACTGGATGGGTAATAACTGCACAGGGACAGATGTCTGCTTCAGGCCAGCCCTGGTTCTCTCCCGCCGTAACTGTAGACTGAGATGGGGTTGTGTGAGTGTGATAAAGATGAGAACTGTGGAGTGGAAAATGTATGGAAAGAGAGGAGGTACAATATTGACACACGTGCTGAGAAACAGGCTCTGAGTCTTCTTTGATATTGAAGTTGAAGGTGGCGTCTGACGACCTGCAGAGAGCCGACATGAAGACAAGCTCACACTCCAATAAATGTACGATAGTGCTATAGGCCACTCCTCGTGTGTCGATGTTATTTTGCTCTAACAATGTCATAAAATGAACAGCTTGATTGTTAAGTGGTTTTCAGTTTATTTAACCGTTATTTATTTATTTGTGTGTTTAAATATTGTTCATAGTTGTCTAATAAGGAAGCGTCTGCAATCCCAGAAATGTACATGTGCCCTTCAAATACAGAAAACATGGTACCTTGGATGTAATATTTGCATATTAATATCTGTCTCCCCTCAAATACTAGATGCAATAAATGCAATATACAGTAAATCAGGACTAAATGACACCAGAACTCATGAATAAATATGAAGCCACAATGACTTTACAATTATCCCCTTCACTTTATTTGTGCCCTGAGAAACTTTCAGCTTTCAAATTGACTGGTATGGTATTACTGGGGGAACAGAAGCGGTATGGCTATCTAAAAACATGTCAATGTGAGCTCAGTGTAGACGGCTGATGTCACCCGTCGTGGCTGTAGCGCTATGGGCGTCATGTGCTTCACTTCAGACTCTGCCATTTCCACCTGCCTCACAATCCTCTTGTGCATGACTCTGAAATCCAACATCTCCCTTTTAAAAAAAAAAAAAGTCAGTTAGGCAAACTGAGAGGCAGCGGGGCCAGCTCTGATTCATCCTACCTGCTCGTAGGTCACTTTGAAATTCCCTTATCTGAACACCCACAGCTGCTCTGTCACATCTACAACAGGGTTCAGGTACAATTTTTCTCGGGGAGAAAAGTCTAAAATGCTCAAGCTATATTGTCGTATTTTCTGAGACTTGGATTCAATATTAAAACAAAGAGAAATTTCATCTCAGCAGCAGTTAAATTTATTTTTTTTCTCTAAGTGTATGGCCATTTAAACTTATAATTGATCACACCCAACGCTCACGATCTGAGTGTGGCATCCATTCGCATTCCTTAAAAGCATGACTGAACGTTGAACGTTTAGAAATGTGTAAATTAAAAAAGGTTTCCGAAAAATGTAAGTTGTTTAAGAATCAGTGATAATAAATATGTGTTTAGGTGGAGGGACTTTATTTGTTGTACATATATATCTGTGAAATGTTGTTTTTTGTGAGGATATTTTGATCTCAGAAGCATGCTAGAAAACAGAGAAGCACAATATCTAACTTATGTTGATTCTTTGTATTTCTTGTAAATAGAAGTGACATACAGTACTATGGGAGAGATATTTCTTAAATCCATTTGTACTAGCTTTGTAGAAAGTTTATTCTATTTTGAAAGAGCATTGTATATTTGATAGCCTAATTATGTGTAAATGTTTATTTATGGTGGCGTGACTCAGACCAACTGCTTGAGTTGCTATAAATACCATTTGTTCAAAGCCAGTAAAGTCATTGCATGCATCCAGATTGCATTCAACCTGAGTTGCCTGAAAGAGCAATTTGACTCATGTTTTTTTTCCCCAGATGTACAGAAGAATCTGGAACATTTATCATGAGGTGAAAACTTGATAAGAGATGCTATTTCAGCACATTCACATGCATTAAGGTAATAATGTGCCACTGGACTGCAAATGTCATTGTCTGTAAAAAAAAATTAATCAGTTCGCAATAGAAATGAAATTCCCAATGATTCCAATGGTACATTGTGAATGTTGTTTGTCTCTTTTTTTCAGCTCAGTTTTACAAGCTTCTATAACACAGTGTTTCTCAGCTTGTTGCTTTAAATATGTACAATGTTGTTGTTTTCAGTATATCGTGGCTATTTTGTTTAATGAGGGTCTATTTTGTACCGTAAATGACTTGAGAAAATAAATATACCCGCTGCATATGACGTGTGAATGGCTTCTTCTCTACATAGGGTGACCTCAGTGGGTCTCATTCATGAAATTGCCAGCAGTAAACCTCAGTCTATCGGCTGGAGTCACATTACACAAGTGGTGTGGATATTAATAATCTTTCACCCAAGAGAAGGGACATTAGCTCACACACACAGATGGTCGGAACTGGTGTGTCAACGTTGTCTACGAGTGTGTCTGAACTCGTAGCTACGACTCATGGTTTACTGGGTTTATTAGTCTAATGGGCTAAAAGCAGCGTGGACTCGCAGTCCCGGTTACGCGGAACGGTGTGCGTAAAATCTCACCGAGCAGCTGTTTGTCACTTATATTAACTTCCAGATTCTGCTGATACAGTATTCCCAACATGTTCTGAAGTACGCTTGTATCTTTTTTTTTTTTTTGAGGATATAAAAAAGTTTAAGTTTATCCTCAGGCATCAAATTTAAGACAAAATCAACTCCTGAAATATTTAACATATTCTGTCAGACTAAGACCTGATTGAAAGCTGTGAAATTAGGGTGGAATTATAATGTGGGATCATAAAAGTGTTCAGAACACATGATAAAAAGTCAAAAACATTTGTTTCATACACGTTTTGGTTTTAAAACATTTACCATTTATATTTCAAACATATTTAGGGAATAAATATATTTACTCAAGAAATACATTTGAGTACACTGTTGATGTCCTTTAATTCACCATTTTCCGATTATGCAACTACTATAGATTTTGGCTGTAAAGGTATAAGCATATTTCATTTGACAAACACTGCAAGATAAAAAAAAAATATCATAAATCATTTAATTCCCTCAAATAATTAAGATTGTTGAAATGTGTGGCTGATTATCCTTATTGCATCACAATCTTACAGCTTGTTTTGGTTCATGACTAAACTAGAAGAAGAAATAATAAAACATGATATTGTGGGAGACGGGGACACCTGAGTGTGTCCAGACTGAGAATCCTAGGCATGCCTTTTGTGTGTGGTCACAGCTATAATTATCTACCACCACTTCTTCAAAGCTGGTGCTGGCATCTGGTGTCACTGCCGTGTCACTGCTGAGTCATAACATGACAGTCCAGGTATCTGAGGCAAACACAGTATTTATTGGAACTGTCTCATTTTGATGTAGATCATCAGACCGACAGCTGTTCCTGTATGTTTCTGTACACAGCCACATCATCATTTAATGAATGCTGTCATCTTGTCACTGATTAGAATCCGAGAAGACATTTGCTCTTGTTATTTTTAATGAAATCTTAATTACGTGGATGGATGGATGCTAGAAATAAAAAGTGCTTTAAATGTGTAAATCAGGCTGTGAGTGAATTTGTTGGGGGAAAGTGGTGAAATACCACATTAAAACACTTACAATAAGACTTGAACAGTTCTGAATATCATTAATTCAAAACGTTTAACCTTAGGCAGCACAGTAATGTACTGGTTAGCTATGGTTCTGAGTTTGAATCCCAAATTGGGGCCTTTCCATGCTGACGTTCTCCCCACACCTGTGTGTATTCCCTTCGGATGCTCCTGTTTCCTCCCACGGAATAAAACCAGACCAAAAATGGTACCTTTAAAAATCTCCAAAGGTGTCAATGTGGGCATGAATGGCTGTTGAGTCCATGGTGACCTGCTTGGGATGAACCCCCACGTCTCATCCAGCCCCTCAGGGACTCCGCAAGGGGAAATGAGGTAAAAAAAAAAGAAGGATTGGTTGAAAGAATGTCTGATGGAAGTATAACTGCAGGACACAAAATGTACTGCCGGATTTAGTTTTTCAGATTTCACATCACGTTTTAGTAAACTGAATGACACCATATTTGGATAATAAATATTTATGATGTCACAAATTATGCTTGTAGACACACCTAAAATCGGATTTTCAGTGAACGCGAGAAAATTTCCATTTTTCAAGCATTGACTGGGACAGTCTAACAGAAAACAACAAGAACAGCAATATATTTGACTTGGAAACTTGAATTAGTGTATCTCAAAGCTCAGACACGGTGTTTATCTCTCATGTAAACCATCATGCTTTTATTGACCTTTGCTGTTCTACAAGCATTTCGCTCAGGGGTGGCAGATAGCTGCGAATCACGCGTAATGCGTCCGCGTCATCTTCACAAAGATGACCTCATCCTGAAGTTTCTCTCCAAGCCTCGTTGATGAAGCGCAAAACAACCACTTTTGGAATCCTCTGCGAGAAGACAACTCATTGACAGACTCCAGACTCGTCTCACTTTATTTATTTATTTTTTTTCTTAGTTCCATTGTTCACCCAGTTGGAACCTGAACGCGGCACACATCGCTTAGTTCCAGCCCACAGACATCCCAAATAGGAGCGCCTAAAAATAAGGAGCATGCCACAACTGTTGCGCTGCGCGGGGTCTGACCAATCACTGCTCCATCCTCCCAGTAAACCGACTCCGACTCCCGTTATCCCCGTGGATTAGCAAATAGACTATGATCACAGAGTGACGTGGCCCCGGGTCCTTTATATACCCAACTCTATCTCTTTCAGCTGACAAGTCTAAGTTAGAGTCAGCTCCAACAATTCTGCTCCAGCTCACCTGAAACGAAAACTTCAACTCGTCCCGGGGCCAATTAAAAACACAAACAAAACAAAAAAAAAGACGACAGGCTGCCTCTCACATTGTACCTTGGATCATTTCATCCATCACTCTGCTGACATTCGTGGTTTTTTCGCAAGTGAGTCCGAAAACTCTTTTAGGGCTGCGTTTGAACGCCGTCAAGGTTGAACTTTTCCTCCGCGGGAGCGCGCCTGTCACTGACCCGCGAAAATCTTCATCGCTGCCCAGCAAGTATCACCGAGGTATAAAAGTCAGCAAGGAAAAGCCATCACCATGAGCAATAACTACGGTGAAGACCAGCTCCCTCCCCAGTACTACCAGGCTACTGACTTTGGGGAAGAGGAGGACGACGAGATGCCGGCCGCGGAGAAGGACCTGGCCGAGGACGCGCCTTGGAAGAAGATCCAGCAGAACACCTTCACCAGGTGGTGCAACGAGCATCTCAAGTGTGTCAACAAGACCATCACCGACCTGCAGAGGGAATTCACTGATGGCCTGAAGCTCATTTCACTCCTGGAAGTTTTGAGCCAGAAGAGAATGTACAGAAAGTACCACATCAGACCTAATTTCCGTCAGATGAAACTGGAAAATGTTTCTGTGGCGCTTGAGTTTCTGGACAGAGAGCACATCAAGCTGGTTTCCATAGGTAAGACCTGGAATTTAGTGACTTCTAAACAACCCACATGTAAAATAGAAGAACTTTTTTTTTTTTTTTTTAAACCATTTACTTGTCTAGTAGCAGCACAAGGAAACGCAGAGCACTTCATGACACTGAACTGTGTGAGCATAGAACCCACTAAGATGCAGTGCTGTCAGGTAATCGCTAACACATTCACATCGTGTAGGTCCTCTGTGGGTATGTTATCAGCCCAGGTGTCAGCCAGCAGTGACATATGAGTTTCACAGGCCTCTGGAACGCTGAGCTGAGCTGGGGGGGTCATTGGAAAATTATTACAGATAGATCATTACCGCGTCAGGGCCTGGCGGCTCCACACTACGCTTCAGCATACTCCCTCTGCAGCAATGTGGTAAACTATGGGCTGGAAATTCACTAGGACTGTGCTAATGAGAATGACACAAATTATGCATGTGGACAGACACACACAGACACACACAGACACACACACACCCTCCGCTTACAGACACAAGCAGACACACACAATCATCTCTGTCAGGTCAGGACTCAGAATGACTCACTGCGTCTCTTCGTTGACAACCAGAGCCATCAGCCTCTCGTGGGTGGCGAGGACTAACTCAGATGGGAATTTGGGATCAGACTTGCAATATATTGTTGTCGATAAGTAATACATCCATGGAGTCAGTGGAGCAAGATCTCACTCAACTGTGGCGAACCCTTAATGATGTTTTGCAGTAAGAGAAAGTAGCAGTCTCTAGGAAAAGCACAGAGAGAAAAAAGATGAATTGTATACCAGCAGAGAATTGCATATCTCCTATATGAGGAAAGTTATTAGCATCTCCACAGATTTTAATAACTTTTTTTTGGTGACAAATGGCCTCGTAACACACTTGAGTGAAATTCCTGGCATGGCTGAAGGGCTGGTCGATGGACTGCGAAGGCCACAGCATGATCGTCAGGAAACTGAGTGTGTTATTATGAGTGTATGTGCTGATACGAGGGCAAACACTCAATAGAAAGCTCAAATCTCCTGATGATTACAGGAGGGCAAATGTCAAAATCACAGCCATCACCTCGAAATCTTTGAAGTATGTGTCCAGGATAGTGTGTCTGGTGCTTCATGTGCTAGTTTCCCTGCTGCGCAGACACACTCTAGGTCAGACTGTTGGACAGAAATAGGAAGTGATAATAGAAGTCCTGGTATTTCATATCATAGCACCCCGTCCTCCCATGCAGCACTAGTGGGTCAATTCAGACCTCTTAAGATAATACCTCAGTCTCATTCCAGTGACACAGAAACACCAAATATATAAAAAAAAGAACACCGCAGGGCTGGTTGTGCATGTGTCAGGCTGTGTAACGCGATACTATTTGATGGACGTTGCAGTTGTCCTTAAAGTCAGAGCAGTGGGATCAAAACCACACTGTGCCACATTGTGCCACCTGCTTTTGCCAGTCAAATGTTGACACATCAAACACGACCCTCTGATGGGAAGTGCTCATCTGTGATAGATTCAATGAAACAGCCCCATAATAAACAACTGGCATTAAAGTCCCTCTTTTAATGAGTTAACCAGTGTGTATATCACCTAGGACCAGTTAATGAACTGTTCAAATCTATTTCTCCCCAGTGGTTTTCTTCAAATTACTGATTTTCTAAAGATTGCTCAAGGGGGTGTGCATCGCCCGACTCCCCAGGTTCGTTAGATGGGCACATCTTGATGGAGAGGATCACCTACCAAACATTTCCTTTGACTTTCAGCAAATGAAACAACATATTCACTGTCAATGAATCTAATCTCCACCTATTTGATTTGTCACACGCTGGTGCTGCAAGGTTTGGATGTAATTGGAATCCAAGTGGTATTTATGCAGAGAGGGATCCACTTCCACATATCCTCAGCTGTCACTGCCTTCAGAGTAACATTGTGACCAAAAGACAGATTGTCAGGGGTCCTCAGCCAGACAGCTGTCTGAGAGAAAGGGGGCTCGGGGGAAGTAGTGAGGAGCGCTAGATTCTTGTCTCCTCAGCAGTCAGTCACCATTGTTTATATTTCTGCTCAGAATAGCCTGGTCAACTGTGTAGAATGGCCAGGAAAGACTTTACTTTTATGTAATACACTCACATTGAGAGCTCAGGACTTAGATTTTATCTGGGATAACAGATTAAACAGCATGATTTGCTGGTAGATTGCACAGATCTAACTGGGAAACCCTAAATCTAGTTTAAAAATGCAATTCATACTAAATCATGTACAGTAGGTCATTGTGCATCATGTGAACTTTTCCTCATGAATACCGTTGTCTCTGATGTTTAACTACAGATAGCAAAGCAATTGTGGATGGGAATCTAAAGCTGATCCTGGGCCTTATTTGGACTCTCATCCTCCACTACTCCATTTCCATGCCTATGTGGGATGACGAGGATGAAGAGGAGACCAAAAAGATGACTCCCAAACAGCGCTTGCTGGGCTGGATACAGAACAAGGTGCCTCAGCTACCCATCAACAACTTCAATCGTGACTGGCAGGATGGCAAAGCTCTGGGAGCTCTGGTAGACAACTGTGCCCCCGGTAAGAAGTGTGAAACAGCTTGAGTTGAGTGTACAAAGTGAGTGGATTAAGTGCTGAGTCAGAATGCGCGCAGTGTCTGTTAAAATGCTTACTGTATGTAGTGGTTTTTGTTTCTTGCTTTAGAGGTTGGGGTCAAGAAAGTGCCAGTCAGTGGATCTGAAACAGCCCTCATGACAATTTGTGTCTGCTGGCAGTCATCTAGAAATGAGGGCTATATATCTCTCACACCGTCTAAGCAAGCACACGAATGCGTATCCACATTCAGATTCAGATGTCAGACACTGTAATCTGTCTTAGGGGACACGGTGGTGTCACTGGGGTGTTGAGGGGTTGCTTATGGCTGGAGGTCATCCCTTCCAGCTGTCTCACAATGACTGAAGCTTTCAGTGTCACAGTTTTCGGCCCTGAGGCCCAAGCTCAGCTTTAGTGTTTATAGCCATGCTGCTACACAACACCCCCAAATTTGGACACCATACCTCCCCCTCCATCAAGGGAGATGCTTGGCTTTGTATCAAAATGCAGTGATCTGTCATCGGGAGGTGCCTAAGCCACAGATTTGAAGGGCCGTAAGGCCACAAATTGAGCCTCTGCCAGTTCAGCATTCTGCTTCCAGCACAGAACATTAGAAAATCCTCGCCTAGCTGAGATTCACAGAGTGAAAGTTGGAGGAGTTGCAAGAGGAGAACAGAACGGTGTGTAACAGTGTTTATGTGAGCCATTGATCTGTGGAGACGCATCTTTCAAACACTGCCGCAATACTGACCATACAAGGTTGTGATGTTTCATCAGCTGACATCAAACAACCTGGTAACTGACGAAAGGAGCTCTGCTCTGGAACACAGGAGCTCGTTTAATTCAGATACGAGTGTACAAAGCACCTTAGGAAAAACCCATTTTTAACAGATAAATATATTTAGAGTATTTTCAGTATGGTCTTATATTACATACCATTGGACTGCATCCATTGGCATTGCGGTGATGTTGCATTACGAACAACATTGCATGGATGAAAATCCAGTGTCTCCCAGCAGACAGGCTCACGAAGATTTTCCCTTTCTTCTGTCACTCATTTGCAGATATACGTGTGGTCAACTATGCTAATGCTATTCTCCTGTGTATTTATTAACAGGACGGTATCATTGTACCATGTGCTTATATGGGCTTTTTGAGTGAGTGGCCACTCCAACACACAACTCTAATCCAATTTAGGTATTAGCAGCAGACAGGCTGGAGGCTAGCTGTAGCCACATCAAAAGCTTCTAACGTCTTATTGCTAATTTTGAGTAGTCCAAAGATATCTTTATTGAATTCACAGGATCAAAGTGGGTAAGATCATGCAATGCTGTAGTTGGAGGCTTTAGGCAGTGACAAAGTGGGCTTAGAGTGTGAATCAGTGCTAGTCTGTGCAGGACTGTCTAATCACCTTGCTCACATTCTGACAGGTTTGTGTCCTGATTGGGCGGAGTGGGACCCAAACCAGCCTGTGCAGAATGCCAGAGAAGCCATGCAACAGGCTGACGACTGGTTGGGCGTGCCTCAGGTAAAATGCATGATTGATCGCAGTCACAAAGAGCTTGTAGTTTGATTTGGCTAAGCTGGGTGTCAGATAGGTGAGGTTGATACTCAACCTCTGTTGTTTAAAGCAAATAAGAAGATGCATTTAGATGCAAATATACCTCATCACATGTGTGTTAACGCTGTGCTAAAAAAGCATAGTACTGTGCACTGAGCTGAAAAAAAATGCAGCATTGTGCATGATATGGCACCTAGCATTTCCAGCGAGAGCACGCTTGAGGGTGTCATGAAATATTTATTACCCAGTAACTCCTAAAATTTCCATTTACTGTATTATTGCTTTCAGTCAGTGAGTTTGTAGGAGTTATATTTAGTAGATTTGTGAATTTGTGAAGGTATGAGATTTCTTAACACGTTCTGAGCCAGCACTGAAACAAAGGTGTAAATATGCCTGTGCTCATGAAAATAACATTGTGAACAGAGTGCAGAATTTCCAGCCCTGTTTGAATGAGTCTAGACTCTGCATTATAATGTGCACTATGCAGGTTATTTACTTGTTTTTCTGAGACACAGGGTTAGCTATTCTGCATGAGGCCTGGCATCGGTGAGATAGCCGTGGGGTGTATGTCATGACTCTGCAGGCCTGGGGGCTGAATTCCAGTCTTGTGGTGTTAAGGAGATGTGGGAGAGGTCTGGCTCAGGATAAATCCCCTTGGGTGGCTTATTGAGGGCAACAATCCCTAACCCTGCTGTCCTGGGGTTAAATATAACTGCCTTGGTGCATGGCTGTGTGCCACTGTGTGATAGACAGGCAAATGAGCGCTGGAAGAGAGAGATGAGTCAGAGGTGGGGGGTAATAAATAAATTTAATCCTTGCTAAATCTCCCTGCACCATGCTTAATAAGGGAAAGTTCTATAACGAGTAAATCATACCATTATAACAATGAATTGATCTGAACATTAAAAACGCCGGTGTGTTAATGGCCGCATTTGTTGCAGGATATTGCATCAAAACTTAGCCATTTCCCTTGTTTCAATAAAAGCAAACTCATGCATGATTAACCCTTTGTGCTCAATGTCTTTTGTGCTCTAGGTGATTGCCCCTGAGGAGATCGTGGACCCAGATGTGGATGAGCACTCAGTGATGACCTACTTATCTCAGTTTCCTAAGGCAAAACTGAAGCCCGGAGCTCCCCTAAAGTCCAAACAGCTTTTCCCAAACAAGGCGAAAGCCTATGGACCTGGTGGGTTGCACAATAGCAATAAAACCCTGCATGGTTCACAACGCTTCATATGAACAGCATGAATGCATAATGTTCATTGAAGTACCGTATAGCACATAGAACAAGTATTTTGCCCTCAAGAAACTTATAAATATTATTTGTTGGTGTTTTATATTGAGACCAGAAAATATTGCATTATATTGCACCAAGGCCTTGTAGAATCACTACTCACTGTATATTTATAGGTATTGAGCCTCATGGCAACAGGGTGTTGGAACCAGCAGTGTTCACTGTGGAAACTCTGGAAGCTGGCAGCGGGGAAGTTCTAGTCTATGTCGAGGATCCCGAGGGACACAAAGAGGAGGTGAGTTATACCTGATAGACAAGAGATCTTAACATTCCGCCTGTGAATCATCTCAAATAATCCTGCCAAAGTAGAATTTAATGTTTAATGCAGTCACATTTTATTTTCTAGGCCAAGGTCAAACCTAACAATGATAAAAACAGGACCTATACGGTCACCTATCTCCCTAAAGTTGAAGGAGTTCACAAGGTGAGACCACAGTGTTAATTTTTTTGTCTTATTTAGGGATAAAACACTGCATTCAGAGGTGTCTTAAATTTTTTATTGCTTTCTCCTTTTAAGGTCAAAGTGCTGTTTGCTGGTCAGGATATTGACAAGAGCCCCTACACAGTGAATGTAGCAAAGGCTATGGGTGACCCAACTAAAGTGCACGCCAGGGGACCTGGTTTGGAGCCCACTGGCAATGTAGCTAACAAGTCCACCTACTTCGACATTTACACAGCTGGTTAGTATGGAAAACTCAAACCGATGCCTATAAAGTGGACATGTAGACAATGTGAATGTCTTCTGTAGCAGAGCTAGATATGTCTGTAAGAGTAAAGTTACAACATCTGCTCTGATGAGTTGATTATTCCCCTCTCACCCTCAGGTGCTGGTCATGGTGACATCAGCGTGGTCATCATCGATCCTCAGGGCAAAAAGGACACTGTGGAGCTCATCCTGGAGAATAAGGGCGACAGTGTTTTCCGTTGCACATATCGTCCTGTCCAGGAAGGACCTCACACCATTCACATACTGTTTGCAGGCCAGGAAATCCCCAAGAGTCCTTACATCGTGAATGTTGCAGAGGGTGAGCCTCCTTTCTGTGCTGTAAATCACACACAGTATGTGATTCATTTGTTTGCTTTTAGTACTGGGGTCATCCATCACACTCTGCAGTCATCTTTTTATTCCTGGTATCAACCATCCAGTATGGGCCATAATCTGTCCTATCTGTCATTTCTAGCTCCAATCGTTGTCCCTCCCATGAAATCTCCACTGCAGATAGTCCCTCAGTCAGTGTGTACCCCTCCTGGAGCAAAGGGTGGGAGGGGGGTAGCTCCCCCAAGGACTGGGCGCCCAAGTTAGTATTATATGTAGGGAAGAGCCTGCATCCGTTGCTCAGCAAGGTCCCCCCCGAAACCTTTCCCTGTACCGCACAATGCAGATGTCTGTGCTTTGTATGAGATTAAGACGCTACGTCAAAGCCGTGCTTGGTCGTCTGCTCCGTCTTCCTGCATCTTTTGTGCTTGATGATTCGCTTCTGTTCAGACAGGAGATGCAGGGTTGTACAAATAGTTGGAGTTAGTTTTGTCCCACTCTGCATTTCTGTTCTGTTCTGCTCTGTTTTGTTCTATTCTGTTCTTCTGTTCTGTTCTGTTCTGTTCTGTTCTCTCCTCTCCTCTCCTCTCCTCTCCTCTCCTCTCCTCTCCTCTCCTCTCCTCTCCTCTCCTCTCCTCTCCTCTCCTCTCCTCTCCTCTCCTCTCCTCTCCTCTCCTCTCCTCTCCTCTCCTCTCCTCTCCTCTCCTCTCCTCTCCTCTCCTCTCCTAAATTTGCATCAGTCAGCATTCAATATTAAGTCTGCAGTCAACATTTCAGCAAAAAAACTGAAATGTTGTCAGGTGCCCCATCAGTGCTCTCAAATGTGTAAATATTTCCAAATAAATATCCAAATTCAGCACTTTGAGTTATTTATGCTATAAAAAGCATCATTCTCATTTTCGGGTTCTGTCAGTCAAACTTTAAAAGGCTCCACATCAATTGGACATTTCAGTGTTGTTGCTACTAACACGGCTGTCAACTGCTGGCTATTCTCAGTTGCCTTTTGCTTTGCTAAATATTTCTCTTTCACACTTGTTGTTATTCCTTTCAGCTTCAAACCCGAATGCCTGCAGAGCTACAGGCAGAGGCCTTCAGCCCAAAGGCGTGAGAGTAAAGGAGGTTGCAGACTTCAAAGTTTTCACCAAGGGAGCTGGCAGTGGGGAGCTGAAGGTCTCAGTCAAAGGACCAAGTGAGTCAGACAGCAGTCTCTTCTCTGCTCCACTCCTCACTGCGCCTCATATATTTTTAGGATTATTTCCTACGTTCCGGTTTTCAGCCTGCAGGCTAGCATTCATTAAAGACATTCATTAGAGACATTAAATGTCTCTCCGACTTAACGAAAATCTATATTAACTGTATTATTCATCCTCAGCTGGAGCAGAGGAGCAAGTGAAAGTGCGAGATACAGGAAATGGTGTCTATGAATGTGAATATTACCCCCTTAAGCCTGGTAAATACACAGTTAGCATCACCTGGGGAGGCCATCCCATCCCACGCAGGTAGGGTCCAATTGCTGCCTTAAATATTCATTAACAAATCACTTTCACTTTCATGCAAAGTAACATGCTGTGTGTTTTTTTGGGCTGCAGCCCCTTTGAAGTGGAGGTGGGTGAGGAGGCAGGTTTTCAGAAGGTGAGGGCCTGGGGTCCTGGTCTGAAGACAGGCATGGTGGGAAAATCTGCTGACTTTGTGGTGGAGGCCATAGGCACGGATGTTGGAACTCTAGGTGAGCCGTGTAATATTTCAAATTTTGTTTTTGAACTGTAAAATCATAATTATGTTGCTGCCCAGGCTTCTCCATTGAGGGTCCATCGCAAGCTAAAATTGAATGTGACGATAAGGGTGATGGTTCTTGTGATGTGCGCTATTGGCCCACTGAACCTGGTGACTACGCCGTCCATGTCATTTGTGATGATGAGGACATCAAGGACAGCCCTTTCATTGCACACATCCTTCCTGCAGCCAATGACGTCTTCCCTGAAAAGGTAATTCCCCACCCAGTGAATTATAAAATACAGACAATGATCCAAGTCTGTTACTCTCTAATCAACGTGTTTTTCTAATATTAAAATATTGCAGGTGAAAGCATACGGTCCAGGCCTGAAACCAAGTGGTGTGATAGTTAACAAACCAACTGAGTTCACCATTGACGCACACCTGGCAGGAAAGGGTCATCTCAAAATCTACGCACAGGTACAGAGAACACTGGCTTTGAGAAGCATACATCACTTATTTATAAGAACACATCATTTATATTGCATGCGGCTGCACAGACCAGTGTTGACATGCCTTTGTATCCACTAAGGATGCTGAAGGTTGCATCATTGACATCAAGATTACTGACAAAGGAGACGGCACATTTCTGTGTGTGTACACTCCTGTCAAGCCTATTAAACACACCATCATCATCACCTGGGGAGACGTCAACGTGCCCAACAGCCCTTTCAGGGTAAGACACATCACATGACCACGGTATTTAACATTCAGTCAGATTAACACAACGGTCCTCCAGCTAAACCGGCAAAGTAATAGAACTGGAGCATTTATACTTGAGTCAATTGCTCCTGCTTCAAGTTGGCTGTGAATTCATTAGGTGCTGGTTGGAGAGGGTTCTCATCCAGACAAAGTCAAGGTCTATGGGCCTGGAGTTGAGAAGACGGGGCTCAAAGCCAGTGAGCCAACATACTTCACTGTGGACTGCAGTGAGGCTGGTCAAGGTGAGCATGCTCAAGGAGATTGTGTGGATCATTACAAAAGTATCTCCGAGTTTTGTTTACTATTTGTGAAACTAATGAAGAGTTAAAATCGCAGAATGAATGCAATATGAGTATTTGTGCATTTAAGCTGATGACGCTTTGGTGATTGATGACAAATGCATGAAATCTATTTAAAAAACAATATCCAGGCAGTGGATCTGCTGCTTCTTTTTAATCAGATCATTTGCTGTTGAATGAATGACCTTATCGAAGCGTACTCATTTCTATGCATCATTAGGGGACATCAGCATTGGAATCAAGTGCGCCCCAGGGGTGGTTGGCCCAGCTGAGGCAGACATTGACTTCGATATTATCAAGAACGACAACGATACCTTCACTGTCAAATACACTCCTCCAGCTCCAGGACGGTACACCATTATGGTGCTGTTTGCAGACCAGGTGAGATTGCAGTTTTTACTGTGTTTGAAAGTTTTACTCAGTTTTGAGTACATTTTTAAGATTGTTTTTTTTAATAATTTGCTTTGCTAGGAGATTCCCATTAGTCCTTTCAAAGTTAAAGTCGATCCTTCCCATGATGCTGGCAAGGTGAAAGCAGAGGGCCCAGGTCTCAACAAAACAGGTGAGGTCAGCTGACTCCAAAAATCAGAATAAGCGTGAATACATAGCACGTTATATACAACCTTTGTGATACAATATTTGATTGACAAGGATTGGTAGCACTAAGAATATGTGTGTTTCAGGAGTGGAGGTGGGTACTCCAACCCACTTCACCATCTACACCAAGGGAGCTGGTAAAGCCAAGCCTGAGGTTCATTTTGCAGCAGCAAGCCCAGGAGAGGCTGTTCGTGACTTTGAGATCATTGACAACCACGATTACTCCTACACTGTCAAGTACACTGCTCTTCAACAGGTACAGGCTTCTCTTTGGAGACCATTAGCTTTTAAGCAGGAGAGTATTCAAAATACCACCACATATCAACCAAAATCCACATTTTATCTGGTGTCTTTTCAGGGTAACATGACAATTTCAGTCAATTATGGAGGAGATCCCGTTCCCAAGAGCCCCTTCCATGTCACAGTTGCACCGCCACTGGATATTGGAAAGGTGAAAGTAGAGGGACTAGACAACAGTAAGTTTCAAAACATCGGATATGTCACTCTTAGCATTTTTAAACAACTAAATGCAACGTATTTAATACTTCATGTTTATCCATCTTGCAGAAGTGGAAGTCGGAAAGGATCAGGAGTTCACGGTTAACACAAAGGGTGCTGGTGGGCAGGGTAATGTAGGCGTGAAAATGACATCACCCTCTGGTCGACCAATCCCTTGCAAGCTGGAATCAGACAAAGCAAAAGGCACTCACAATGTAAAGTATATTCCCCCAGAGGAGGGGCATTACAAGGTTGAAGTTAGCTATGATGGCAACCCGGTGACGGGAAGCCCCTTTGGCGTTGAAGCTGTGATGCCCGCTGATCCTTCGAAGGTACGAGCCTTTGGCCCAGGCCTAAAGGGAGGCATTGTGGGTAAACCAGCTCCATTTACCATTGACACAAAAGGAGCTGGTGCAGGTGGGCTCGGCCTTACTGTGGAGGGTCCCTGCGAAGCGAAGATTGAGTGCCAAGACAATGGTGATGGTACTTGCTCGGTGAATTACCTGCCCACCGAGCCCGGGGAGTACTCCATCAACATCCTGTTTGCCGATCAGCACATTCCCGGCTCTCCATTCAAGGCTGCAGTGCGTGCAGCTTTAGACCCCAGCAAGGTGACAGCTAGTGGACCGGGTCTGGAGCGGGCCAAGGCAGGTGAACCAGCAACCTTCACTGTGGACTGCACCCGTGCAGGCGACGCAGAGCTCACCATTGAGATTGTGTCAGAGAATGGGTCCAAAGCCGAGGTGCACATCCAGAAAACTGCAGAGGGTGTCTTCTCTGTTACATACATCCCACCTTTCCATGGCACACACACCATCACCATCAAGTATGGTGGCCATATGATTCCACAGTTTCCTAAGGTCCTGCAAGTTGAGCCATCTGTGGACACCAGTGGGGTGCATGTCTATGGACCAGGAGTGGAGCCCAGAGGTAATGACACAAGACCCTGGTCTTTAAATGAGGTAGCATGTCATGACAGTGTTAAATAAACCAAAAAATATGATGCTAAATAGTTGGACAGTTAATTGATTGAGATCGACTAGACTAGATTGAGTAATAACGTTTATAAATGTGTTAGATAAGCCTTGATTGAGACTAGTTGGAGTTGCTAAATTTTGGTAAAACATCCTCTGTTTCCAGGGGTTCTGAGAGAAGTCACAACCCACTTCATCGTTGATGCTCGTGCCATCAACAAGGTTGGAGGAAGTCACATAAAGGTTTGCATCATCAACCCCTCTGGCAGCAACACAGACTCCTTCATCACCGACAAGGGAGACGGCACCTACAGGGTGGAATACACAGCGTTTGAGGACGGTAGGAGAAAACTGCTAATTTAATAGTGTTACGTCTCTAAAAATAACGCCTCATAAATTCAAGCAGCTTCAGAAAACAATCTTACAAGTAAGATCAGAGTCAAACGGTTTCCATTAACAAACACAACCTGCAGCAGATAGAGGATTTTATGTACTTGGGATGTCTGAAAGAGTGAGAAGAGGAAATCATTAACAGGTGCTTGCTTTGGACGCCATTTGGGAATAAAGGAGGAGAGTTGGGAAATAAAGAATGAGGGAAAGAGGGGTATAAATACAGAATGATGCAGTGGAGCAATGATGTGAGGGGAAGAGAGCAGGGAGGCAGACAGACTGTGTTTTATAAATAGTGTGCTCTGGAACAGAAGCTCTTAACCAGGCAGGTATGTGTGCTGAAGGCTGCGTGCACACAGCTATACAGCAGGGGAATGACAGGGGATATTAATAGAGACCTATAACACAAAGCAAAGAGATCACAGAGCACTTCACCACCACCAGACATGCTCTAATATCATAGCAGGGTGGGGAAGGAATCTGGTATATAGACCTACTGAGAATGCTCTGCCATAAAAACACTGAAACAGAATAATGAATAGGGAACAGTCGTAATGCCTTGTACGTCCACTGGAACCCCGGTGCTCTAGATATCATCTTTTATAAATAGACAGATGTTTACCTCCCTTAGCGGGAGTTTATTTGGCCCATAATTAAAAGCAAGCAGCAATTATAGAAAATGTTTGCCTGCTTTAAAAACTCTATTGCGCTAGGACCACATGAACGACCGTATCTCTTTATGTGCAGGGGTGCATCTGATCGAGGTGCTGTATGACGACGCGCCCGTGCCCAAGAGTCCCTTCAGGGTTTCTGTGGTGGAGGGATGTGATCCAACTCGTGTCCGTGCTTATGGACCAGGTCTGGAGGGGGGAATAACCAACAAGCCCAACTGCTTCACTGTGGAGACCAGGTACCATTACACCACACTTAAAGGGAGAAATATGCATGAGACCGGCTCAAGTGCATGTGATAGCTACGTCTGCTTGTATTTCAGGGGTGCTGGTACAGGAGGCCTGGGCCTGACCATTGAAGGAGCTTCAGAGGCAAAAATATCCTGTAAGGACAATAAAGATGGCAGCTGCAGTGTGGAGTACATCCCCTACACTCCTGGAGATTACGATGTCAACATTAACTACGGAGGACTCCCGATCCCTGGCAGTCCGTTCCGTGTACCAGTGAGGGACCCTGTGGACCCCAGCAAGGTCAAGTGCTCAGGTCCGGGTTTGGGCAGTGGAGTGAGAGCCCATATTCCACAGACTTTCACAGTGGACTGTACAAAGGCCGGACAGGCCCCCTTGGATGTCAAACTCTATGGCCCATCAGGTGAGGACATGCTGTTCAACTATTACATCCCATCAAAACCTGCCTACTCTAAGATGACGGATAACAGCAAGTTGGTGACAAATCATTTCTTTTTTGACTCATTCCCAGGTACTGCAGAGCCAGTCGGTGTGAAGAACAACGGAGATGGTACCCACACGGTTCACTACACCCCAGCTCAGGATGGCCCTTACACTGTAGCTGTCAAATATGCCGATCAGGAGGTCCCACATAGGTGGAGTGTGAATTTAAAAGACTATTAGGCAGTATATGCAAATATGTCCTGATTAAACTTACGTCCTGTCTAGATGGATTTAACACGGAAAATCAAAGCATAGTACATTTTCTATTCCCATTTCTGTCTTCTGTCTGAGTTTAGTAACGACATGCTCTGCTTCGTTCACAGCCCATTCAAGGTAATGTCTAAGCCTGGGCATGACGCCAGTAAGGTTCGCGCAAGTGGCCCTGGTTTAGACACAAAAGGCGTGTCAGCAAGCCTGCCTGTTGAGTTCACTATTGATGCTCGTGATGCTGGAGAGGGACTGCTCACTGTGCAGATTCTGGTGGGTTCACCTACGTTTTTTTACACAATAATTTCTCACCATGAGCATTTTCTGAAACAACTAAATACTTTTTTGTTGGCAGGACCCAGAGGGCAAGCCCAAGAATGCAACCATTCAGGACAACAGAGACGGTACCTACACCGTCTCCTATGTGCCTGACTCCACAGGACCCTACACCATCACCATTAAATATGGAGGAGATGAGATTCCGTACTCCCCATACCGCATCCAGTCCCTGCCCACAGGAGATGCCAGCAAATGTCTCCTCACAGGTAAAAAAAAATAAAAAAGATTAGAATGAATAAAATGAATGTTATTTTGGTTTTATTATTTTATGTCTGTGAAGGTTCTCATTCATGGATTATTATCTATATTAATATGAAAAACTTGAATTTTGATTTTACAGTTGCCATCGGAGGACATGGCGTGTGTGAGTAACCAAAGCTTTGCATTAATTTCTGCGCTACAATACTAGAAACTACTATAAGTCATGCTTTTCTGTGGCACTTTATCTCTTTTTTCTTGTCTGTCCTTAACAGCAAGCCTTCAAAAACTGCAGACCTCAGAGGATACAGTTATTACTGTGGATGCTAAGTCTGCTGGGAAGGGCAAGGTGACCTGCAAGGTACAAACCCCTCAAGGGATGGAGCTTGACATGGATGTGGTGGAGAATCACGATGGGACATTTGACATTTACTACACGGCCCCAGAACCTGGAAAATATGTCATCACTATCCGCTTTGGAGGACAGAACATCCCTAAAAGCCCTTTCCATGTGGTGGTAAGTTACGGAATGTTTAAACTGCCGCTTTATGCACTCTTGTTCTGTCATTTAGTCATGTGGAACTATTTTTTTCTGACTGTTGACAGGCGTCAAATGAACCAGTTCTTCCCCGAGATACTGTGGATCCTCTCTTCCGTCCTGTGAACTTCCTCGTTCCCTTCACGCCACAGCAAGGAGAAATCACAGGTGGGATAAAAAGAAAATCAAACTCATACAGAGCACACAAACACACTCGCACCAAAGCATCTTTAATAGCCTGCTGACATTTAACTTCTATCATTTATCAGGTGAGGTGAGGATGCCCTCAGGCAAGACCGCCCGTCCACATATCACCGACAATAAGGACGGCACCATCACGATCAAGTACCAGCCCACAGAGAGAGGCCTGCACGAGATGGACATCAAGTACGAGGGAAACCATATTCCAGGTCAGAAACATGTCTCGACAGACGTTTATGGATGTAGCTGCCTTTTTTTTTTTTTAACCAAAAACACTGAGACATTTGTGTGTAATATCTACTGTTGTTGCTACACAGGAAGCCCTCTGCAGTTCTTTGTGGATGCTGTGAACAGCGGAGTAGTGACTGCGTACGGCCCAGGTCTGAGTTACGGCATGGTCAACAAGGCAGCTACTTTCACCGTGGTCACCAAGAATGCAGGAGAAGGTATTATTCTGACCTTTCTAGTAATGATTGTCACCATCCTTTGGGAGTTATGTGTGGAGTCCACACCACATAAAAGTGGGAATCGTTAATGTTTGTCCTCCCTGTCAGGTGGCCTATCACTGGCGGTAGAAGGTCCATCTAAAGCTGAAATCACCTGCAAGGACAACAAAGATGGCACCTGTACTGTGTCCTACCTGCCCACAGCACCTGGAGACTATAACATCATTGTCAAATTTGATAACAAGCACATTCCTGGCAGTCCCTACACTGCTAAAATCACTGGTGAGGAAATGAATCTGCTGTTCCACACACTGACTTTGTTATACTCTTGATGTATGTGTAATATATAGAACATTTAAAGGGCAAAAAAAAAAAAAAAATCGTCCAACCCAACTTTTTCATGTGAAGGGGATGACTCCATAACAAGGACATCCCTGCTGAATGTCGGCACAGCGGCCGACGTGTCCCTGAAGATCACAGAGACTGATCTGAGCTCTCTGAGTGCGAGTATCAGAGCTCCATCAGGCAATGAGGAGCCCTGTCTGCTGAAGAGGCTGCCCAACAGACACCTGGGTGAGATATCCTCCCTCTCAATACGCCAATAACAGGAAGAGCAGAACATAGATGAGACAATGCTCCATACAGCAAATGCATTTTGATTGCATTTTTCTATTTTTTCCCCCCTCTTTATCTTTTCTTTACACTCACAGGTATCTCTTTCACCCCTAAGGAGGTCGGCGAACATGAAGTTAGTGTGAGGAAGAACGGCGTGCATGTAGCCAACAGTCCTTTTAAAATCATGGTTGGCCAATCAGAGATTGGTGAGGCCAGCAGAGTGAAAGCTTTCGGTAAAGGTCTGGTAGAAGCACACACTTTTGAAATGGCGGAATTCTTTGTGGACACGAGGAACGCGGGTGAGCCGTTAGAAATGATATGCACAATCAGAGAAAACAGAGTGGAAACAAATATTTAGCCTTTTTTTTCTTCCTCATCTTTATTTAGGTTATGGGGGTCTAGCGTTGTCGATCGAAGGCCCGAGTAAAGTCGACATCAACTGTGAAGATATGGAGGACGGGACGTGCAGAGTGACCTACTGCCCAACAGAGCCTGGAAGTTACACCGTTAACATCAAGTTTGCTGAAAAGCACATCCCAGGTGTGTGTCTTTCACATATCAAATTTACAAAAGCATCTGTCAGTCTGTACAGGTTATATTTACTTCCTTATGTATTTGTGTCTTCTAGGAAGTCCCTTCACTGTGAAAGTAACTGGAGAAGGAAGAATCAAAGAGAGCATTACTACGAAGAGACAGGCGTCTTCTATTGCTTCAGTGGGCAGCACATGTGGCCTTAACCTCAAGATCCCAGGTAAGTACAGGAGACAGCAAGGTTTGGTTTAAAAAGGGCAGCGGTCAACTGCATTAAAATGAATGAACCTGCTTTGCACTTACATTTGTATTCATACTGCTTTCTTCTTCCCCAAGGAAACTGGTTCCAGATGGTTTCAGCTCAGGAGCGGCTAACCAGGACGTTGACCCGCAGCAGCCACACCTACACCCGCACTGAGCGCACAGAGATCAGCAAAACCCGAGGCGGGGAGACCAAGAGGGAAGTACGGGTGGAGGAGAGCACCCAGGTGGGTGGAGGAGGAAGCCCCTTCAGAGACGTCTTTGGGGACTTTCTGGGCAGAGAGAGCCTCAGCAGCTTCGCTGGAATCACTGCCAGACCCGAGGGTGAGAGCTTCAGTTTTTGAAGATGAAGATGTTTGAATACAATTGCTTTAAGTCATCTTTTAAAAAAACCCAAAAAAAACAGACCATATCTGATCTAGTTTTGACTAAAAACATCTTGTATTCTTCTCTGCTTCATCCAGTTGAGAGCGGATCTCAGGCTATGACGGCTCAGGTGACCAGCCCCAGTGGGAAGACGGTGGATGCTGACATCGTAGATGGAGGAAGCAGCACCTACAGCGTGCGCTTCATCCCCCAGGAAACTGGACCCCACACTGTCAATGTCAAGTACCGAGGACAGCACGTCCCCGGGAGCCCCTTCCAGTTTACTGTGGGGCCCATGGGTGAAGGGGGAGCACACAAAGTCCATGCTGGAGGCTCTGGTCTAGAGAGAGGCGTGGCTGGAGCACCTAGTAAGTTTACCCCGCTGACATGCATGTGCTGTTTGGAGGATGAATTTCATTTACTGTCTAAAAACAGACCTTCTAATGGAGTGTTTTTCACCCTCTCTAGCTGAATTTAGCATCTGGACCAGAGAGGCGGGTGCTGGTGGTCTGTCTATTGCCGTTGAGGGCCCCAGCAAGGCTGAAATCTCCTTTGAGGACAGGAAGGATGGTTCCTGTGGAGTTTCCTACATAGTAAAAGAACCAGGTAGAGCTTTTTTTTTGTGTGGGGGCAGGTCACAAGTTGTAGATTTTCCTTGATTCTTTCCAAACTGTTGAACTTGACAGTAATTCATCCGTACCTCATCCAGTTGATTTTATAGTGAAAGCAAATAACCCGTGTGCCCCCCCCCCCAGGTGACTATGAGGTGTCAATCAAGTTCAACAATGAGCACATCCCTGACAGCCCATTCATCGTTCCAATTGCCACACTGTCAGATGAGGCCCGCAGGCTCACTGTCACAAGCCTTCAGGTATGATCACACAAACACACACAGACACACAAATGAAATGTCATGTCACATTATTACACAAAAAACAGCCGCAGATGGAGACACAGTCACTAAATATCGGGGCTGATAGCATTAGAGGTTAGTCTGAACATAATGCATGAGTGGTAGTAGATGTTCTTGTTTAATAGCACTTTGCCCTTTAAGTGTAATTGAATGCCAGTGTTGGAATATTATCAGCGACTATAATACTGTGAAGCTGGACACTGATGAAAGGCTGGATTAACTGTCCCTTGCTACTGTGAGCTAACGCAAGCTGTTCCGTGTGTGGGCGTTCAGCTCGTCAATGCGATTGTGTTTCTGTCTTAGAGGAAGAAAGTAAGAAGAGAATGAGTAGAGGATGAAGACTGTGTTGAAGTTACCTGTGACAGCTCACAACGTCGTCTCTTCTCTTTGAAAACATTTTTTTTTTTTACCTTCAAAGTTACCAAACTGCCAACGGTGCTAAACATATGTATTTTTATTTTTCCAAAATGCCACTTCACAGTAGTTTCTTACCACAAGCAGCCAGAAATAGGGTAACGCCGCGCAAACCCTTAACAAGTTAGGGTATCTCTAATGTCTGGTAGGACTGCTCATCTGCCTGTGGGGCAAAAGCTCTAAACGCCTCGCCTCCAAACTCTGACCTTTTCTGCTGCTCACATTGACCGCCCAGTCTATTCTTGTTTAGGCATGAGTCACACGCACTTTGTGTCCCTTGAGGCACACACACACACACACACACACACACACACACACACGATTTTAACTGAGCTGGTCCAAGCCATTTCATGCTGCAGAGTTGGCAGCAGTAGAGTGGTCCATTGTTAATTTGTGCTGTAATATATCAGTTTATAGAGCTCCCTTTATTCACACTTTATACAGCATGTGGCATATTAAACATGGTGAACTGGAAAGTAATGCAGTAAACCAGTAGACAATGTATTTTACTGTAAACATATTAACCGCTCTAATAGTTTGTTTGTTTTTAAATTGCCTTGGTTAAAACATTTGCAACATTAAAAGCTGCAGAACAGCCATTAACTAGAAGTAAAAGCAATTAACTTCTAGCAAACTGTCTTTTTCCGTGAGGAATAAATGCAACTGTGAAATAACAATTCTAAATTAATTAAATAAATCAGAGGAGCCTCTAATGAGACAACAATACTGGTTCAGGAATAAAAATAAAGCTGAATAATAGTACCAGGTACATATCTGTAATAGGTTCACAAAAATGAAGGAAATTTTATGAATTCCATTAATTAAATATATTTTTCATCTTATAAACTGGCATAATAATCTATTCTGCTGATGTAGGTTAGTCCAACCGCTCTTGAAGGCCCTTGGTGTCCACTTGGGCCCAAAGCAGCTGACTTATTGGACTGAGCCTTTATCTGAATAGTTTCTCCCTTGTCTTGACCAGGAGAAGGACTTGAAGGTTAACCAAGAGGCATCCTTCATGGTGCAGCGGAACGGGGCTCGAGGTGTGGTTGACGCCAAAGTTCACACCCCCTCTGGCTCTTCTGAGGAATGCTACGTCACCGAGCTTGACAGCGGTATGTAAAAATACACAAAAATCTTTACCTCATAATACAAAGTAGACTTCAGACGAGAGAGAATTCATCTTTTATATCCAAACATCACTATAATTTACAACGTATCATCTCCTTTTGTGTTCAGACAAAAATACAATCCGCTTCATTCCACGTGAGAATGGAGTCCACTCCATAGATGTCAAGTTCAACGGATGCCACATTCCTGGAAGCCCCTTTAATGTGCGAGTGGGAGACCCTGGGCTGATCGGAGACCCGGGCATGGTGACAGCACATGGTGTCGGACTGCAGGGAGGAACCACCGGTAAATATCAAGACCAAGATACTGCTGCCAACATATACAATAAAGTTTCCTTTTATTTTTGCTTTTGAGCTGCCTTTTCATCCTTTCATCTTTTCATCATTTTTCCAGGTATGCCCTCAGAGTTTGTGGTCAACACCTGTAACGCAGGCTCTGCTACTCTGTCGGTCAACATTGACGGCCCATCCAAGGTCAAGATGGACTGTCGGGAGTGTCCTGAGGGCTACAAGATCACCTACACACCCATGGCGCCTGGCAACTATCTTATTGCCATTAAATATGGAGGACCACAGCACATAGTGGGCAGCCCATTCAAGGCTAAAATCACAGGTTTGCTTGTACTATCCATCTATGTCAGATATGGAGACTGTATTCCTCTAGGAAAAGTGTGGAAGTGAAGATAATGCTACATCATGCTGCTCACTTGAAAACGCTTTCCCGTTTTCAGTAGTGTAAGGATTTGACTTATAACATTAGATAATCTCTGTGTGTGTGTGTCTCTCTCCACTCCAGGCGCCCGGCTGTCTGGGGGACACAGCCTCCACGAGACGTCCTCCGTCCTGGTCGAAACAGTTACCAAGTCCTCCAAAGTTGGCAGCGCCTACAGCTCCTCCTCCACCTCCTCTGCAAAACTGACATCTGATGCCAGCAAGGTGGTTTGTCGCGGGGCTGGCCTGTCCAAAGCTTTGGTCGGACAGAAAAACAATTTTACAGTCGACTGCAGCAAAGCAGGTGAGCTGATCACAAACACTGAGATGAGAGAGACAGGCAGACCTAATATACATATATCACAGCATAAATAAAATGCACATTTTTGCTAGAGACATAACAGAGTGAAGAGATATTGATTTTTGTCCACTTGCAGACAAAGGGAACAAGCTGTTTACAGTCTCACATATTGTCACGGTGTTACTGAACAATAGCTTACACATTTAGCAGACAGGAAACAATGTACTCCTATCAGTTTTCTCTGGTCTCCATTGACTCCTGATGTAAATATCTTCCTCATTAGTGGTTAAATGTCCCATTATATTATTTTTTATTTATGGACTCATGTTATGGAATTAGGCCAGGGATTGCGCATTGTATCATAGCCTTTGTCTTTAGTGAGCACAGCAGCCTGCTAACACTGAAAAGGAAGGTCATGAGTGATATTAAACAGATTAGTGAAGGCCTTAAAATCAAAACAAAGGGCTGAAGGACACTATAATTATCAGCCACAAAAATCTGAAAAAATGAATCCATTGATTAGAATCCATTGATTTAATTGTAGTAATATAACGGAACTTTAAGTCAACACGACTGCACACATCCACACATAAACCATAAGCCCTCTCTTACTGCTCTATCCAGGTACCAACATGCTGATGGTGGGCGTTCATGGACCCCATGCTCCCTGTGAAGATGTGTATGTCAAGCACATGGGCAACAAGCTCTACAATGTCACATACACCATCAAAGAACAGGGCAGCTACACCGTCATTGTCAAATGGGGAGACGAAAACATCCCCGGTAGCCCTTACAAAGTGGCAGCGTAATAAAACAAACTGCACCAATGCCCCCACCCCCTCATCTCGCCACAGAATTCTGCAACATGTGCACACATCAGCCAAACCCCCTTTTTTTGCCGCTCCTCTTCAACTGTCAGCGGGTAATAGTGTTCTCATCGTGCACTGCAAGGTCTTCTACTCACAGTTATCTTGATGATAGATTATCTATCGTGCCAAAGTTTTCTATTAACTCCAGAAAGTACAGTCACAATTATGCATCTGTATTCAGAGTGTAGTGAAGGTAACAGCTTGGTCCTTGAGTTATCTCAGTCAAATGTTTTGTTTAAACCATAAAAACTCCTTTCTTGTTTTGTGAACGAATGGAATAATTACATGAATGATAAGAGATGTTGGAGCAATCAGCAATATATTATTGTGAAGCAACATGGTTTTGTATGGTTTAAGAATGAGAAATTGACTTTTTGTTATATTAACCTATTTTTGGTAAGTCTTTGCAGACCTAATAAAGATTTAATGGCTAACTTTCCAGACAAAAGTGATTGTACTTATTGGGTTTCCTGCACCACTGGTGGGCCATCTGCTAATTCAGCATGAGACATCTCTTACTTTTTAGATTTTTATAGTTCCATCAGAGCTATTTTCAGATCACTGCTGATACTTCTGTCTGCGTAGCTGCCAGCATACTTTCCCTTGATCAACTGGTAGTATCTCATCTCGTGCTTTAAGGCCAGCATGGAAATAGACAGTTGGATTGGATTACTTTTATCTGGCTTCAAATTTGGGGACCCTTCATGTACCTTTGACATCAATTTATCATCCCTAAGATTAAAGAGGATATACTCCCGTTGGCATCAAACTTACCCATATGCAATCACAAGATGGCAGCATAGTCAAACTCTCCTATCTCAACAAAACACACCAAACGCAAACCACCATTGTTCTCGGTGAAGATTAACTACACTATCTTTTACACAAGGGAGCCTGCAGAGCGAAGAGACCAGAGGCAACAGCTTCCATTGTGTGTGTAATTAATCCCGTTGGATCAAAGATGGAACACAAGTAGTCTACGCTGTGAAGACGAAGGGAGGAAGGGGCAGACACTGTTGTGGCACGAATCAAAGAGACAGGGCCGGTTCATCGTTTTCCTTGCATGTGTTCCCATGCATATGCACTTTTCCCTCCTCTTTGGCCTATGTGTGCATCCTCTGTGAGGTCTACAGGCCCTCAGTGAGTCAACCACTCAGCCTCCACACACTGACACACCAGCAGCACCAGTACCATTCTTCACAGAGAAGAATCTATAATTAGGTGCTAATTTTCTCTGGTTCCGCTGTGACACAATGGTGGGGCTCATGGCGAGGAAAGTCAAGTGGGTGCATTTCATGAACAGTGGCTTGGGCTCAGCTCTGGACCATCTGGCCGAGCGGTTGCCGCTGGACGCTGTTGATGATGTTGGTACCAGAGCATGGCCCACCGTCTAAGTCTGTCATCTTGCTTCTCTGGACTGGGACTCAGGCGTCTGTCCACGGCTGCATGTTTATGTGGAGAGGCTGCCAAGTGAATCACTACTGCGTGCAAGATACAGCTCCTCCCTATGCAGTCAGGCAAGCAGAGAGAGAGGGGGTGGGTGAGGGGGTGAGGATAGAGAGAGAGAGAGAGAGAGAGAGAGAGAGATGAGAATGTGGGAGGAAGAGATGGAGAAAGATGGATTAGGGGAAGAGAATGGGATTAAAAGAATCCTGATGGAAGAATAGGAGACAGACAGGCGTACAGACCAAAACACAGAAACAAACAAGCAAGTACATATGGGCCAATTTTAAAAAAATGTACACACCATCAGAGTCCATCCCAGCTTTAATACATTCAGAACATGCTAATGTAGTGTACAGCTTAGCCTGTAAAGCAATCATAAATGTTGGACGAGGAAATGGGTGATGACTTATTAATACTGTACTAAGGGGGGATCAATGGGGGGAAGTGGGATGCTCCTGTCTCTTTTGCATCTCTGTCATCCCCATCATTACTCCCTTTCTTTCCCCCCCTCTCTCTCCCTCTCTCTTTCTCTCTGTCTCTGTCTCCCACTCCCTTGCTCAGAAATCTGGATTATGCTAAGAGTGAAATTGTGTGGAGGCATCCCCCCCAAAGCTTTTGAAGTTGGTGCTCTTGGAGCAAAAATATCATTCTGTGGTTTGCTCTATCATACTTACTCCTGCTCTTTCTCTCTCTCTCTCTCTCTCTCTCTCTCTCTCTCTCTCTCTCTCTCTCTCTCTCTCTCTCTCTCTCTTTCTCTCTCCATCGCCTCTGATCCTGCATCCCCCTCCCCCCTTTTTCTCTTGCCGTTCCTTCAATTTATTTTTTTCTCTCCCCTCTTTCTCTAAATTCCAATCAATCTAAGCCTCTGAGGATCCAGTGGTTTATTCCTCGTCTCACTTCCTCTGTCACCAAAAGTATCGTCCCTAGGCTGCTTTCACCTTTGACCAGTGTTACCAATGACCAGTCTTCTTATTGCAAATGGAAATTCCTATAGATTGGGTCAAATGACTGCTGTCTCTTCATGAGGATACAATAAAAAAAAAAAAAAGAATCCATGGATGATTGAGCAGACAATTAGAAAAAACAAATGCACAAAAACAAATGACCCACCAACTGGATTAAAGAACGGATAAGGAGTGAAAATACAGAGAGGGACTGTTGGAGAAATTCATCCATTTGGTTTCCATCTGACCCCCGGGGCCCTGGCATGTAATTGCCTCACGCACAATTGACACACAGTTTAGTCAATCAAATTATAGTACATTTTTATTAGTTTATGTCCATTTGCATTTGCAGATCATTGATAAAATTTAGGTGGAGGTATTGAGGTTGGAAAATCTCATTCATATCTGAGAGCCCAGCTCTCCCTTTTAAAATGAATAGATCCACATGGGACCAAGGAAAGGTACAGTATGCTGTCCTACACTTGAATCAGGACCGTGTTGTGATTTATTCATATAGAACAAAGATGAAATATTAATACCAGAGTGTTGTTGCTATGCTCTCCTCCTTGTCTCTTACCTGTCATGTACACATTACAAATCAGAAGGACTACGGTTGCAAACTGTATCCTTAGACACAGGAGAGTAAATATAATGCAAATGGATGGTGGGAGTTATCACTGTGCATCATTAATTATCTTGCATCTTACAAATTCCGTACACATGAAACAAGTCCAGCCTGTCTCAGCCAAGTACACACAAGATGATTCTTGTGGGTGGACACCTCCGACAGGAGATGCATTCCAAAAGACCACTGCAAGCACACACACATTTTCCTCCATAGACGCATACACACAGGCTTAAGGTTGACTGGGCATTCACACTTTTGGGCACGAACACCCAGGCAGCATCAAATACAAAACGAAACAGCATGTTGTGAAATGGTTTGACTTCATAAGGTGAATGAACAGCAAACGCCTGAGGCAGGTGGAATGATAGGAAGTAAACCTTTTAGTTTTCATGAGAAAGGTGTTCTCACACTTCTTTAGGAGAGCAGCAGGGACGTATCAGGGGCAAAACCCCCATGCCTCCTTCTCTAATTGGAGCGTATCCTTCTGCCATGTCCCTATCACACCGTGGTAGACGTAGGACGCTGTGCTAATGGATAACCCCCCTGTGGCTTGCTTGTCCTTGATGTGTTGGGTCGACGGTGGACCATGCTGAGGGTAGACTGCAGATTAGAGGCAAATCAGAAGATTTGTTTGTCCTCTCCTTGTGGGGCGGGACATTCAAGGAGAGAGACCAGCCATGGCTGTGATGGAGTGGGTTGGGGCAGTGCGACAGATGTGTGTTAGTGTGACTGATGTGTTTTGGGTGAGCGGGCTGCACTGGGTCACCGACACCTGAAGAATGAACATTAACCCATCCAAAAAACGCATGGACATTCTGATGGTTTCTCTGATCGACGTCCAACAGGCAAACAGCTGAGCCAAAGGTAGGTTTTTTTGTGGTAACACCTTTGGTAAAGATTTAGGAGGAGATAACAATGTTATAATTACCTGGGCTATATTGGAACTGTGGATGCTCAATGAGCTATAAACAAGGTTACGCTGGTCCCCTTGGGGTAATTGTTTCTAAAGCATGTACCAGTCTGGTCCAGTGATGGTGGAATTGGAAGGGTTGCTATCCTGTAATTTCTCAGATCATTGAAGCATATCCTGTGCGAGAGCTGAAACTCAGGCTGATTTGAAATGGATGCGTAACTTTTTGTTCCCTCCTACTGTAAGAGTCAAAGTCATTGGTCTCAATCAGCTTTTAACCCAGTGATGATATAGGCCTATGGGTCATTGGGTACCACCTGCACTGCTTTCCACATTCCAGTGAGAATGTCAATTCCTATTTCAATATATTTCCCCGGTCATGGCCATAGCTCTTTTTGTGAAATTCATGCTATATTAAAAGACGTGCACAGGTGGCCAAATCTGTGTTCCATCCTGTTGCAAATAATCGGTTCAACAGACACAGACTCCATTTGATGCTCCTCACAGATAGGCCACATGTTAATATTAGCATAATGGAATTTAGAGCACATTCACAGAATTCACTTTTTATCACAGCATCCATCCAAAGCAAATAGTGCTGTGGCTCTCAAAGCTTTCAAAAAGCAATATGTTTCCAAATATCTGAGCATATTGAATTTTTACTGCTTAAACGACTGCTGCTCTTAATTGCTGAACCTTAATACGTGCAGACAGCATTACATTGTGAGACGATGTGTCCGTCATGCCGGCTTGACCATAGGAAAGCTACAGATGGATGGATTGTCCCACTGATCTTGTTAGATTTCTCCTCATCCCACCTCACACTATTAAATGAAATTCACAGCCACAGTCTCGCAGCGGTGATCTCCCTCTGATTTCCAATTCTGCTCCGCGTTTGTCCTTTGTGTCTGAATAGCAAGACTCACTTTATTGTGTATAATATTATATATGCATCATATAATGTATATACAGTATTCATCTATTCATTCATTGTCTCCTGCTTGCTCCGCTTATGGTGGGTCACGGGGGTTGCTGGAGCCTAACCCAAGTGGCTTGCGTGCGAGAGGCGGGGGACACTCCGAGCACGACGCCAGTGCACTGTGGAACCTCTATATAAAGTGTATAAAATATATAGAGATATATTATTCCACTGTTTAATGAACATCTATCAATGACAGTTGCCTGAAATTAAATTAATTTGCATTATTTGTAAAACTTGTTCTTTTTTTTTTTTACAGTTTATTAGACAATATCAATCTGTAATCTTTGCTTCCACAGTATTTTAATATTTATTTTGCTTTCTCTTTTTACTGTAGATTTACTGAAGTTTTCTGATGACACTGTCTCTGTTTTGAATGTACCAACCAACCGCTGGGCTGTTTGTGAGACTGAAACATGCACCCAGTTGTATGAAGAAGTGTAAAATAATGCATCACTGCCATGTGCATTAGTCAAAAGGAGTATATAGATTAGAACACCCACACTGATGGACAAACCACACAGACACACACACACACGCACGCAAGTACACACACATGAACACACACACACACACACACACACACACACACACACACACACACACACACACACACACACACACACACACACACACACACACACACACACACACACACACACTCAAGATTGCAATGAAATGCAAGCACTTTGTCTTCCAGACATGTTCCATCCATGATTAATAATGTGTTGCTTACATTATTTAGAATCTTTAAACTAGATGCCTCTTTATTAACATGCATATTACATTATCGTGTAAGTTCAGGCCACATTAGTGTCATGTTGGCCCAATTTGTTGCCCATGAATTCAATTAAGCATGTTGTCTTTACTGCATGCGGGTTTGCTGCTGGCTGGTCACAAGGACATGATGTCCAGGGAATGTCAATAACATTTTATGCACACTGGACATTCCACATCGCCATATATACAAATGGATTTATCATTACTCAAGAGTATCTGCCTTGCCGGACAAATTGGAGAACAAATCTGTTGACAAAAATCACTGCAGTGATCATTTCATGAAATGAAGCATCCGTTTGTTTTTTTTAAATGACCATGTTATTGCATCAAAGATCCAATGGAGACGTTCATTTAGAAAATAGGAGATGATGCTGCTCCTCTAAACAACATTAGGCCTGGTCTTTCATTTCTGACCATATAAATAAGCAAGTACTTTGACATAAATGATGATTTTAGCTGATTCATGACAAACAATGATTTCATTGTGCTTTGACAGCTACAATAATGGGTCATACTGCACAATTACATGTGATGTGAAAGGAGCTGCGCATAATAACAAGCCCACATAGATTTATCACGGGTGTCAGATTTGTTATTGTAGTTCCCATCAGCATTCATTTTTCTATCAGTTGGTTGTTTCAGAATCATAACTTTCCTACCTCCCGTTGCTACCTAACAGAGCACCAAACAATTGACTGGGCAAAGTTACCCTGAAGCTAGAGAGTAAAGAGGAGCATTTAGTAGATAAATAGATATTTTGCACAGGAGCTGGTGAAGACTGATGCTTACACTACAAAGCAGGATTTGTGTCTGTTGAGGTGGCTTCATGGTTAATCCTGGGTTTTCACTGTATACCTAACCTGCTCTAGAGCAGGTTATGTTTGAGATAAGGGATCAAGGCTTAGAAACGCACAGTCAGTGCTCTGGAAAATGTCATTTTGATCCTGGAGCAGATTGAGAGATGTTTACTCTACTGTAGAATTTCATCCTACTGACTCCTGACTAATCTTTTTCCTTTTGGTTGCAAGCATTCTAAAAGTTATTTGATTGTACTTTTGTGTACTGATCCTACAACACAGTATAATTGCGGAAAAAAGTAGTTTAAGTGATCAGATGTGAAAGGACCTCACAATATTAAAATTTTAAAAATTATTTTTATTCACTCCCGAGTCTGTGTGACACTGCAGCTGAACGAATGTCAAAACTGCCAAACACATTCCATGAGATTGGATATAAACAATCTATTTATTGAATGAAAATATAACCAGACCTAGTCGTGCCCTTACGATGGCACGGATAATTTGAGTTTATAGATTTATGTGCATACAGTAAACAATTGTTTTCCAGCTGTCCTTCCTATATTTGGAGCCCTGTTGGTTTAAACCATGAATGTGTGTTTACCCTCTTCCTATTTGTCTAATATTGTAGTTTCCTCTTGGGTTTTAAATTATACCATCATGCTGCCAGTAAGTCTGTCCATGTTTACATTTGGTCAGATGATGCAAACACCCTTTTATCTGAACATGCTGATGGGTTATCAAGATTATAACCAGCTATGTGTGGCTGCTTACCAGAGAGCGGTTATCACGTCAAGTGAAGCCATATAATATAATTCATGTGCTTCATAATCGAGTTCTCAAAAAAGAGCTGAAAAAATTGTGTGTTTGATGCTCTAGCGACCAATACAAGCTGATGCAGCTCTGCTGGATCTTTAAATACACAACCTTCTAACATATCATTTCCGCTTCATAAGAAAATATCAATAATCAACGATTCACTGGTCCCACATGGTAAAAAATACGCAATCAAAACCAGATTATTTCCACATCAGAAAAGAGAAAAGCGTTACTTTGTTGTAAGCACACCAGCCGCTGCTGTTAATCCCGTCGCAGTCGACGACAATAATAGACATAATTTTAATTGAGGTGTTAATACGGGGTGGATTAACCTTAAACGTCATTTTCAACATCAGAAGCCACATTTCCCTGTGCATATATTGGCCCTCTCCCCATGAACAGCATTTAATAAAAGAGGGGTTAGGGAAATCTTAGAATTACACCATTATTCCCACTGTGTCCTGTTGGACTAAATACTTCAAATCCAACAGAAAAGACATGAATTAATCTGCTTCATTTTAATGGGATAATGAGCATTATATGGCTGTGAGTGGCAGAGTGTCTCTCGGCCTCTAGGTGTGTGTCACAGAAACAGAGAAGGCGAACATATGTGCCCGTGTGCTGATGTGTATGCCCATGTGTACTGTGGTGTCTGCTCATGTGTTTATTGGTTGGGGGGCGGGGGGGGGTGTTACGGTTTTGTTTGTCGTGATCCAGTCCCAGCTGTGTCTCATTAACTGCTGTCATTTTAATCCTCTTAGTCAAATCCCATAATTTCATCCATCAACAAAAAGCATAAGCAACAGGGTAATGAAGCTACCCAGCTTCAAAACGGAAGAAGTCTAGACGGAGGCAAAAACAAGTTTACCCACACTTCCCCACTGGTGTTCTGCCTTTTTCTTTAAATTTTCATTGACTGCTCAATGCAAACTTAATCTGGTTTGGACTCTGAAGAATTCCAAGAGCTGAAAGGATTTGCTGTTTGTAGCTGTACTCATGTGTGGATTCTCCGGAGCGGAAGAGCAGTTTGATTACATATCACTCCCTCAAATTCCAGTTTACCCATGTGAATTTGTTTGAAAATGTACATCCGATTCAGTCTCTGCCTCCTTGTGGCCCGACAGTCCTCTTCCCACAGTGATGAAAGCTATTTTCTTCCCTTCCCCACACTGACAGCTGGTGTGTGCTCCTCACCAGCAACACTTCAGCTGAGACCAGCTCTATGTATAGATCGTCGTCACCAAGAAAGACTATTTCAGTATTTCTCTTGCTGTTATGAATTTATGAGCAACATTTAACCACGCATTCTTTCCAATATGATTACCTCTTTCTCTCTAAATAAGCAATAATACGGCAAAGCGCGAGCTCTTCGGGGTACATAAAATCCAACTTCTTTCGTGATGAGAAATTCAACATGATTGTCCAAATGTCAAGTTGTCCCCCGAGAGGCATTGTAATGTACACAGAGCTAGTGGTTGGTTTTAATTGTGACATTTATGAGATGTGGGAGAGCAACATTTGTTCTCCCTGTGCCGAAGCTACCCAGAGGATTCTTTTTTCCATGAGTGAATCGTCCATTAATTGTGGGTACAACTGGTGAATCGATCTGTCAGGTAGTATTTTCCCGAGCTGCAAATTAGTTTCCCTGAAAGCTGCGATGAGAGGGTTGCATCCGCCCAGTGTAAAGTGATACAACACTGTGTTGCCATAGTTTCCCATGATGCCAATAAAGTTCAAATCAACTCATTGCAATTACCATCTTTTCCTCAGTGTACAGCAGCCCGTAGTGGCGGCTAACACCAGGAGAGTTAGGTCAAGCTTCGCTGCTTTATTCTCCAGTATGTCATCCAGGGCTGAAAAACAAGATTAAATTGGTTCTGCTCAACTCTTTGCTGTCAGCTAAAAGTAGATGGTTCAGCCACGGAGAAAAGGTATCCAGCGAATTTGCAAGCAAACACTCACTCACACAGAGAGAATATGTGTGCAGACGCACTGCCTGGCAATTGTAAACAAATTAACCAAAGAAATTCAAAGGTAGATTCAGAAATGCACAGAAACAGCACCGAGAAAAACGCTGTAATGGTAGCACTCTCAGGAAGCCCAGAAAGAAAAGAAAAAATCTTCTTGGCAGATCAGAAGTCTATCATTACTCCTTTAAAAGATGTGAAGTCATGGGCCAGATTCATGACCTTTGTTGTGAGTGCAAGTCCCTCTTCGGAAAAAGATGATTAATTTCTGTTATTTACATTACCGCCCTGAAGGCTCCTCAACGGGCCTCGTGCATTTGTCACTTCCACCGCACTGTTTTTCAAATGGAAATGAAATAGAATGTAAAGCCTCCTGGGTCTGCCTCGCCACGACTCTTTTAAGGAGGAAAGGCACAGGAAAAAAACTGTATTTGCTCATAATAAAACAGTCATGTCAACACGGGGCTGCAGCAGTCGCACGGTGCTAAGTCTTTGGGCTCTAGTAAACAGCAAAATAATCTTGAGGGCTATGAGGTGCTTTGCTCCCACCATTCCCATGCTGCTCTTGCTTAATTAGAGTGCTGATTGGATGGCCACAGTCCATAAAACAGCCATAACACTGGTTTAATTCAGCTGAGGATCCGCACTGCTTTTTTAACATTGGTTTATAGCCTGCAGGAACCATGACGTCCCCAGATGTCTGTGTGTGTGTATCCCCGTGTAGCGAAGACACACACACACATCACGGTGAAACACCTCGCGAATTTATGTTCGTCCTGTTCTCACTTCCTCTTCCTCCTCTCTTCTGGCAGTTCAGGGTTCCTTTTTTTTTTTTTTTTTCCCCCTCCGGCCTCATGGGGATGTGCTGAACGATGGAGTAAAAGGAAGAAACGGGAGTTGAAGGGAAAGTGAGATAAACTTGAAAATGCCCAGAGAGCGCTTTTTGTTAAGAGCTAATCTTCTGTGTCATTTCTCTCCCACACATTCTAAATAAGAACATTTTTAGCATGATAAGCACGGACCCCCACCCTTCTGTTGCTCAGCCAGCCTCAGAATGATCAATTGCATGCGGTTTGCTTCATCTTGACCATCATTAGCTTTCACCATCACAATAAGAAGAAAAACTGGGGAGAGAAATCACCGTTTTCATCATTAGGGCCTGCTGAGTTTCACAGAAATGGCCTGAGTGGAAAACAGCAACCGCTGATGAGCCATAAATGAGTTATGGTCATTTATGCTAATCGAAGCTACACATTACACATATTTCATTCTGTGTTAAACAAACACTTTATTTTCCCGATGAGAAGGGCTGGCATTTGTTCCCTGGGGTTGTATTACTAAAGCTGGCCTACAGCTGCGATCATAACTTAGCGTCTCCATAATGGGCCTGGCCTCTTAGCAAAGCTGACCTGTTAGGCCTGGGACTGCTTGACAGTGGTAATTACACATGTGAGCCATTTAAATGAACTGATTAGCTAGTAACAAGCTGAAAGAGTGAAAGGAAGTGATTAGGCACAACTGTGTGCTGATTCATCGGCCAGTGGGAAAAAACCAAACCGCTGCAGGTGAATATTTGTTTTTCTTTTTTTTTTCTTTTTTTTTACAGTAATAGTGGCTCTAATGATGTTTATACTCATGGCGGTGAGCCCGACCATAATGAGAATCTTAAATTGCAGTAAAATGTGGTTTATTTAGACAGGGGCCACACCATGGTGCAGGGAAACGGAAAGGCTTTTATGCTGTCTGCTCAGGCAGATTGGAAAAGTTGAAATCTATTTCATATCAGCAGTTCAAGCTTGAGTCGTTCACCTTGTGTTTATTTCAGTCTCTTGTTTAATTTAACTGCATGCTTTTGTTGTCAGCAGAGCCCCACAGCTATGCTCAAAGCCACAGCTTTGCCCCCCCCCCTGGCCTTTTTAGGCTTTTTCTTTTTTTTTTTTCCCCCTTTGCAGATATGGAAACCTCCAGCTTTGCATATCATAACATTTTACTTTTATGTGGCAGGTTTATTTATAGAACGAAGAATGTATAATTATTTTAGCATCAGAAGACATGGGAGACTGAGCCGTAATGAAGTGTGCACATGCCCCCTTTCCATAGTAATACATGTGAGTCTCAGCTGCAGGTTATATCAGTTTACTACAAGAAGGGGTCCGATTGTAAGACTGCAGTGATTTCAGTAATGCTCCCTGTCAAAACTTCTTCCATTTTCATATTCATAAGTTTAAACACATTTCCTTTGCAATCACTTTTACAGCCCTTGCAGGTGCTCCTGTGGGTGTGCAAAATCTTTAATTACCCATTAAACACACATTTAAACTTTTATGGATCACTATATACGGTAATCCGCGGATCATTTTAAGCGGCAGGACATAAGAAAAAAAAAAAAGTAGGAGAGAAAAACATGTCGGATGCGACGCGTGACCGGTCTGAACCCCAACCAGAGAGAAGCACACGGAGTGGCTCTGCTGTGCTGATGCAGACAATCTCACAGGATAAAACGCTGCATTAAGTCGAACATGACATGGAATTAGACTTTGTGATTGGTGGCCTTGGCATAGGTCAGTAATAAAGCAGGACGCGTCTTTACTAATACACATACTCACGCTCAAACACAAGTTCCATAATGATCCTTCACTCAACTTGAAAAACCTGTACAGCAGCAGGACAGTTCTAGCAGCCATTGCCACGAATAACATATTAATGGTATATGCCTGCTTTTGGAATTATAATATTTTTTGTAGGGGTTTAATCTGAAATCCATCAAGAGTGTGGGGGGCTCATTACTAGTATGTAGCTGCGGAATTATTGGAACAAGGTCCTTCGATGCCCATCTGTCATTACAGCCCTGTCAGATGTGCTTTGGCTAGGGAGGCTGTTAAAAGGAGCAAGGGGACTTATCTGCTCAGCTGTAAAATGATTTTCTGTCTCTTCACGAGATACTGTAAGTGTGTGTGTGCATGTGTGCATGTGTTGTGTGTGTGTGTGTGTGTGTGTGTGTGTGTGTGTGTGTGTGTGTGTGTGTGTGTGCGTGTGCATGCAGTGTGGTATCGGTGATCTGAGAGTAATTAAGATATGGGCTCACATCACACAACGGGCCTCGCGTGTAGGAGACAAGCTGATAGAATTGAACGTGAAATAGTTGAGTTTTAAAAGGGGACTTTGATTAATTACAAAATTCTCAAAGGACGGCCCAACCCCTCTTAAATTGAACAGCCAGCCAATGACAGTTGCTCCGGAGCCGATGACCTCGACACCTCCCCTTCATCTCTAATAGGCAGGTTATCTCATAATTCTCTGCAGCTCAGTCGTTCATTTGCTGCAGCGCTCTTTCCGCAAGACTGAAATACATCATTATCTCCGTATCAAGCTGTTTCACGTAAAGATTTTCTTTAAAAGGAGCGACAATCGTGTGCTCAATTGAATTTCAATAGAGTTTATGACACATAGCCCATCAACTGGTCTTTACACTCTCACTGCATTCATGGCTAAAGATGCTGATGATAGGCTTTCTGCATTAATATGTATGATACAAAACGACGCTGACGCCATCCTTAAACCTCTGTTAATGTGAAGGAATTCGTTGGCATTTTGGGAAATACATTAGAGGAGCAGATTGGTACCAATGCTATCAGTCAAGCCTCTGACAGAAAGGGAATAAGGTTTTTTAGAAAAATGCTGAACTGTGTCTTTTTACTGTCCGTGGCGGAAACACCCCCCCCCCCCCCACAGTATTTATGTGGAGCCATGTGCATTCATTTGGTTAAATTCAAGATTTCTTGGGCTCTATTACCCACAGAAACTAATCGCTCATCTACAGTCTCGTGGGTTACACAACAGGAGCAGTGGGAAGTGTGTGTGAAAATAATGACATATTGTAAGAGAAGCAGCTCACTTGGTTTTCTTATGGCTTAATCACCATGTGCCTTCTCTGTCAGCACCTCTTTGTCCATATAATTTCCTGTGACTCTGTGCTGTGTGTAGTAAAGCAGAAATAATTATATAAAAGCAGCTCGAAAAAGATGCTTTAAAGTTGATGCTCATCATAATTTACTCATACGATGTATGCGGAGAAATCCCTCCGTCATTTATGAATCCCTCAAGCTGCAGTGAGTAAATTGATCACAAGGTTATTACACCATGCTTAAATATACTTCATAGTGTTTCCAGTCTGCTTTTTATATCGTGGCTCCCTGAGCGTCGAGATGACATTGTAAGACGTCTGATCATAAAGACGAATCCCGCTGGTCGTTCCTCTGAATACACCGCCCACAGATGACAGGAGATTCCTTCATATGGGAGTGAGGCAAAATATACAAAACTAAAAAAAAAAAAGAAAAGGAGGGAACATGAGAAGAAAAGAAAAATTTTGCAGTTCAGATGTAGGGATGTGGTGACAGACCTGTGTGCTGGGCCTTCTGATGATATTTCACCCTGAACAAACAAGCTAAGCCTCACAGAGAGAGGAACGCATCGATCTACCTGACTCCAATCATAATACATCCACTTCTCCCCAAGTTTACTTTCTGGCATTCTATCAGGACTTTATAAATTATTTTGGGTGACAAATCGATTTGCTGCTTTGCCCCCCTGCCTGTTGAGTGAAGGGGAACTTCTGATTGCGATCACTGTGTGTGTGTGTGTGTGTGTGTGTGTGTGTGTGTGTGTGTGTGTGTGTGTGTGTGTGTGTGTGTGTGTGTGTGTGTGTGTGTGTGTGTGTGTGTGTGTGTGTGTGTGTGTGTGTGGGATATGCTTGGATGATTATTTGTGTGTCTTATGTGTTGTCTGCTTTGGAGGCATCATCTGCCATCTGGCCTCCAAGTATAGGGGCCACATGGTGGAAAAGCAAATGTCACCGGTCAGGCCAGCTAATGCCAAGTCCCGACAAATGACGTAAGGAGGGGCCCACGCTGTCACAGCCCAAACAAATAACCCTGCCACTGAGTCCCATCCCCTCCTGACCCTTTGGCTCAATGATGGAGAAGGAGATCTAGGAATTAAAGCTTATCCTGGGGTGGCAGTTTCTCTGGAAAAGCGCTGAATGCTTAAAAGACAGTACAGGGATTAGAAAGAGATATTTAAGGGGTGTGTGAGGGGAGGGGGGGGGCTTATTGCCTTCATGGTCTATTAATCAAAGCCCAGATCTATAAAAATAATTTAAAAAAAGAATGAATATTCACATCTGTGGTAATCTTGATAAAGTCTGTGACATTTAAGTCTTCGTCAGAGGAAATGGTGGAGAAATTCTCAACACGATCCAATGAAATGACTCCTTTCGCAAACAAAATTTGACTCGGATGCAAATGTAGATGAGATCCAACATAAATGTAAATTAAATCTCTGCTCACCAGTGCTGTGCTGCATACGGTCCCATCTCATCATGAGCTGAACTTTAAGCCTAGTCTCTATCTTTTCTAGGGTAACTCTTGTGCAGAGGAGCAGCAAGAAAATAAAGGTTTCAACCCACACCTTCATTTTCGATTTTTTTGGGCTGCAGCTGCACACACAGTGCAAACCTGTTAAAAGCCTTTTGTGCAGATGTACACATCGCATCTACTCAGCACCTTTGCCATAGGGATTGTGGTTAACAGATGAGACAGGCAGACAATGTCCTTGGAAAGAATTTCAATTTCAATGACAGTTTGCCTGTTTCGTGCAATGCTGTCTTGGGTTTTTATTTACACACCATGAGATAAACACACATCAGTAATTTTCTGCACAGCTGCAAGGCCAAGAGAAGCTCCGCAAGGTTGAACTGACAAAGAGAAGTGACGGAAAGTATGGTTCAGTTTAGTGTCATGGCTGTGCTTTGCATTTTCCAGCTGATGTGGCCCCCGTGCAGCAGTAGTTAGGGGACTGACGGCTGATCGGGCAGTGATGTACTGCGCTCGAGGACGTCTCAAAGCCCCAGACGCATGCTGCAGTGTATGTACTTTAGCTATAGGCACAGGCAGTCACAGTGACAGATACCGCCCTTTCTCCGCTAATCCTTTCTACACCTCTTCACCAGATGACAAGAGCTACTTTCCCCACAGGCGCAGTGAAAAGGAGCCAGGTGAAAAACAATTAAAAACGCGCTAGTTGGTGGAACACTTATCTCCATCTCATTGCGCCCTCACCACCACCACCGTCACCTCCCCCACCCCCAGAATACAATGTACATAAATGGCTTAGAATGACTTAATGAGTCGGACCATTTTTAAACAGTCATTTTGTCGCTGGGAAAGCCTGCAGTGGTGGTAGTTTCATGAGCTTCAACATATTTGGTGGTCTAGTAGTGGCAGCAGAGATTAAAATTAGTAAAGCTAAAATGCCTTTAAAAAAAACATAGGTAGCATCACAAATGCTGCGAAGCACCCGCACACATATGGTGTATTTGTAGCGTTCTGGCAACAAGCAGTTGTTAAATTACAGATTATCCCGGTATTACTGACGGGGATGAAGCTAGTCATACATCCCTCAAACCAAAGCATCGGCCTCCAACTCCCTGCAGTCCATTGTGCACACACATGACCACACATATAAATACCTTCACACATGAGTGCATGCATGTGTACACACACAGACACAAAAGCGCAAACACAAACCCACCAGCTGCCATATGCAATAAAGAAACAAGAAGACCTACTCTATTTTACACATCCACAGGGGGTCAATAACTCATTAGAGCGGCGGAAAGGCAGAGGCAGCTGAGTGGGATTGCGTGGTTGGAGATGGGTTTTGTAGCCGTGGGATGCTCACCTGAGGATATATGCATGTCACTGTACCCAGAGGTCATGAGGACAATTCATGACTTCATTAGCAGCATGCAATAAAACATGCTGGGGAGTTTCCAGGCCTGACGTAGGGTGCTGTGTGAAAGTTGCTTTTTGTATTTGTCTTGGACCTTATTCTTACTTTCAGGGGTTTTTACTGCTCATCCTATTGGCATTTTCTTTATTACCCCTTTATCCCTTGTCAAGAACTTTGCATCTCATTGAATTGCTCCATAAAAGTTCAGTTTATTAACAGACTTCCATCCAACAGTCAGCTCAGCACATAAAATAGAACCTGTGTGATTGTCTGTAAAGGTGGTGTGGGTGCTGAAGACAAATTTTGGACCGTAGATGATTCGTTCTGCTAAAATGGCTGAAAAATATACAGTTAAACTAATTCACTGGATTCAAACATTTGAAATGATGACTGCCCTTCAGTTGTTCCTTAACAAGTCCTAGCATGTCTCCAGTGAAGGGGACTCATCTGTTTAATCATCTCAATCACTGAGCTGACCCTGACTAAATATAGAATACAGAAAACAGGCTGTAAGCTGCACTAATGTACCCCAGTGGACAAACTTGATGCCAGTGGATTCATTGTGTGGAGGAGAGCTTTGTGTCCATGAGGCTATATGAACATGTGAATGACTGTATACATGGGGTTTTTTTGGTTACATCTTTTGCAAAATGTCCAGTCATAATATTTAAATACCTTTCTACAGAATGTGTCCTGTCACACAACCTAATCCGAACGGATTCAAGTGTCACTCCAACAGTGCAAGTTCAGAGCATCAGCAGGCGCTCTCTGGCTTGACAAGACAATACCGTGATTGTATGTCATTATAACAGGATGCTAACCGTTAACCATAATGTCTGCATGTTGTTTTTAGATTTACACATTGATTTTGCACCCGGATCAGTGGGTTCAATCATTCAGTTGATGTTCAAAAACATTCCAAAATTGCTGAATTAGTTGTTCAACCTTGTTAAGGACATATGCTAATTATTTGGTCTAAAGAGTAAATCCATAAACACACAGATGATGTAATTGAATCATCTGCATGATGCTGTGTCAACACCAATCATCTGAAATGACCTTGGAACTTCTTCGGATGATGCGGACATGGAGCGTGTCAGCACCTTGGGTGATGTGTCAATGATGGCGGCGATACAATGACTGATTCGACACAGTGAGAGTTCTCAAGCTTCTTTAAGTCAAGGCCGTCGTCTGATTGCTCAAACATTTCTGAAAACTGTCTCAAGAAAAAACACAAAGAGGGAAACAAACTGAAAAGAAAAGACCAAAATCATAATAAAAGACGACTGCAGTTTTCTGAGCCTTATCATTATTTAGAAAATGAATAAATCAATAGACGCTCTGAAGCACAAAACCCAGAATGAAAGCTACCATTTATTTTCACTTTGTCACACCCCTAGAATAAGTTTCTTCATTTTATGAGGAAAATACCATTTTCTTCAAGAAGTATCGTAAATTCAGTGCATTTTGACAAATCATGTCATTGTGGTTAAATTATAGCGTATGCAAATGCTAAATCACAACTCTGGCTACCTTTTAAATTAAAAGACAGTGGCTATTTGTGCTCTGACAAGCTTACAGCTATACTTTGGCATCCACCTCAGCTGGGACGCCTGTGTTTGGTGCCATTTGGCAACCACTGGAATATTTAAATGCCCTGATGAATACATAGCCCCTGGGCCTGACTGCTCAAACTGAACACTGAGTGTGCTCTGACATGCTCAGCATACACTAATAGGACTTCTGACAGTCCTGTGCATTCATCCTACAAAACCCAGCGCTGTGCCAGAGGGGACCAGAGGCTGAGTGTGAATGTAGTGCAGATGTAGTACTGAAGATCTGGAGAACAAAAGGCCACAGGTCTGACTCAAATGTGTCCATCAGCGGACGTTTACAACTGTCCTTGAGCAAGATACTGGGCCATAACATTCTCACGCATTGAAAATGAGAGTCTAATACTTTGGACCAGAGCAACAGCTGCAACAATTGTTCTAATGAGGACAAATCCACATTTTGTTCGGGGCTGGAAGTCTGGGTCAGTGGTCAAAGAGGACTGTGCGTCCTCTGGAAGCTCAGTCCCTCTGTGAATTTAGAAAGGACTTTGTAACCCCTATGTGCTCAGCTTAAGCTGGAGGAGATCCATAGAAAAACTAGCAGCAAAAGCGCACACGGGCAGGGACAGAAAGTGTTGAGCTGTGGAAAGCTCCGGTTCTGTCCATGGTGCTGAAAAACAAGAAGGGCTAAAGCAGGAGCGGCTCTTTATGATCCAAACGGTGAATCTCAAGCCAAACGTGGCCCACGCCGCAACACATGCTTCACTGTGGAACTCTTGAATCCCCTTAGCTGATGCCAATGTTGTGTTTCAGAACACGGGAGACATTTCATTGATTATGCTTATTTTGGTAAAATGTCAGTGGAGAAGTGGAGCCCGATGATGTTGACCTTTTCAGATGTGTAACTCCGTTGAAAAAGCATCACAGAACGAACCGATCCAATAAACAATATCGATCCCGATTTGTTTCACATCTGAAATCTGTATATCTATCCCTTTTTTTAAAAAAAAAAAAAAAAAGAAAGAAAGAAAGAAAAGAAAAAGGTGGCAATGAACTTAAAATGTTGCATCGATCAATTTGTCAAGAGAAAACATGCGCATGGTTTCAAGTGGCGTCCATTGCAACCTTTTAATTCTTAAATAAAAACTCAACAAAGTGACGAAAATCAGATTTCTTCTTCTTCTCTTTAATGTTTTTTTTTTAAATTTTTTTAAAATTTATCTATTTTTTTTAAACGACAAAAAGAAAGCAACGAGGGGTACACACACACACACACACACCGTGTGCGGCTTGAGGAACAGGCGAGCGTCAACTTGAGGATTTGGAGATGGCGACTGTCATTACGCATTGAACAGCCTCCCGGAGTGAAGCAGCAGAGGAATTTCTGGGTGCAGATAGGACCACTCCTCCCTCTCTCTCCCTCTCTCTCCCTCTCTCTCCCTCCTTCTCTCCCTGCATTTAATTTCCCCTCCTCTCTCCACAGTCGGGGCTCGGTTGTGAGGAGGGGGGAGGGTGGTCTTGCAGTCGACGGGAGGAACAGGAGTTTATTGAGGAGTAGCTGCAACGGGAGGGGGGGGGAAGAAAAAAAACGCATGCAATTGAGCTCCTGCGAGAAGGGAGAAAAGGGTGAAACATCGCGCTCGGACGAATGACCAACCTGTGCTGAGAAAACTGCCTCTTGAATTGTTTAACTTGTTGATACGACGTTATTCTACCGCTTTTCTTTTCACGTCTGGTCGCAGTGACAGATAAATGGGTGGCGGAATCGCAAGTATTCTCTTCCGAAGATAGGTTGGGGTTTTTTTTTAAATTGTTTTATTTTTATTTTTTTTATTAAACTCACCCGTGGATGCAGTTTAAAGAGCGGTCTTACCTAAGGTGGGTGGTATTTTCCGTTCCTCACATTTTCATAGATGATGCATGCTTTATGGACGGCTGACGGGGTTTTTTTTTTTTTAAAAAACCAATTCATATTTTTGCCGCAAAGTGGGTTCCCATAAATGAACAATTACAACGAGGAAGAGGGCTTGGAGCGCGATACTCAACAGTGCAATGCGCAGTATCAGTAGAAGTAAATGGGTTTGTGTGTGTCTTCTTATCACGCTGCATCCTCTAACCGTCAGTGTCTTTATCTGCTGTTCTTCCTGCAGATGCAATTCATCTGTGAGCCGTAGCACTGTGATAGCCGGAGCAGGGTTGTATTAAACACTACAGGTCAGCATGGCAGCAGGTGTAGCGGCATGGCTCCCATTCGCCCGAGCGGCGGCCATAGGATGGATGCCCGTGGCGAGCACCCCGATGCCCATCCCTCCCCAAGACAAGAAGAAAGGCAAGGACGGACTCATCATCCTCAACGTGAGTGGGACCAAGTTTCAGACGTGGAGAACCACTTTGGAGAGATACCCGGACACTTTGCTGGGAAGCACAGAGAGAGACTTCTTTTTCCACGAGGAGACAAATGAGTACTTTTTCGACCGCGACCCAGATATTTTTAGACACATCCTCAATTTTTACCGCACGGGGAAACTACACTATCCACGCCAAGAATGCATATCTGCGTACGACGAGGAGCTGGCTTTCTTTGGCATTATACCTGAGATCATCGGAGACTGCTGCTATGAGGAGTACAAGGACCGGAGGCGCGAAAATGCAGAGAGGCTTCAAGATGATGAGGAGATGGACATGAACAATGACGTCACGCCGGTGAACCTGACTTACCGGGAGTACCTGTGGCGGGCTTTTGAAAACCCTCACACCAGCACCTTAGCTCTGGTCTTCTACTATGTCACAGGCTTCTTTATCGCCATATCAGTGATGGCCAACGTGGTGGAGACGGTCCCATGCGGGACTTTGCCCAACAGGTCAAAGGAGGTGTCCTGCGGTGATCGTTACGCGTTGGCTTTCTTTTGTTTGGACACTGCGTGCGTCATGATCTTCACCGTTGAGTATCTCCTCCGGTTAATCGCAGCTCCCAGCCGGTACAAGTTCATGAAAAGTGTGATGAGCGTCATCGACGTGGTCGCCATCATGCCTTATTACATCGGACTGGTCATGACGGACAACGACCAGGTGAGCGGGGCTTTCGTCACGCTGAGAGTCTTCCGCGTCTTTCGGATTTTCAAGTTCTCCCGACACTCCGCGGGACTGCGCATCCTGGGCTACACCTTGAAGAGTTGCGCTTCCGAACTGGGCTTCCTACTATTCTCCCTCACCATGGCCATCATTATCTTTGCCACGGTCATGTTTTATGCAGAAAAAGGCTCCACAGCCAGCAAGTTCACCAGCATCCCCGCAGCGTTTTGGTACACCATTGTCACCATGACAACACTGGGGTAGGTGTCTTTGCGGATCATCATAAATCACCGCCTCAAATTGCTTTTTAAAAAAAATTTATTTATTTATTTTGCGTTTGACAAATTGTCACATTTCTTCCGAAACACTTCACAGAACATTCAGGTCAATCAGTTACTTTATTATTATGACATTAATGAAGTATTTTTATATTTCTAATTCTTGCGGAGTTAAATTACCTTGAAGAGCAATCCTCATTACCACAAATGGTCGGATACTGGTCCAACTAAATGTCGTGCAGCCACAGGTGTGCGTTTATTGGGCATATTAACGGCCTCTAGCGCTGCTCGGCCCACATGAGAGATGAGATTTATTGAAGCTCCGTGCGCGCCTTCCACCGCCTACCAATGAGCCCCGCGTCTCCACAAGCAACAGAACCCATTAGAAGGTCTGGGGCCTCGCTCCTGGTCCAGGGTCCTCACTGGATCAGGATGGTCTGGAAAGGTCCGTTCCATTAGAGACAGATGTTTTTAGTCCAATCAGGAGGCTTGGTGGTGGTGTGTGTGTGTGTGTGTGTATGTGTGTGTGTTTGTGTGATGGCCGGGGGGGGGGGGGGGTGTCTTTTATCTTAATCCCACTTTACAGGAGAGCGGAGAAGAAAAGAGGCTTCAAAACGACATTCCGCATCCACATCCACACTGAGGCACAAGTGATTAAAGAAAAGACAAAGTAGTTTTACAAAAAAATGTACCAATGCGCGCACACACACACGTGCACACACACACACACACACACACACACACACACACACAAACACGCACACACGCACACCAACCCCCCTCTTCACAGAGGTACAGTAAACGTTTTGATGCCAATTACATCAACGTCAAACGCACAATGTGCTGATGCAGCATGAAATAATTAAACCGCTTAAGACGATTAGATCAGATTCATTTCTTTTGATGAGCGCAGTCAACCGTTCCTCTGCTCTGCGCTGGTTATTATTCTCATTCTTCTTATTTGTAAGACTATTTTGCTCCAACTCTGCATGGCGGTCCGTTTATTTTGCTTTCCAAGGTGCTGAAAAGTTGCGCCAATGAGCCGATTGGTTCCCATTTGACTTTCATCTGTTTCATGCGAATGGCGCGAATGCGGCATTTTTTGGCTGCCTTGAGGGTGACGATATACAGTAGGAAATAATAAACAGACTATAATTTGTGTGTAAAAATATTCTTATTGCTTCTTTTCTCGCTGCTGCATGACTCTGAGAAGCCACTCCACCAGTGTGTCAACCCCCCCCCCCACACACACACACACACTTCACTGCTGAAATAGAAATGAAGTGAGAACAGCCTTTCATTTTAAAGTCATAAAATCACACATCAGACATGGCAAAACAAATCGCCGCAGGCTGTGCTTACTTGTGTGTGGCGGCCCTGCGTTTCTAAGGATGTGTGCTTGTGTGTGTGTGTGTGTGTGTGACATAATTCGATAAACAGAAAGTTTATGTGTGTACTTTAGCTTTATCTACATCATGAATATTCAATGCCATGCAGTCCTGGTTCATTTAGGGTTGTTTTTTTTTGTATCGACCCCAACTGGTTTTGCTTGCCCCTATATCTGCATTGGTGCAGCCACTCTGCACATTAGCTGTGGGTTAAGTTAAGCAGGGAATACATGCTATTATTTAAATCATTATTATAAATTATCACTACGCTGGCGTGTATCTGCTGTCATATTGTGGATGACATTTAATTAGAGCATTTTCAGCCCTCTTAATGGCTCTCAGTCAATACCAGTAGAACTACCACTCACCCCGAAAATGACCAGTGATATGCACGAACAAGCTGACGCCTCAAATACGATGCTGCATTGGCCATTCTTTCAATTTGGATTCAAAGCGCAGGTGAACGACCAGTTGTGTAAAATGGTCCATGATTTATCTTTGGGGAGCAACAACAACGTCGCTGCATTCAGCTTCCCTTTGTGCTACTAAAGATGGATGGAGAAGGATGTTCTGCCGTGCAAGAACAAACCTGAAATGTCCTTGATAATGGGGACATTTCTGTCACTCCATTGTAAACCCTTAAAAGCCTGGATGACAGATTTGCATTCAGAACTCGAGCCTTTCAGTGGTGCAGAATGCTGCATAGTGGACCACCGGTGGAGATGCTGAATACCCATCAGTGTAAGACAAAGTTGGATCCCGCTCATGATCCATCATCGTCTCGAGGGGGGCGCTTTTTAAAGTAAACCGTGGGACCCCCACATAGAGCTGAATAGTAGTTCACACAAGTGAGGAAAATATCTATCGTCTATACTCCTACAACTACCTTCAAATGCTTACCTGATTGGGAGGGGAGGGGGATTTTCTGATGGTTTGTTTAAGATCTCAGCATGCAGGAAAAAGTTGATCCGTGACCAAATAGTTATTTAAGTCAGATATGAATGGGGGAAGCATTTTTGTTCGGTTACAAATAAATTGTCTGGCGGCTGCGCTACTGGCCGGAACCTCCCTTTTGAAGTATTTGATTTCATTCTGATAGCCAATGATGCTTTATGTCTGCATGCTATCATGATGCCTTTCCACTACATATATTTTCAATTTCCCTGCCTCATACCCTGTGGAAGTAAAGACAGTGGCATGCGTTCTCTCCCCCGCTGATGGCCCATTGATTGTGCTTAAGCAGACGTGCAGACATTGGGGAGCAGGGGCTCCTGTTCAGAGGCACTTGGCAGGCAGCCTGAATGAAAAGGAAGGGTGCCTGAAGACCAGAGGAGAATCAATAGCATTGTGCAACTGTGTGTCACACCTCTGTGTGTCTGCTGCTCTGTGCCACCAAACACAGGACAAGAACCACTTATCCCTCCTTATTTATTGTGCCTAATCTCTGTGGCTGCTTTTGGATACCTGACAAAGAGCAATCTGCCTCTGTGAGGTTACTGCTGCCAATATCTCCAGGAATTGGGTAACTGGGTGTAATATATGAGATTTTTATCTGCAGTGTTATATTTTGCAGTATCCTTTAAAACTACAGTAAAACTCTTGTCTCCCAGAAATTATATTTATAGACAACTACAGCAGATTTCAGCCGCAAATACATTTATAAGAGTAAGGTAATCGATGCTCAGAGACAACGTTAGCCTGTCGGAGTGAAACACTGTGTTTTGTGCTGCATTGCAATTGCAGAGAGATAGTCAGAGCGACAGTGGCCATACAAAGCGCAAGGCCACGACTTCAGAAGTCACAGTTTGAGTCTAGCCTGTGGTTACGTTTAGAAAAAAAATGTGAAAAGCTGCAGAATAAAAAAAAAACAACAACATTACATTTTCTCTCAGTGAATATTTTGTCAATATCTTCTTCTTTAAAATTGTTCAGAAATGGCCTCATTCGTTAATCACCAACATTTTCTCATTAAGTTAATAAAAAATACAGTTGGTTAAGCATTGCTTTTCCTTTATAAACATATTTACAGCTGCATATTAGTTGTATTTAAAAAAGATCTCAAGGAGAAACAGCACAATTTGGATTTGGTCTTGTTAATTCAAGGCAGACATATCTCCACATCCAGACAGAGTTGCTCTTTATTAGCCTGGAATCAGATGGTGTAGTGTTTTCCTGCTCTATCTTTTTTTTTTTTCTTCACCAGATGATCCAAACAGTCAGGGTGAATTAGCTGCAGTGGGAGTTTTTTTTTTTTTTTTTTTTTTGTGCTTCAGATCTTTTAAGTGATTTAAGGTGTAATGGAGTGCACTGTTGAGAGCAGCTGTGAAAACGGTGGTAGTCAAGCGCAACCCACAGGGGAAGAGTGTAGGGAGGACAGGATATAGTCTGACAGACACGTTCCTCTGGACATAACAGACATTACCTTTGATAGACATAACAGGACCTTCTCCTTTGTCAAGAACGTTTTTTTTTTTCTCATTCGCAGACACTTTCCTCCCCATCCTGATATAAAAATCATTTTTCACCCATTTCCTCACAATGAGAGGAAAGATCCTCTCATTACTGATTTGCTGCTACGTATTCTAAGTGCATTGCCCTATGGCGCAGCAAACATGGATTTGCGTCGCACATAACAAATGCAGAATTTATCACCACGTCGTTCGTCTGCGCCCCCCCCCGACTCCACCCACCAAACAGGAAAGGCGTGACAAGTGAGATTTATAAGACATGAGGAGGCAAGGTTAACAGACGTGAGGGTCGCTGTAAGGCCCATAAAACAGCTCAAGTATAACCATTATCATGCTTGCCAGGTTTGACACCTCAACCCAAAGGCAATCAAAGCCTACAATGTAAAGCATTAACGTCAATGCGGTACAGAGTGAAGCCATTTGAAGACCAAACCCCCTTCGCTGTCTGTCTCACTGCATGCCAAATGTAAGTGAAATGTACAGGAACCATCTAGAGGGCCACTGAATCTGTACCCAAGAGATAACAAATGCATTCTTGATGATATAGTACTCATGTGGTTGAATAAATTACCATGCCCCTGGCAGGCAATGCAGAGGATTTTTCACTCTTTTTTTTTTTTTTTCTTCAACTGAGCACGGCAGTCAGTGAGAACATTTGGTGTGTTTCATTATGTACTGCAATGGGTGTCATTTTTGTGTTCAGTAGAATACATTACACCACTTGGCATTGTGTACGTTATGCACATTATGAAAATCAGCAATCCATTATGAGCAACCTGATGTATTACGGCGTAAAGCAGAAGCGGCTGATGGGAGATGTGTAGGCTGCCATTAGCCTATAAGCTCACGCTGCCCCTCCAGGTGCTTTATTGGGGGGGGGGGGAGAGGTGATGCTAATAAGAGGAAGGTATAATAGTCCTGAAGTGACAGGTGACTTAATGAGGGGGACCTGGCACTGAATGTGTCCTGTGTGAGCTTCTTTTCAGCTCATGCAAATGACTGCAAAATGGAAGAGCGTTAGCGAGGGATGGGAAACTGGCAGCTTACTTCATTAGAGATTACAATCATTGAGGAAGAGCAAAACATTTTTTTTTTGCGAAGCCATAAATAACCAGGCTTCTGCATTTAAAAAAAATGTTCTTAATGTGTAACTGTAGCCCTTTATTGTTGTTTAGGTGTGGGTTTAATGATTGCTTTTACACACATACACACACACACACACACACACACACACACACACACACACACACACACACACACACACACACACACACACACACACTGTACATATATTAACAATAGGAATAAAATGTGGAATAGAAATGTGTGGCCGGTCAACCCCGAAGTGCCAAACACATTTTGGCCAGCTGTATGGTCGATGTGAGGATATTGTTTGTGTGTGTGTGTGTGTGTGTGTGTGTGTGTGTGTGTGTGTGTGTGTGTGTGTGTGTGTGTGTGTGTTTGTGTGTGTGTGTGTGTGTGTGTGTGTGTGTGTGTGTGTCTGAAGTGACTTTAAAAGCAGGCATGCGTCACTGCAGATGGTCGGGTTGATAAATAATCTATATGTCAAGGACAAAATGTCTGTCTCTCCATTTGATTAGATTCCTTTGACAACCCGTCTTCCAGGCATCCCAATAATGTCGTTCAATGATTTTTTTTTTCATTAATTCGCTTTGGATGAGCTGTATTATGTGGGGACTTAGACTAGCTTGTTCTTCGCTTGGATCTGGGTAACGTAGTGTGAGGACATAAAATATGGCATCAGTGGGTTTTTTTATACTGCTCAGCAGTTTTATCTTCTTTGTATTGCAAGCAACGTCAAAGATTAATGGAATTTTCCAGAACAAGATTAAAGTTACTCGAAATGAATGCAGCTTCACTACATTAGGAAATAAGGAGAAATGTGAGAAAACACATCCCCTCAATTTCATTGTTGTTAGAAAGCATTTGCTCTTCGTGGCTCCACTTCTATTCAATCTAACCGTCCAGAATCCCTGACCCAGCTTGAGTGAATTAATGAAAGGGGCATATATTTCCTTTTATGTCCTATCTTGAAATTTGATATGTTGTAAAAGATATCAGATGCAGTCTACGCCAGATCTCAGGATCGAATGGTGTGCAAATGATAAACCCCGGTCCAACAGCTATCTCCCCCTCCAGTGCGACATGGCTTATTTACATACGCTGCATTTGCATACAGATGGAAATGGCTTGTCTGGTCGTGGAGATTGGTATGCGGACGTACATAATGCCTCCTCATCACTTAGTACAAAACGTATAACAGAACTCAAAGTGGATTTTCTTAGCATTAGATCCGCACAGTTATCGCGTCAGTATCATTTTTTTGTGATTGACAGAAGAAAAATGTGCACGACTGCTGATTGTCAGGATGTTTGTAGAGATTATTGTCGATGCTCAATTTTGATTTGGATTCAATGCCAAGTAGCACCGTGGACAGAATTACCAATATCTACAGTATCTGGGTATTGTCATTGCTGAAGGATGTAGGATGTCATTCATCATCTTTGTGCCATTATAGAATAGATGATCAAAAATTTGCCTTATTGTCACCATTATACTTTTTTTTTTTTTTACTATAAAAACTTTGTAATAACTTAAACACGTGCATTTTTGAGGAAATGATGGCATTAGCGTAAACAGTCCATTCCTTAATAAGACTGCTCATTGAATTTTCTCTTAGTATTCTGCGGATGCAAGTACAGATGCTCAAAATAATATATTTGTGAGTGTTGTGGTGAGAATGGCTTCCTCCCATTTGCTCTCTCTCTCTGTGTAAAAGCAATTAGTTTGTGGCAGCAGAGGCCGCAGAGGTCCCCCCCCCCCAAAAAAAAGCAACAACGCCATCATCTCACTGCAGTGACTGACCACATGATGCAATGATTAGGCTGCCCAGTCAAGGACAATGTTGTTCAAATTACTTAAAACTTTCTCGATGTTGCTCTTTTGCCTCAAGCAGCAGTGTTCTGTGAGGACACAGGGCGAACAGGAGAGTAGAAACGCTTCACAAACTTGTTGATGGATAAAGTTTGTCTTGAAGAGTTGCTGCTCTCAAGCCAGAGGCCGATCTGCAAAAACTCGCCATCTGCTTTGGTCTTATTTCAACCTTAACGGCAGTTGTAGTATTCCTTTAGATATTGAACATTGGTGAACATGGGTAAAGAAAAAAAAAATTCAGCACCATTTACAGTACGGCACATAACCCACAGACATACATAAATGCAAATACAGAAATACAGCAAAAGAGGTGCTTCCAGAAATAAATAACAACGCACAAACACACCAGAGTGATTCAGGGATTCAGGGAGTTGCTGGAGAGGGTTTCTCATCAGCGATGCTGAAAAAGAACTATTTTTATTTTAGTGTATGTGCTCTGATGCCATGATTCCAATATTTACTGAGAAATATTACGGCATTCACCTTTTTCCTAGCGGCTCCTTTGTTCATCGATTTTTCTTGTCCCTTGCTCTCATCCATTGTGTTGCACACATTCTGCAGAATCTCCATATTTGCCTTAGCTTTTCGATTTCCTGGGCCTTTTTTCAACATGAATGCATCAAGTTGAGTTTCTTGATGTATTTGGGTTTTATTTTCTGCAGTCGTTTTTTTTTTTTTAAACGGAACCTTTGCATTGTCAGCATTTAGTTCATCTGTTCCCAGAGTCTTGTTGTTGAAATCCTGTAAAGTCAAAACAGGACATATGTATACTGTACTGTGTAGTGTACTTGCACCAAACAAGATGTAGTTTTTTTTAATTATTGCTCTTCAAAAGATGCTGGCAGTAAGTTTTTGACGCCCTTGGACAGGACCAGGCTAGTTGTTTCCAGTCTTTGTGCTAAGCTGAGCTTCTGTAGCTTCACTCAGACACAGATAGGAGGGGGATAACTTGTCATCTGGGACAAATAAATAATACTCTTTTCATCAAATACCCCCAAAAAGGATTATGATAGTGTCTGTTAAAGTGACAAAAGCACTCTTGCACCCTTAGCACTACCTGCTGTGACAGAAGCACAGAACAGGAGGGGTTACGTGGCAGCGTGGATCAAGAGACAAGACATGAAACCAAACACTTTGTCGCATTAGCTTAAAGAAATACACATTTTGAAGCAACTCACAATGTTCAATCAATTTAAGCCACCCTTTCTGTTGTCATGTCCCAAACCTGATTTGATTTTCAAAACTGATTTGTCAATAATCACATTGCCAATAGGAGCGTTGATCAGATGAGGCTTTCATGCACTCTTCTAGAGGGCAAGGACAAACGGCGTGTTGAGTTATTTAGTTTGGAACCCATCCAATTCTTGAAAAGCAACACATTTCCTCAAATGTTGAATCGTTATTAACAAGTCTCTCAACGGTAAAACTAATCTCGCATTCTGAATAAATATTATGGGTTTTGTCTGTTTTCCATTGTGTAAATTAATGTGCTTCTCATTTCAGTTGGATCTCATTTTAAATACATTTTCAAGCGATGCCTGCTTTTACAAATTTAACACCTACTAAAAGTTATGTGATAGAGACGTAGTTACCACTCACTTATTTAAATTTTCATGCCCACAGTTTTGCTGTCAGGTCAGAAAACTAATTATCATCCCAATAGTGTTGGATCTAGAAAGCACTCAGTGAGCGTATACCTCCACCAACGCCATTGTCGCTAAAACCTGAACAATAGCAAAATGCATCTCACACGATGGAAGCCTTTTGGCAATTTCCGGCAGCGTTTGGACCGTTGAAAGAAGAAATAGCACACACTCGTGAGCGTGCACGGTACGTGCACTCATCAATTGTTTTGTGACTGCATCCAGGGTGCAGCACACAGAGTAGTGGTGCCATCATGAGTTAAGAAAAAAGATTAAAATTCCACATAATTTCTTACCTTTGCAGATAAACAAACTCCATTTGAATGACTATGAAATGGCATTATTCAAATTTAAATTCAAATTCAAAAAACTTTATTAGTGCCCAAGGAGCAATTGAAAGCACATAAAGCAGAATAGGTGTAAAACATACAGTGTTAACGTAAACAGTGTAAACATAAACAATTAAGATAAATAATAATTAGATAATAACATAGATATAAATACACTGTTTATGTTAAATAATAATTCAAAACCTGGTTAGGTCAGAGCCGAGGGATTTAGCTCAAAACCTAGTTAGTTTAGAATCTAATTGGTTCAAAACCTAATGGGTTAGTTAGTCAGTTCAGAAACTAGTTAGTTTAAAAACTAGTTACTTTGCTATTTCAAAACCTAGTTAATTTAAAAACCTAGTCAGTTCAAAAACTAGTTTAAAACATAGTTATTTCAAAACCTACACCTACACCTACATATTGGTGTTATGTCTCGATGCCTTTGTGTTACCATACAGTGACCCAATACATATTCACCACACCCATTTAGTCTAACATACAAGATTTGGATTATGATCCAGATCTGGATCCACTTGCCCACAGCGGTGGAAGATCATTGATCATCCATTGCTTGGTTTTTCTGAAAATCATTTTTCATCCCATGGTCAAAGTGAAAAAGCCCTACTCAGCATCGACTGCTATTAATCAGCCCTTCCTTGTCTCAAGATCCAACCCTACACGAAATCTAATCGAAATGAAATGACGGGTTTTTTTCCCCAGTATCTTGCTGACAAAAGAAAGAACAACAATCAAAACAATCAATAACAACAAAGCGAGCTAAACAAACAGACATGGGTGATCCTATAACCTGCAGCAGCTCTTGTGTGCTGTGATAACAGCGCAGGAATGGATTGAGGTATGGTATCATATAAACAATCCCCTCGCAGTCACATCAGGATTGTGACAGATTGTGCAATTAAACATTTTGACTTGAACAACATTTGTTACATTTGTGAAACACTTGAGCTCACGATGACGGAGAGCCCTAACATTTTAATGCCTGTCTGAATATCACACCATGTACTGGCACGCCACAAGCGCCGGTTTAGTGAAAAACGCTTGTTCTTTCATTTTTTTGATGTCACTGTCACGACAATAATCTTTGATTATGGTGCATTTTCCAGACGCAATCCAGCCTTCGCTCCCAGCCCAACCCCAAACGGCGCCGTTGCAGCACAAATGTCAGAACCAAAAAGTGAGAGAAGGGTGATGGTCGTCCCACCCATCACTGAGACTGAGGAGAGTCTGGGAGGGTGGGTGTCGCTCGTCGGTCTGGTTTTTATCTCTCACACACCCGACGTTTGCTTCTTTATCAGAAACACCCCTCAGCCAACAAGCCAACATCCTGTGATCAGCAGAGATTCAGAGATTATAGCTAACAGCGATCACGAGTCTCATGTGTGAACGCAACAGAGAAAAATAGCTTGTGCTGACTTTTTTGTCTGTAGATTGATGGAAAAGAGGGATTTTGTGCTTTTTCCTAAAGCCTCTAAAGAAAACATGAACTGCAAAGAGATGAGAAATATAAATTACCCTGACAGTTATCCTGGTGTTTTGAGCTCCTGCACTTAAATGCTGTGTAGCATTCATTCATTTCATGGTTTCTCACTTTCATTGCGCGATAATATGCGATGATAACGCTGGATCTTCTCTTGTATACCGTCAGAGCACCGAAATCAATGCGGACATTCATATACCAAGCACAAGCCATAGCCTGTCATCAGTTTCAGAGAGAGTGGAGAAAGTTTGACGCTCACACATTGATTCAAACTGGGTTAACGGCCCGTTTATAACACCTAAACATGCAAAGATTCATTGCAAAGTCATGCATATTGATTCGGCCGGTTCGTCAGCCTAAAGCTCTGCTTCACCGTTCATGAACCGTCTCATTTTTGACAGAGCTGAGGAATCGTGCCGGTTTACAGCACCAAGATACCACAATAAAAGCTCCTCGTGATCAATACTGATCCCTCTTGAATGAAATCCGCAGCGCTCGCAGTACAGGCGGAATACAGACCTTTGTGAAGCACACAAGTACAGCTTTGAATGAATCTTCCCGTACTGGCCGCTGTTAACCCAGTTTCATTGTGGAGTCTTTGCCACAGGCTCCATAGATTATTAGTTTCTGTATGCAGCATGAATGATAATACGCTATGTCCCTTCTCAGTTTAGGTATAAATGCTTCCTCCTGTCTGCCTGGCAGGGAGGTCCTGCTGGGATGAGGGATGTCATCCTGTCACCCTGACGCATGGCAGCTGTTTCCTGCCTGCCCCAGCTTCTATAAATAGCCAAATATATCACATAATGTAGGCCATTTGGTCAAACTGAAACCAAACAGGGCATGGAATTTATGGCTACATGTTTCTGTGTCACCTCAAACTAGTTCCTCATGTACAGATGTATCACCTGATTCCTTTTCTTTAAAAGGCAACTCCATCTCTTTCCGGGTTTAAAGTATAAACTTCCTCTCACGACGTGGGGGAAAAAAATGGCGTAGGCGATGACGCCCTACCGCCCTTCAATCCGCCTACGTAGTGACATCAGAAGCGTGAGAGTAGCCAACAAAGTGGTGGATCCAAGCTTGAAGGTTGAAAATATTTTTATTTCATCCAAACCCTCATTTCAGGATTTGTTTGTTATTTCTACTTCTTTAAAGTTCCTCTCCAGGTCAACAGAGTTACACAGAGAGACGGGGTGAAAAGAGACGACTGGTGTTTGCACAAACAAAGCAGTAATTCAGAGGAATAAAACTTTTTTTTTTTTTTTAAATATTGCTAATCGGTTATGTTCCATTCTAAATCACAAAGACAATCCGGCGAAACGTTGCTGCATTGCTGTATTTTGTGTGGAATCATCTGAAGTGCGTGTTTTATCCTTTATCCTGTCGGGTCCTCTGTCTGTATGCACAGCTCAACCACACTTCACATCATGTTCAAACAGACCCAGACCTGCAGCTTATGAGGACAAGCTAGGGGTTTATGTGCACTAGTGCTATGATTGGAACCCTGCATCAGGTCACATGGGAGACGCATCTTTATAAGGGCTGATATTAATAGCATTTTGACATTGAAACTTGCACACCTATACTAAAATAAGTTACATGTGCGTTTAAATATACAGTAAAACCTCGCGCATTCACGCATCAACACACTTGACTTCACCTCATTGCGGATTTTTAGCAGGTAGTCACGTGATACCGTATGCGTGATTCCGTGAGACACAAAAAGGTCATATAGATAGAAGGTGGTTTAATATCAGTATGGGGAGGCTTCATAAACGTTTACATTACATTAAATAATAAGATAAATAATTTGTCGCTATATCTTGGAATTTGTTATTCGCGTGTGGTTCCTGGAACGCATTAACCGCGAGTAACGAGGGCGCACTGTATTAAGAACACTGTTACAAAGCAACAGAAAAATAATACCCTTTTTTTTTCCAATATGGTCTTGAATAGATGACATCTCAAGTCGTAATCATATTTCATGTCAGCCTCAGACCTTCAGGCTATTGATCATCTCTGCTGATACTGCAGTGGATTTGTAAAAATAAATAAATGTATGCCATTATTCTGCTGTTCATCAGCGCTGCTAAGGTAACTGTCAGGTGATTTTTTTTTCTTCTTCTCTTCAGCTTCTGGCTATATTAGTGGACTCAGGGAACCTGTTCAATAAAAACGTACCGATAATTACAAGGTTGTAAAAAATTAATGTTTTCTTTTTTTTAGCGCGCGTGTTTTATGTTTTGAAGAGATATTGATTCTTGTAACGGGGTAAGACAAAATTTCAATCAGTCACAACAATACAATGTAGTAGATTTACCACAAAGTGAAGTTTTTCAAGAATTCCCACAGTATTAAATCAACACTTTCACCATCTCAACAAGCACCGAGCAGTAAATCTTAACAAAAGGAAAGAGCGATTTTATTTTGCCCTCTTCCTGTAAAGTCAGAGCAGCCTCATGGTAGATTGAAGGCCCATATCAGTGTCTGTCTTTTGTCTGTGCTTCAGCGTAATTTATTATCCTGCAGTGATAAACCACTGCACTTATCAGGTGTGGCTCTCTGAATGACGATATCTTTATGTCAGCCCGTCACTTTGTTCCAGAGTGAAATATGGCAACAACTATTTGATGCGTTTTCATAAAATTTTGCGCTGATTTTTGTTGCTTTGGGTGCAACTGATGCTAGGATGGAGTTGACATTGATGGTTACAGTGAAATGTTTGCGTGTTTCGGTTCAGATGTGCTTGTTCCTCTTAGACTGAGTTGTAATAGATGAAGTAGATGATTATGACCAACAGTATTGTTGAGCCTCTCTCTCTCTCTCTGTCAGCTGGGATGGGTTCCAACCCTCTTGGCCTTCCAGTTAAAGAGTTTACATTTATCAAATAAATTAGTTCATAAAGAAGGGGGAATTAACCCACGCCTTGACCTGCCTATTAACACCAGGAAGATTCTCATTACTAGTTCTACTGTTTTTACGTAATATCAATGAACTTACCTCCACCGCTGGTCACAGTTACCAAAATGTTTTTTTTTGTGGAAGCATTCCCATGTAGTTTAAACAATTTTTTGAGCTGGGGAATCCACACTTTGTGAGGCAGCTGTTTGACAAGTCAAACAAGATACGCTTATTACAGTTGAAAGAAATAACAAAATGACAATTCTTAATCCCGTCCCCTCGTTCGATTTTAAAAGTTGACAACATTCTCAAAGCCTTAGGATTTAAAATTTATCATGAGACGGGCTATAGCTGCTGCAGATTGATATGTTTGTCGAGATGTTTTTAAGCATAGGTTTAGCTCCCACCTAGAGGATTTCCTGCTGTGTGTCTCTAAGGCCTCCCACACAGGGGTAATTCAGCTGTTTAAGGATTGCATTTCCATGTGGGGATTTTCACTTTTTTTTTCAAGGTATTAGGGAAAAACCACAAACAGTTGATTATTATTTGTATTTTTCCCCCATGGCCAATTGTCCGTAATCCCTGTGAAGGAGCTTAGCAGTTAGATTTCTGGCATGCCGGGCCTTATCTTCACATAACGGGCGAAGACAAATGGCTCGTGTCTCTTTTTGGCTAAGCCACACGTTTGAGTGAAAAAGCAAAGACAATCAAGAAAGTTAGCAGAGAAGAGTCACCCGTACAGTTGATAATGTTAAACACTAATCAATTTCAAGTCGGGATTAGTCCAACTTTCTCGTATATAGAGCCTCACTCTGATATTTATAGAGTACAAGACGGACACACCGACGCTGCCCCACTTATATTTGGATGCAGCTGCTGTGCTGATGTTGGATCCTCTGGTCCTTGCTGTCCTCTGGAGGTCACAAGACAATCCTGCAAGAGAATTCTGAGGACAGATCCAGCATGGATGTGACATTCAATTACCTCCAAAGGTGAAGTGTTCTCATTTGGGCCTAAAAATCAATTTCACATGGACATTGCTTTTGGTTTTTTTACTCCTCCTGGCTCTTCACAGCACATTTTATGCACACATGTCAGTGACAAAAAAAACAAAAAAACCAAAAAAAACCAGACTGCATCGTTGTCGTTTCAACTCCCATTGTCTTTCCTATGAAATGGAATCCATCAAAGTTAATGGGCTGTAATCATCACCACAAATACACTCGCACGCGTCCCACTGCTCGCTCCTGAGTATTCAACTCCCAGTCAATGGGATGTAAAGAGTGACAAGCTTGAGGAACACAATTTGCCATACCATTAACGACTCTAAGTGGGAATTGGAAGAGATTCTGAGAAAAAAAAAAGAAAAGATAAACCCAGCAGGATTTAGAAAGAGAGACTACTCAACATCTTTTGGAAACTTCAGAGGGATAACATTTATCAGAGGTGTGTGAGATCCACCATCAGTACGCCTGATGCCATCTTTCAAGCATCGACACTGTCATCTTGTGAAATAATTCTTATTAAAGTATGTCAGTCACCGCTGAATACACCGTGTCCTTGCCAGATTAATTTTCCCAGTAGCCAACGCTGCCAGCCTGAAATAGAGTTCAGTGTACGATGAATATCTACTTATCTCCAGACCGGGTGCTGCAGGACCTCTGATTACGCATCACACACAGGAACACACATGTGCACTGACTACTGTTTCAGTGCCTGGTATGGCAGCTTTCCAGGAAGTCTGTCCCTGATGCATTTGTGTGCTTGATAGGATGTTTTAGCTGTAGCATCCCCAGAAGACAATTTGTAGACCTCAACAGATGGAGGAGTCCAATTAGAAAACAGGCAAATGAATGGGGGAAATGGGAGACAAATGTTCCAACTCTTTCTTTCTCCCTGAGGAAAGACAGCTAATCTTAGAGTGCAGGTACAAAATCAACATCACCTCTGTTCTGGAGGGGAAATATTAAAAAAAAAAAAAAAGGGGGGGGGGAGAGAGAGAGAGAGAGGAGCTAGAAAAGAGGCCAAGGAAAAGCGGCTCCTGTGATACCTTTTCTTACTACACAGTCAAAGCGGAATGTGTTGAATTTGATACAGCTTGCTCTCACTCCACATCTACAGTATGTATAAATATCTCCTTCTGTTGTCTGATTCTTCAAGGGCAGACATCCCACAAAGCAATTGCCTTGCCATCAGCCAAGACCAAAAAAAAAAAAAAAGAGCGAAGAAATGAAAAAGTGCTTAAATATAGCAACCTCCTGGGATACTGGGAGAGAGGGCGTGCTGTAGTGTGATTAAAATGAATAACCTTCATTCACTCATGATTTTAACGGCACATTCTGAGGTGTCAAATGCGGCGGAGCCAAAGCTGTGTCTTTGCTCTGTCTGTCTTTGGAGCATTTGCGTCATTTTTCACCCGGATGCCTGTCCTCTGCAGTGACAAAGATGTTAAACTTTGAAATTATGGGAGGCGTGCCATTAAGTACACACACTTTCTCCCACTGGCCAGGGGTCAGTTTAATTCAGGCTGCAGCCACCCCCTCACCCCACCTCCTCTGAAAGCACACATAGCAATAAACTTGTTGATAACTGATAGATTGTGCGCATGCAAGGCCAATTTTCAACAGCAAGATGACCTTTTGGTGGGTTTGCTGTTGTTTTTTCACCCATGCCCATGAGTTATTACTTTTCATGTCATTTTTTGATTTGACATGTGAAGCATTGCAGAGTGAAATGAAAAAAAAAAACCAACAAAAAAACAAAACTAATCACGTTTCCCCATTGTGCACAAAGTAGCGTGGTGCCGGTGTGGAGATGGGTGGATATGGCTGCAGCAGGAAGCTCTTTGCTGCCCCAGGGGCCAGACAGCATCTGGTAAAAGAGATGCAGCTTCCCAATACTTCCCCAAAGGTTCTCACTGGTTCCTGGTACCCGCCGTTATCTAAGCAACACTGCTGTTGCCGGCCTGGCTGCTGTTCACACTCTCCTAGAGAGCGCTCAGTACATTTTTACGCTTCACCACTCCGTGTGTCTCGTCCCAACCTTTACCATTCCCCTCAGTTTTAGTGAGATTTTGAAATCTTTCTTTGAACTAACAGCTGATTTTTTTTTTTTTTAAATGGCTTGAATTTGTACCTTGATGTTTGTTTCAAAGATAATCTCTGAGGAATATAAAAATACTTCTTTCACCGCTTTGAAATGTAATCAGAGGCCATTTCTGTTCTGTATCTGTGTGCGGTTTCCCATATGAAGCTATAACTGTACTGCATGGGAGGATTTGAAAAGGAGACGATGCTGTCAGAGAGGAGCTGCAGCTGTTTGGTGTGAAAAGCTGATATATACATTTTAGAGTTCTGACTCAAACAGAATGTACAAGTACAAGTCTGGTGCTGAGCAAGAAGAATATTGATCCTTTGCCAACATGTAATACCCTGAGGCTTTCTCCTTTCCTCCAAATTCAACAAGTATATAAGAGTATTTTTAAACTTTTGTTATAACTTACCTGTCCAGAGACTACAGAAGGACCCCTCAAAAGAATTCCCCTCAAAATATGCAATACGTGATGAATATTATAAATAAATTCAATTAATCTTATTTTTCCACTGCATCCATGAGCAGATGTAGGCCTACAGAAAGAAAATGTTTTTTTTTTTACATCTACTGTATCTACTAGTAACAAGGTCTGCTGTTTATCCTGGGTCATGATGTCCAGGAAGAGGAGTTGCTGTTGACTTTTTCAAATATACTGTATATTTTTTTAGCAACATGAAGAAATGCCAGTGCTCTTTTTATATAATTATATTTAAGGGGGGGCATCTCTGGGCCTGATCTCTCCAAAACTTGGCACCACACACTAAAAGACTTTGGATGAGTAAATTCACTGCAAATATAAAAAACAAAACAAAAGTTTTTTTTTGTCTTTTGACTAAACAATTCAAAAAGTAAAATCTGTTGAAATGTAAGATCATGTTTCAGCATCTCAAGTGAAAGTAACGGATTTTCTGACAACCGTAACCAGATTTAACAACGTTTTACATCTGAAATGCTGTTATGTTTTAAGCTTCTGGTTTTTGTAAATGGTGATGGATGTGTTCATTGTTTTTCAATGCTTTTCATTTAAAGGTCATTACTTTCATTCCAAACATCTGACTTGAGACCTCTTACGCTGACCCGCACACTTCATTTGACGATCCACTTTTTTATTATTCATGTTATAAATTCAAACTTTACGAGACCAAGCACAGAATAACTCTTCATCTTTTTTTTTTCTTTTTTTTTAAAATGCTGAGTAATCCTCCTTATGGTAAGACTCTGATTTGTATGTGTAAATATTTTGAAACACCACTTTAATTAAAAAAAAAGGGAAAAAAAAGGATTAATTCTGAAGATAATGTCTAAAGATGGGGCAGAATGGCCAATCAGTAAAACTGGTTTATTTAAAGTGAAAGACATCTGCTATTTATGTTAGAAGCACAGAATGTGGAACTAATGCTCTTTGCCTTTAAAATATGTTGATTTTTAGATACAGTAGCAGTTGAATGCAAACTCACTATTAAGCGGCAATTTGGTGGAGGAAACTGATATCCAGCGGCTGCTCTGTGTGGAATGGCACATCAAAGTTAATCTTGCACCGTCTGCTCTGATGCCGTGGAGCACTAATCTACTGTCAGCGTGATGACGCTCTCAGACCAGCTCCCCTTTCCAATGCAGAGGCGCTAAGCTGCAAGACCTTTCACGTTTCTCCTCTTCCCCATCACTTCGCTGCACAACGGAGGTCACAGGGGTCATTCATACATACAGATAGATATGGACTGTATGTGTCAGTAATTGGGGTTGTTTGTGGCCTTGAGAGCAGCATCAGGATTCCCAGTTCAGGTGAAAAAGGATTTTTATTTTTATTTTTTATTTACAGTTGAACAAAATAACACAGCTAAGCTGCTTCTATTACTGCATTTCAGTGTTTCTTAACCTTGGACCATGATAAAAATGGACAAGAAATGCCAGCATACAGTATGTTATTCATTGTAGTGGAAAAATAAAGTCAGAGGTAAAATGAGCTGTGAGGTGTTAGTCATCGCCATCTCTGTTACTCGTGTGGAGTTTGTGTATAGCAAGAGAAATAAAATCAGACAAAAGCCAAAATAAAGCTCCAAATCACAACTAGGATCCACCGAGGGGATAATGGCAAACACACACAAACACACACACGCACGCACACGCAAACACACTAAACGTGACTAACTTCACCCCTGAACCTGAAGCGCCAGAGATGATGTAGCCTCTATGCTTGCCCAATCAACACTTTCAAGACACCCCCACCATTCTATCTCGCATGCCGATTACCTTACAATGAATAGGGAATGAGCTCATTAGCATAATCGCTTGAGTGTCTTATGCGTTCACTTTATTATCACGTTCTCTCATAATCCAAAGCCACTGCGCCCCCTTCGTGCTGCCGAGCCCTCTTGCGTGTTCCTTTGCCCTCCCCATTCAGCTGCGAAGCAGCGTAATTACATTATCAAAGAATTGCACTGACATTGGGGGAGTGTATTTTTAGCCCTGGGCTTTCTGGAGTAATGTAATGGTCAAATATCTGAAGGTGGAATGACAAATTGGAATTAGAGCAATGATCAAAAAGTTGCATCATCCAGAACTTCCTCGGAAACACGCAAGTTATTATTCTCACATTTGCCCATTTGAGGGTGGCACGCTATTTTATGGATCCCTGTGGATACTCAACCCTCATAAAACTGTTATTAATAAAGAGCAGTCATTCATCAAGTAATTAAAAGAAATTGCCAAAAGGAATTGGTCATAATGGTGAGGGTGAGGAGCTGGAGTAGAGGTGACTTGACATATAATAGCACTGAAAAAGGGCTGCTTTTTTGCATAGGACAGCAATTGTTTCCCAAGTGTCAGCAGATGTAGACGGAGAAGCTGGAGGAAAGCAGAAGACAAGAAAAATGTCAGGTAGAGCTGCGCTAGTACTGCATGATAATAGAAGAGGAGGAGAAAGAGAAAGAGAATGGCTGCGTTTCATCTTCAACTCATAGTCGGAGGCAGTCTCGTCCAGAGAAAGGAAGGGTGAGTCAAAGTCAGGGATGGAAGAATGGCAAAGAGGAAAGCTTTTTATCATCCCTGACTTTTAAGAAGATCTCCCAAATGAGAGAGGGCGTGCATGCTAATGTCAAAGCCGCAGTGATAACTAGCCGCCTGGTTTTTGCGGGGTGAGGGTTAAGCTTGGATTTGGAGTGCTGAGGGAATACATGTTTGATATGTGAGCAAGAGAGAGCTGAGGTGCCTTTGCCAGAGCTATACGTGGGGGATTATTCTATATGGTTTATCTGTGTCTGCATGGATAAAAGAGAGGAATTTCACTGGCCTTTATTGAGTCTGTGTAGTTCCTCAGACTCCAGGGTGAACGTTTAGCTGGAGGATCAGAGACACATTGACACCCCTGCATTGCAAAGTCTTCATTTACAATGCATAAACAGCAACTGGCATGTAGCCATACATGCTATAACCGTTTTTCTTGCGCTAACCCGCAGCTCTGTTCGCCGCCTCTCATAACGCTGCAGAGACTGGATCTCAACTAGATTGTGGAAAACATTCAAATCAATCTCAGAAGTCTGCTCCACGCTTCCTCTTACTTGCGTTTCACCAATGCGGTTGCGGTTAAAGTGCACTTTGCCCATCAGGCGGGCGATATCCACGTATCTTATAGCTGTCCTTCCCTCTAGCTACTGTTTGCAGTTACTCATACTTCAGCGCTGTGATTCCTACCTCATGCATTTTGCCAGGCAGTGCGGTCCTCTGTCCTCCCCCCTACCCACCCTGTCTATCTCTGCTTTCCCATCTCCCCATTATGTTGTGTAGTTCTGCCAACCTCCTCTTCTCTCCCTTTATCACCTACAGTGAAAATCTAACAGGCTAATCCCAGAGCCTGAAGGATCCCCCCCTCCCCCCTTCCCTCTATAATGATGTATATCTGAAGGATAGCATCAGAGCAAAGTCCTATCAGCCCACACACTCTTAATCCCATCAGTCTTTGGTGTCCGAACCCAAGAGAGGCAGTGTTGTGGATGTTCTGCTCTCAGGCTGCAGCCAGGGATGCAGTGCAGAACATCAGGAATGATATGCGGTGCTAAGGGATCATGTTGGAGATTTTGTTCATTTATTGTGCTTGTGATTTTTTGAAACCTTGTGATTTATGCCCCCTAAGGATTGCATGGTAGAGGTACACTCTGTAACTGTGCCACCGCTTTGGAGAATTTTTTGCAGACCGTCAGTGCCGCTGCCAATCTCGCTTAGATTTCACTTCACAGTCTGTTCATAGATAAATCCAGAATGTGGTTAATATTTAAAAAGGCTGACCAAACCACAAAGCAGATCCACATTTGATTCATCAATATATAAATAGAAAGATCATCGTTGAGTATTATTTTATTAATACTTGTTTATGTATAAATTCGGGAACTGTTTGAAGCATGTCTCGCCTTTCCTTCGGCGGTCAGATTCACAATGCCCACTGGCGCAAACAAGACCGATCACGAAGCCTTTCTTTTTTTGTTTTGACAAACTCAATTTTTTATGAGGCTCTGTCCTAACCACCCTCAAAATCCTTACTGCAGTGTTCCGTACATCTGCAAATTACACCTCAGAAAATGTACATCTTCTTGCCACTCATGTTAGTACACCTCTATGACACGCAGGCAGTTTAATCTATTTTCACAATATTCTGAATTTGTACTCGTATGAGCATGATGGAGTTCAGGAAGAAAATTACTTTTTCTTTTCTTTTTTCTACCGTACATCTATTATTTAACCGTCAGCAAGGGTGAATATTTTCAGCATTTCGGAGAAAAAGGTTGAGAATGGTTCAGTCACTGAGCATTTCTCCATTTGCTCCTTGTCATTACTTGTAAAAAAAAAAAAAAGAAAAAAGATTTTTCCTCATCTGGTCAGTTTAACGGTTCATCACTTCGGTGTCATGTTCTCAGATACAATTTTAATGTTGTGTCCACTCTGATACCTTTTGATCCTCTGCTTCAGCCTCACATTTAACATGGAACCCATGGGAGATTTCACCGCTGTAAGGATATCCGACACCTTCCGACCTTGCAGCGATCTGGATGTCCTCACACAGTTTTAATGCCGCTCTCCGTCATTATTAATTTTGATCAGTACAGTTAGTGACAGTATTGGAGCTTCTGGATAATTGGCAGGTCTTGGGCTCACAGGTTTGAAGGGCTTGGCTGTGCATTGAACTGTGAAACTGGGCGACTGAATTACCTCAGGAAGCAGCGATAGGGATCTTGATGTGCAAAGGAATGGTTGGTGGAGGTCGAAATGAAAATCATCAATATATGAAATTATGAAAGACGAGCTGAGGACAAGTTTACTGTATATGTTGTTGACCTTGACCATTTCTCCTCAACAAAGTTATTCTTTTTTAACATGCCTTTTTTTTTTTTTTTTTTTTAAGTATCTGCAAGAGAATTCCACAGTAAGTTTAGTTGCACCAACAACTCTGATGACGGTGTGTCGTGATGTGTTCAGAAAAGGGACGTGAAGTTAAATATGGTCTCATGGAAGAAGGTGAGACGGAAATTAATTTGAGTTTCAAATGATCAGACCCTCAGAAGTTATTCGCATGAAACAACAGAGCTAGATTGGGCCTGAGATAGGAGAGTGTGCTTAATTTGACCCGATTGCGATCAGCTGAAGAATCAAAACTCTTCATTTATTAATCAAATTAGTTTCATCTCATAGTTTCTTATTGAAATATCAAAGTGGAGCAGATGAAAGTGCAGTTTGATGGGATTCAGTGTCTTTACCGTGACGCGTTTAATGGGATTGGACCACACATTTCCAGCTGGTCCAGAAACTTCACAGGGAAAATTCAGAATCACAGGATTCCATTTCTTCATTTGAGCACCTTGACCTTGATTTTTGTCACCAGAGGAATCAAACACACTGAGGCCATTTGGCCGCTATTCTTTTCCTCTTACTTTTACTGTTCGTCTTCGCTTGTATTCACATTCACAGGAGGTGATTTAGTTTCATGGTAAAACCCAGGAACTGGGAGGTTGAAGAGCCAGTGGATGATTGGATTTTAACGCTGCTGCAAAAACCCTCTCTGCTGAAAGATCGTCCGCAATCCTTTTTGGATTCTTGGAATTGTCAGTGCTGCTAAGCTGTTGTTGGTGATCTCAACTGGCATGTCATTTGGTGGGACAGCAGGACTTACTTTAGACCTCCACGATTACATCACAAAGATGAGCCTGTTCTCACTCAAGATGGGTTTTATGTAAGTGTTGTTTTTGTTCTGCCAACCAACAAAACACTTTGATAGATTTGCCTGCGCTGCCATTCAAACGTCCAGAAAAGGTCCGATTTCTTACGTGACGGGATCATTTTACCTGAAATGATCTGTATTCATTTTATTTATTTATTTTTTAAAAGAAAAGAACATTTATCCTGTTTCTGAGAAGATAAATAAACAAATTACATGTCTTTTAAGTCATCCAGATATCGAGTTTCCCACTCACCAGATGGCAGTCAGATTTCAGACACGGGGTTCTGGAAGACAATCAAGGAACAAGATTGCTTTTTTAGGAAGGGGTATTCGTTTAACTAGATGTCAAATTTAAGGTCTTACACACACACAGAGACACACACACACACACACACACACAGAGGGAGACACACACACACACACACACACACACACACTGCAAGCTTGTGTGCATTTTGGTGTCAGGGTTAGGTGGTGAGGTCATGTACAGAAATCTGTCTCCGAGCCATCCCTGATGGAACGCGGCGCCACAGCTAAGGTCAACCACACAAACGCCGCCACGCAAGGTTGACACAGGGACTCATGAATGTTTGATTGGTCTATTAACCAAACCAGGCGGCGACATTCATCCCCCCCTGCTCCTGGAATTCAAATATTCCTTTTAGTTTGACATTCCTCTTAGATCGTCTCAGGCGAGACTCTTTCACTATCTCTCACCGCGGCGAGTTTCATCTGCAGCGCTGTCATTTCACCGTTGGACACTTCCACAGAATTCACTGTTTTTAGGGGGGCTGATGCAAGTGCAAGCGAGGTATGGTTTCAGGTGGGTGGACCTGGGGAATTGATACTCAGTCATTCCGACACTTCTTTTCCTCCGCTGCATGGCGGATAAAGATCTGGCCATCCGTCTTTGTGTCTCACTCATGTCAGCTCGGGGTAGCAAACGTCGGTCCCCGGTAATCGCAGACAGCAAGAACAAAGCAGTAACATTAATTTAATCTCTTGCAGCTGCTAATTCCTTCATCTGCCGTCATCCAGAAAGCAGAGCTTTGTGAATCTCAGCTTCCCCCTCACGAACAATCCATCACTGTTAGTGCTTCTAACCTGAGTGCGCCCGCTACCTTTTTTTTTTTTTCTTCCTTTCTCACCTTCTCACTGCTGTGCTTTCCTTTTAAGACAGCTCTCGCTGAAAGCTCTGCAATGCATCGTATTCCACAGTTGACTGTTCAGGCTTTTTTTTTTTTTTTTCCCTCCATCCAGCAGCATCTTCACACTCCTGTTGGAATACAAAACACACATGAGCAGCCGCATTAACATGGAGAAATGCTGTCCTGCATTTTTCATGTAAAATCTCTTAATAGGCTTTCAACAGTGCATTCAGAATGTATAATTGACACCTGCTGTCAGGCTTCATCAGTGATTACACAGGAAAAACGACTTGACCTGTAATGAACTGTAAAACTAATGGCATCTGTGTGAGATTATTCCTCTCCAAAGCAAACTGTACATGAAGTTCCATCAAGCATAATATTAAAATGTCCATTTTTACATCTTTCTGTACAAGCTCTGTAAATGCCCAGGATGTTGGGGCCCAACCTGATGGAATCCTGAGGCTAATGACTCAGGCAGACGGCAGTGGGCATTAGACAACTTCATTTATGAAATAGTCAACCTCCCATGTAGCGATACATTCACATTACCCTGCCTCACTTGAGAGACGCGCGACTGTCACAGCCACTGAGCAATGCTGATGTCCCTTCCTACCTGCATTCATCTTACTCTCAGGAGGTAATAGTCTTCTCAGGTCATTTGCGCACAAGCTTCTCCATCACTCATCTCACCCCACCTGGAATCCTGTGGATTGCAGGCCCCATGCAGTATGTAGAGAGGAGTTTAAAACGACAAGAAAAAACATACAAGCTCTTTATCATTCATTTGAACTTCTCATTTTAAGCCTGGGTGCTGCCTGTGGTCTAAAGCGTCTTCATAAACGTGAAGGTTATGTTCAATAGGTTTGTGGGTATAACATACAGTTTTGTGTGTGGTGCTACTAATTGCCTGGAAGATATCTCTAATTATGATTTTGAATGCTAATCACTTCTCTGTGTGGCAACAGAATGCCGCTGAGTTTTCAACTAAAGTGCTTTCTTCTTTTGTCTTGTCTGGTTTAGTAAATTTACGTACAATTCTCCAAGAGAACCTTCAAAATGTGCCGACTTTAATGAATCGCTATTGTCAGAGTGTTATTTCATCATCAAAAGCTTACTAAGAGACTATAAATCCTCAGAAACAATTATGATACGATAACTTTGTCTCACACAGTCGGATGCTGAGTCATTAAGTTTTCAAAATGCGTCTGTATTTTCTAGTTTTGTACTGAGCTGAACATAAAAGTTTGAATCAGCAACACACTAACATTAGTATGAGCTGCGCTTCGTTCGCTCACTGCAGTGCATGCTGAAGCGCGTTGGAATGGTAATGAAGAAGCTTATCTTTGGAAAAAAAAAGAAGAGTGAACTTATAGTTATAGTATCTTTTAACTTGAATTTAATGAAACAATTTCAAATCAGCAAAGGGATTTGTAATTCTCTAAAGTAATGGGCAGCGGAGGCGTTGGCTAATGTAAAGAAAGTTAAATCATTAAGACAGTTTGATTGTAGCTTTTCCTTAAGCACAGGAAAGTTCATCTACATGGAGGCAGGAACATTAATCTCCTTAATGGGAATTGTTGAATCCCATCTGATATATGTACAACATTAAACTGTTCAAGCTGAATGTAGCCTGTTTACACATTTGTGTATTGTTGACAATGACATGCATTTCCACAGGTGCTCCATCGGTTCACGCCGAATCTTGAGCATGAATGATTTTTAACGTGGTTTTGTCATTTATTTGCATTCAGAATTCAACATCCAAATTTGATGTGGGAAGAAAAAACCAACTACACACAGACGTTAACGTCTGGCTTACAACTGACTGGAGTGGATTTTAAAGTAATTCAAGTATGCAATGCTTAGATGTGCATTAACTGACTCGCCGTTGTCTTGCAGAGTTTATAACATTCAGTGAGCCCCTGCAATAAATAAATACATAAGTTTTAAATGCGATAATCAAACACAATAATTACAATGGAATTAAATGAATTGATTTAGTTATTACAGACATAGAAAGTTGTTGTTTTTTATGGTAGAGCATGTAATTATTGACTTCTGTCAGGATGTTAAGAGATTTGTTTTCACAAATATAACAAAGAAGCTTCAAGAATAAATTAACGACTCTCGCTCACACATCTTACGTCACGCTGTTCCCTTCCACTTTTTTTGCTTTTTACTCGATGTGATACTACTCCCCGTTTCCTTGGCAAGCTGTTTGGCTAACAGAGGTCACGGGGGACATGTAGCGCATTTGGTCACAATGTGAACGCATTAGCTGGTGCCAGCAGGTGCATAATTATATATGAAACAGGATTTTAAAAGAGAGAACGTCACAGTGGTGTGCAGAAAAGTAGGCCAAGAAGAGACTTCAGAAAAGTCCTATTTATTCCTCACTCACATCAAATATATGACGTCTTATTTGAAGTTATGAAATCATCCAAGGTCACCGTAACTATTTCAAGACTTGTAAAAATAACTTTAATAAACATGGTGACTTGGTGTGAAAAAAAACAAGCCTCCGGTACGCATTTCTTGTAAAAAGATATTGTTTTGCTTGTTTTGTGTGCTCACTGTTGTCTTTTCTGCGTTGCAGGTATGGTGATATGGTGCCAAAAACCATTGTCGGGAAGGTATTTGGGTCCATATGCTCTCTGAGCGGGGTGCTGGTCATCGCTTTGCCTGTTCCTGTTATAGTGTCAAACTTCAGCCGTATCTACCACCAAAGCCAGCGGGCGGAGAAACGAAGAGCCCAAAGGGTACTGACACCCCCAACCCCCCAACACCAAACAACCCCACCTCCCTCTTCTGCTTCTATTACCCTTTCTTTGTCTTTATTTTGCTTCTGTCTGCCTCTTTTCTCTGTCCCTTGTCTTATCCGCAAGTAAAATGAACAGGGCAAACATTATCTTCTAGAATTATAATCTTTTTATTGTGTTTCTGTTTATGTGTGTTTATTGGATGGGGGTGTGGGGTGGGGGAGAAAAAAAAAACCCTGCTTAAGTATATTTTAGTGGAAGAAAGAAATAGGGGAGAGAATGACAATGACTGAACAAATGATCTTCAGAGTATAGTGTCAGCACCTTTCCAATAGCAATATGTGCATTTCTTTTTTAAAAGTGTTTGCTGAGGCAGAATTTTCCTAATGGTACATTTAAGCATGGCCTCATCCTGCTAAATACTGTGGCTGCCAGAGGGAGACAGAACCAATTAGTGTGACAGACAAACCATCAGAGGCTAAAACAGAGGTCTGTTTGTTCAAACAGAAAACTCGACTTGCTAGAATCCGTGCTGCGAAGATTCGAGGCACTAATGCCTATATGCGCTACAAACAAAATGGGCTCCTGATCGACTCGCTGGAGGAGGTAACGAGACCAAGCGGAGTGGGGGGGTGGGGGTGGGGTGGGGGCTGACTGACCGGGGCCTCAGGGATGCTTGCATGCCGCTCTGCTGGGACCATGTCACCACACACAGGGCCGGGGGCGGGGGAGGGGGTTCATGCTCTAACACAAGGGTTGGGGGTTGGGGGTTGGGGGTGGAGGGGGGGCTCCTCATGCCGTAACGCAGGGGGCTGCTGTCATTCCAGTGCTTCAGTGTGATCGCCTTCTTCTTACATCACACCTCTCAACTGCGGCATTGACATGTTTCGTCGATACACTCTCTCTATCCATACAGCAGGAAGGCCAGGCAGGCGCTACACGCCTTCTGGTGGAGCGCAGCCATTACAGTCACACACTGACTCATGACCAGGCCCCTGCATGTCTGTTCAACAGGGTTTGGAGGGGAAGGAGGGAACCAGAGGCTTACTGGACAGTAGGCCACCCATGGAGGCTGTCTGCTCAGTCTGCATCTCCTCTAAACTCTGTTTTTTGATTTGCTGTGTGTTCTGTGTGTTATTTCTATAAAGCATCCAGGTCGTACTGCAGATTATTAATAACGCACTTTCCATCCCAGATGCGTGCAAGAGCTTCATTAAAGTGTGTGGTGTTGTTGTGGTGCAGAATCCGTGCCGTGTGTGGTGGAATCTGTTCGATCTGTGTCTAGGTGTGCCACTGCTGTTTGTGCTGAATGAGTTTTAATTTGACATTTCTGGTCTTTTTTCACCCAAAAACAAACAACAACAACAAAAACAGGGAAAGAATGACCAAAACAATTGTGTCAGTGAATAATGTTGCCATGTAGCCACTGTGTCTATGCATTTCCAAAGCATCCCCACCTCACTAGGTTGTAAGTAGATTGGCTGCCGTGTTACAGATCAGCATTTCAACCCTCAGCGCTTTGTGTACTTTCCACTACATCACCGAGCTAACTGTTGCCTGAAAATCCATTCCTATGCTGAGACCGAACCTGCTAATATACACAGTTATTTATTTTTTTTCTTGAAGGCTGCCAAGGAGGCAGGACAAGCCCTTGTGGGGAAGGCTCCCAATCCTCCCTTTGAAAGCCAGCATCATCACTTGCTGCACTGCCTGGAGAAGACCACGGTAAAATGTTTTCTTTTTTCAAAAACCTGAAGCTACTGTATGTCTACTGGAAAAAATATAGACTCACTGAGGAATTCTTCATTTTTACTATCCTGGTAACAGAGTTTAGACAGTTTAAAATAGCTCGCTGTAAAAAAAAAAAAAAAGCTCATTTTATGTAAAATTGCATCACTTGGGTGCTCTGTGCTGTGTCATTGGTTATGCCTGCTACAGTGGGATGCAAATAGAAATAAAGTGGATTTTTTCATCCATGCACAAACTGTAGAATCATTTCATGAGCAGCACAATTTAAAAATAGCCGTAAATGGAATTGAGAATTCTTGAGTGCCTTCTCCAGCAACATGCTAAAGAAAACATGACTCCAGCCAGCGAATTTATTCCTTCCAAACAAACCGGCGTACTTAATTTTACTTGATCTATAATTTAGAGATGCAAGATCCTCTTTAATGCTTGGCTGTGACATGAGTTTTACACTTGCAGCTCTAAACCCTGCACAGAGACATTGACTGGCAGTAATTCAATTGTCCACCCCTAATAAAGAGCTTGCCAGCCATGTGGGGAAATCTCCATTAAGGCATCATGCCATTCAGATGCAAGAACACATGTTTTCATCAGGTTCTTCTCATAGTGTGCATTATTGATAGCAGAGGCCAGAGTGAACATACAAGGAAAGAAACGCCGCGATTTAGGGGCAAAGTGGCAGTTCCTGAATGGCATCACTGCGCCACCTGCTGGCTGAGCTTCAAACACTCGAGGAGCCTGACCTTCAAGTCCAGCTCGTTTGTCACAGGGATAACAGTCGTGAATGTTTTCACAGATGGCACTTAATGTGGACATCTGGGCCAATATATTTCCATTTGCCACGATGATTCATTTTCCAATTATTAACCATTTTTTTTTGCTGTGGATTCTGTTCAGCCTGTTTAGTCTGCACTGTGAAACATCTTCACTGCTTGTTTTGCAGAGTCAATTGTCGATGTAATAGAGCGATTGATGAGCAGTGTTTTTCCTCTGCATTCATTTGCAGAACCATGAGTTTGTTGATGAGCAGACGTTTCAGTCCAACTGTATGGAGATCTCTGTAATGAACAAGTCGGGCTCCCGGGGGTCCTCTCTGTCCTCGTCCCCACACGGACTCAGCTCCTGTTGCTCTCGACGTCACAGGAAGAAGAGCAGCTTCAGCTTGCCCAGCACAAATAACCAGGAACTCAGCACCATACAGATAAGGGAGAGGCCAGTGGTCAACAGGTACTCTCTCAGCTTTACTTTCCTGTCCCTAGATCAGGGACATTTTACATGCAAACCCCTGATTCTGTCTGATAAGATTAGAAAATACAATATTAGTTCTTGCCTGTAAAATTAAACTACAAATTAAGGGAGGATTACATTTGATTTAAGGCACGTTTTTAGCTGAGCCTCACATTTTCAGGTCATGAACTTCAAGTTATGGTTGAAAAAACTTTCATTCATTCCGTGCTGTAAAAATGCATTGTCATCTTTTTTAATGAAAAGCCACATTTTGGAATTTTGGAGATGCATTTATTTCATTGGACTTACCACTAACCAACCCCCCCCCCCATAATGACTTTATGGTGGGTAATTGTTTAAACATTGTCTTAAAAGATCGCTTCACCCACCAGCTATTTATCTGTAGATACCTTTAGATTATTCCAGCCTTCTTTGAGGATGTCTTTCTCTGATATTTGTTTGTTCAAAGTAATTAAATTAGAGGTAATGGAATCTTTCTATTTGTGCTATAAGAACAACGAGAAAACAATTGAACTGAACTGAAATGTGAGGGTTCTTATGTATTAGCTTGTTTCTAGTCTTATTTAAGTGTGTTTTTATCAGAAGCTTGTGATACTCGGGCCGGCTTTGCTTTCATTACATACACTGCCACTTGTAAACTTCATTAACCGTCCCCAGGTCAATTACCATTTTTTTGCTGGTACACTGCACAACTCCGCCTCACCAAATGAACAACGTGCACGACGTTCTCTCACTTCCTGTCTGACGGACATTAATGTATGACTAATTTTTTAAAAAGTTTTTTTAAATAGAACCCACTCCAGCAAGAGACAAGCAGCACTCAGACTTTGGTTGCCTTAGTGAACTGGCTGAATCGAGCACCACGACCTTGAGTAATTTTAAACTCTCATTCAAGTTTCATTTCACATTTTAAAAAGGTCATTAAAACATTTTTTTTTAAATTTTAGAAATATTGACTTTTTATTGAAACGCAAAGCAGTGCTGAAATACTCCTTTCATTCCGTTGTGCCTAAAAGAAGTCAATAACAGAATTACATCGAGTTCAGGATGCTGTGGCCAGACTCTTAACTAAAACAGGGAAATTGGATTGCGTTACCTCACTGCCCAAGAAACTATACTTTCGTCCTGCTTCTTGTAGGATTTATTGCAACGTTCTTTTAGTTGTTTATAAAGATTTAAATGGCCCTTCTCCTCCCTAAGTTAAAGGCTTTCTTTCTTTAATGTTGCATCCACATCGCTGAGGTCTCCTCAGCTTTTCTTTTAAATGTTCCTCATGTGTTCCATTAAAATACCTTTGAGAGTGCATCCTCTCTTTATGCTCCTAAACTGCCACTTGATATTAAAACGGCGAGCTCTCTCAATGTCTTTAAAAGGATATTCATGACCATTAATTTGGAGAAATATAACATTTGTTTTGTTCTTTTAATATTTTTTGCTTTTTAACACAAGTGTTTTATCGACTTTTACTGTTTCTTATATTTAAAGGTTTTGATTTTTGCATTTGTTTTAGTCTCCTGGTTTCAGAGGTGGGGCTCTGTCCTTGCTTTGGGCTGTATTTCTCTCTGAAAAATGCCATACAAAATAAGCTGTACTTAGCCGAGTGTAAAAAATGTCAAAGAGCATGCTGTTATATATCATGTCACTGATGTATTGTGTCATACGTAATTTCATGTATATTTAAAAGATACATACAGACATGCATTCACATCTTTGTAAAAGATGAACAGCTTAAAGATACCTTCCTTTAGACATAAAGTATAGTGTTTCAACCTTTCATTGTGTGCACTGGAAACTAAAGACACTGAAACTGAATTATACTGAATAAAAGCACGGTTACTCAAAGTCTTTTTTTTTGTATGAGAATGTCAGAAAGACCTCAGAGAAGTCCTTGTAATTCAGCCTTTGTGTAATACGTACACAAGGTCAGGCCTCTCACCCTCTTTCATCCTGTTTTTTTCTTTTATAGCCGCTCCAGCCTGAATGCCAAACTCGATGAGACTGTGCCCTTGAAATGTGACGATCCTTACATCACTCCCTCCATGGTCAGCCTATCTGCCCCTGTGGTGACCTCATCAGACGGGCACAGCTCCACCACCACCACCACATACTCTCAGAGCAACATTGTCCGAGTATCTGCCTTGTAGATGTCATGCCTATCTGATCAGCTAACTGCAAGCACCAGATGCTGAGGAGAGGGACCACCGAGCATCAACCTGCCATAATCTAGAGGGATTATCAGATTAACAGAAGTTTGGGGGTTTTTTTGAAGTAGTGATTTCATCTGATGTCAAACTCTGCATGGTATTAAATTATGAATGGACGGCTGCCTCGGAAAGAAAAGTAAACCAGCAGAACTTGCTCCATTAAGCACAGCAGAGCGAGGAAAAGTTGGGATTGCGTGGTTATCGTTGTTGCCTAAAAATACTGAGAAAAAAGTTTATTTTTGAAAATGTAATGTAGTCGTATTTGTTGTCAAATGATTAAAAGGAGAAAAGGCAGATGTTTAAAGGTCACTCTTGAAGGCCTCTGAAGATAAAGCACACACATTCATCAACGGATCATCTTTGTGAATAATAAATCCGTCTGCTTACACATTAGAAACATTCCCTTCGCTCACCGCCCGGTTTTGAAACTCCTCAATTTACTGGTTCCAAATATTCTCCTCACTCTTGTAAATTCAGAAAACATGCATCTGCTGGAATGGATAGCTGTTATGAACATTCATGAACCAACTCATTAGCTGGTTGGTGTCATCGCTTGATGAGTAAAATAGACTACGCATTCTGACATGTTTGTGAAATGTGCAAGTGAAAGTTGAAATGACAGACTTTGTGTTAACTTACATATTTGATCACGATCTGGATCTATGTGGAATCCATCATCATTAATGAATTGATATCGAGAACAGGGTACATATTAGTTAGGTCACATGGTAGACATGTAAGTGAATGTTCTCCTGAACACTTACCTAATACTATCCCTAATGTTTACATTGTATTGAGCAGGAAACCCTTTCGAAAGAGTGCAGAAAATCGAGTCCATTGAGTTCCTCTTAAAATTATATATCCATACGCGAGACTTGGTAGATTTCACTGTGTTTAAAGGCCATTTTGTACATTTTTCATATTGTAAATATCTCAGATCTTTATCAACTGCATTTTAAGTTGACAGTTGTTGGGAAACTATTTCTGTCTGTTACCTGGTTGAATTAAGGATTTGCATGCTGTCATTGCAGAATTCTGTTTTATTAAAAAGTACGTCTTTGCTTCTTGTTGGAGGTTTGTCAGTAAAATTGAGACTGATGGAAGGAAATAAAATGAGACTGGTATGTTATGATGTAAATTCTGCAACACTTTTGCTTTTAATGAAATACAAATCTTGTCATGAACTACATAAGTATATAAGAGTTAAGGAAAAGCTACGAATATTCACACATTGTGCATTTTGGTGCAGTGGATAGAATAAATACTGTAGCTCTACTGTAACATCCATTTAATGACCCATGTCTTCTTTTTTTCTTTTTCTTTTTTTTAACCTAGACCACATTTACATGGGTTTCATAACTTTTTTCCTTTATGGCTGAAATTGCATAACTAATAACGGAATGAGCTGATAATTAGGTCCTGCTGGAGGACATGTGAGGACATGAGCCGCCCGGTGGTGGGTCCTGACTGCAGGGTCCCGGGGGAGACGAGCAGGCCTCGGTGATTGCTCGGCAGAATGTCGGCGGCGTCCTCCCGCTGAGTTGATTGCATCTGTCCAGGCTGCCTCTCACAGCGTGCGGCACTTCTGTCAGCATTGATGTCAGCTAACATATACTCTAATACAACAATACAGCGACATATAAAATGACAGCCATCCTATAATCAAATAAATATTCACACTTAAGGCTTAAGTTTGCTCGAACACTGAGCGATGACCCTGCAAATTACACCAATTTCTTAATTTTAGTTGGATGGTAAATTTTGGATATGGCCCTCAGTTCAGCTCAAAGGTGGCAAGAAGTAGATGTGTCATAATTTCTTATTGAATATGGTTTGTACCCTTTTTTTAAACTTACAAAACTCTGTAAAAAACTGAGGGTTCACTGCGGCGTATATTATTGGGTTGCTTAGAGATGTGATGCAGGCAAGAGAGACTGACAGAATCTCCATGTCCTGGATGATTGGTATCTGAAAAATTAAATACATTGGATAGGACACCTTATCACCTTAGAACACACAAATTGTGAGTAAAGTTACATCCTTACCTCCACAACATCTTACCTGTGGCATCTTGTTTTTGTGAACGACAAAATTCACCAGAATGGTTGTGATCAGCGGCAACCAGAATAAGAGGAATGTTAAGATTATGTATCCTGCACGCTTAGCCATTTTACTCTCTTTCTTCTTGCTTGCTCTTTCTTTCCTCGCTTTTGAAGGCATCATGCAAACAGCTCCTTCCACCTCCACATTCATTTTAGTACCTTCTGTCTCAGGAATATTGTTTGAAACTGGATGTAATGAGGAACCTGGATCGACTGCAGCAACAGGCAGCGAGCCTCCTCCGTCGTTTTTCTGTGCTCGCTTTGGTTCAATCAGGAAAACAGAAGTGGTTTCTGGCTTTTCTAATTGCGAAGATGTGCAAACACGCGGTGGGCTTTCTTTCTTTTCAGATGGTGCTTTGTTGATTTTTGCTCCCTCTATGTAAAGCTTCTCTGTGGCAAAATCGCTGGATACCTGCACCTTTGTGGTCGAGCACTTAGCTTTTGGAACAGTGTCTCCATTTGATGGATTTGCTTCAACTGTCCTGACACTGGGACCGGGCTGCTCTGTCTCAAAAGGTTTCTCCTTCCCCTGCACTGCCATCTGCAATGCAGGAGGGCAAGGCTGGTCTGTTTCTAAGTTGGTTATCTTCAATACAGTTTTTGATTCTGTGCTACTCCTTGAAACGACAGAAAAACATTCCACGGCTTCTGTTGAGTGAAGTAGAGCAGCTGTAGAATCTTTCTTGGTTGAATTTGGTTCGGCTTTTGTCACTAATTCCACCTGAGCAGCACTTTTACTCAAGGTCTGATTTTGCTCTGGTTTTTTATGTCCATTTTCCACAGCTGTGGTTTCTCCAATCTCCTGCTTATCCTCTGCTTTGTCTGCTTTTGAAGGATGAAAAGTGCCTTTGTCAAATATTTTGCGATTGTGTGATTTCACAAGAGCAAATATGCTTGTATAGAATCCAATGATAATAACAAAACATGCCACCCAAAGTGGAAACAGCATGTGAATACCAAAAGTGTCATAGGAGAATGTTTCCATCTGCAATCCTTTGCATTTCACGTGAACGGGCGAGTTCTTCAGAAACACCAGACAAAAACCAGCCACCACAAATGCCAATGTCCATGTGAGAGGAATCAAGACCGTAATCCTTCGTCGACGCTGAGTGGTCTTGAAGGGTTGTGCAATTGCCTGGTGCCTCTCCGCACTTATACAGGACAGCGTCAGTAGCTGGATGCAGCAGCAGAAAGAGAAAGAGGCCACTTGTGAGTCGCAGATCAGCCCGTCCACATGTCCTCGTTGATACACGGTCATGACGATGGTCAGGAGAACGGGGCAGTCGATCACACATCTCAGAGCGTCTATAACGGCGAGATTCACCACCAGGGCGTTAATGGAGGTTTGCAGTGATTTTTGGTGATAAACTGCCAGAATAACAAAAATATTTGCTGCAATTCCCACAACAGAAGTTATCAACAGAATCAATCCATTTGCCACCATAAAGGTGATGTCAATGTATCTCTCCCTATCAGTGTTGTTCTCAGAGTCCTTTAGAAGTGCAAGTTCGCCTCTCATCTCCAGGTTCAAAGAGTCACCATCAGAGCCATATCTTCATTTTTCGACGCTGACCAAGTGTGCAATGAAGCCCCCTTCACTTCTCCTCCACTGATTCTCCACTGTATGAGTCTTGCGATGGGGTGAACCTGTGCTGGGATAAATTACACCAAAGTACCCGCCCTTTTCATTATCACTCCACGACAGCAGCGGGCCACCTGGGAATCCTTTCTGTTCACATTCATTAAAAACTGTGCTGGGTATTAACAGCATAGACAACTAGGGGGAAAAAACCCACGGTTGTTAATTGAAAAGAGGTTACGTCACTATTGTCTCCATTTTTCTTTCAAAAGTGAGCCAGGGACTAAAATCTCACGATTATAATTATTTCAGCGCTCTGAGATCTCACATGCAGGCATATGTGAGAAGTATACGGCCTTATACGTATATAATGTAGCACTTCCCAAAGGGTAAAATCTTTGCATCAAACACGCCAGATGGATGATTTAGGAGTTCTTGAATTGGCTCAGGAAATAACAAGAACCATGCTGCTGGATTATGACATGACATCATGTAATCCTGTTTGGAGATAAAGTGTGAAATGTTCTTTGCTTCAAACGTAAAAGCTTATGGACTATACTAAATCTGGGATTAGATCATCACAATACATTTTACCCCTGACCATCCTGTGTATTAGACTCATCAATTGCCTCGCAAAATCATGGAGAAAAAAACTTCTGGAAAGGACAAGAAATACAAGACAAATGCTGTTCTCTGAGGATTTTAGTATTCCATCAACTGAGACAACACGATAAGCAAATAACTGTTTTTTCCCCCCAATTTTTGAATTAGATTCCTATAAACATTTGCATCAAGCGTCCTAAACAATCTGAGCCATTTAAGTAAACTGGCATGTGCAACATAAAAACCTCTTGACTCATCTGTTTTTATCAGCTTCTCAAATTGTGTTGCAGATTCACAAACAAAATCCAATCATTTTTCCTTTTTTTCAAATTACATTAAATAAATTAATAAAGGTTCCTCTTATATCAAATCATCAAATATTGAACATTAAATATGCATATATTATGTATCTAATCAAATACTACCTGCACCATTAAGTCTTAGCTTGTGGTGTAGTTCCTCTTCCATGTTGGATTAATTCTACTTCATCCAGGACTAAATTTTGTTTCTATGGGTCTCTAGATGAACTGCATTATAAACGCTGTCCTTAAACGCACCAGGTGACCTATGCAGAAGGCTTGCACCCCAATTCCACCCATAATTATGCTATTGTGGTCGGTACAGTATGATAGAAAATAGTCTTGTAATATAAAATGGTTTCAGAAAATAATTTCAGAGTCTCTACAGTGTAAGAACCTGACGTTATCGATTGTGTCTGTGAAAATGTTAAGCATTTAGATTTCAGGAAATATCAGGTCCAAGTCCCCCCCCCCCCCCTCTCTCTCCCTCCCTGCACTCCAGCTGCATTTAACCCACTATATATATATATCGTGCCAAAAAATTCATACAACTAAAAATTCATGAATGGAAGCTATATTTGTCCCATAAAGAGCACGCACAGAAACACTGGTATGAAAAAGGTAAAGGTTTATTGATCTAAACAAAAATACACAAATAAAACCAAATTATTCTTATTGTTCTTGTAGATGGAATGGACAATAACTACAGGGAAACCTTACAATGTAATGCAGTTCAATGAGATAGCAAATGCATCTCAAAAGGAGATGAATCAGCTCATTTCTTACAGAAGCTTATGAAGAAATAAGCAAAACGAGCACTTTTGGGTGGCATTGGATTGGATCCTCATTATGTGTGTCAGTTTCCACTGATGTTCTTCACCCTCTAAATGTCAGCTATCAGTCTCTTGGCATTTTTGCCATTTTATTGGGCTAGAGCACAGATGTGTAGATATGCAGGTCAGCATACTCGATGAAACCGTGGCAGCATCTTGTTTTTTGCACGAGAAAGTCACTGCGGCAACACCTTGCTGTGCGTGTTCACATGCCGGCTCACAGTGGTCAACCAGCTCTTCCTGTTCAGGGAGTGTGTGCTGATACCGACACTCGTGGGAATGTAGCGGCCGCACGAGAGCACCTCCAGAGCAGCGTTACGGAACTGAGGGGCATAATAACACACAAACGCAATCAGGAAATATAAATGAGTTTTCTTCTGCTGTCCTACTTTTGGAAACACTCAGGAGTTATGTCTCAATTTGAACAGCAGATTAAAGACTTAGCTGCTCACCTGCATGTTGGAAAGGAAGTAGATGATGGGGTTATATACAGGACTGGTCTTGGCAAAGTACATAGGCATGGTTGCAACCAGTGGAGGGATGTAGATCTCTGGATTGATGATGACCACCACTGATAATGCTGTGTAGGGCAGCCAGCAAATAAAAAAAGCTATTATCATGGCCAGAACCATGTTGATGGCATGGTCGTTCTCCTTCTGGCTGGAAGTCCCACCCTGAAGCTCCACACTCCTGTTCAGCTAAATGTCAGAGAGGAAATCCAAAATGTGTTGAAGTTAAATCATTTTTTGAGATGCATCTTATATTTGGTTTAATAATATAAAAGCCTAATGAAGATGCAAAAATCATTGCGTGTCCCACCTTGTTCATGAATGTGAGCACTTTGGAGTAGCAGTAGATGATGACTGCCACTGGGAAAATGAAGCAGAGGATTGTGTAGAGGATGAGATAACTGTAGTTGCTCCATGACCTCTCCTCCCAAGCCAGAGAGCAAGAGGTCTGGACGCCCTCAGGCCCGTAGGAGCTCCACCCAAATAATGGAGTCACAGCCCAAAACAAACAAAACGTCCAAACAGATATTAACCCCATTGCACTTCTTTGCATGCTCAATTTTAGAGCGGGTCCCAGTTTGCACACCGTGTTGTACCGCTCATAGGCTAACAGGGTCAGAGTGCAGAGAGACACCAGACCTAGGAGAGAGAAACTCATTAGAACAATCTCACTTCAGCATCTATTTGCTATCTTTTACTGGACATTCATATTGCCTGTTGTGGTTGTTCATAACTCTGTTTTCTTTGAGCGGACTCCTTCTACTGAAAACACTGAAGCTCTGAAAAAAGCAAGTGCGACTCCTTTTAATCATGAAATTACAATGGACTTCAAGAATTCTTCTCAAGAAAAGAAGGAGGGCATTAGTGAAAGAAAAGCAGGGCATTAGTGAGAGCAGTTACAATAGAGAGACATTTTCAGAAAGCTTCTACAATACATGTAACAGGGATTAATAGGTTGACTTTACTAGCTCAGAAAAAAAAAAGTCAATATGCAACTCTTACTTACCAAAATAGTTGACTGCAAATCCTTGAAACATGCAAGCGGTGTGGCCAATGAAGAAAGAGCCTTGATAGTTGGTGATGGTGACCACCAAGGAGCCGCACAGTCCGATCATGAGGTCAGAAACTGCAAGGCTGAGGATAAAAGCGTTCATTGGCTGGAGGAGAGAGGGATTCCTCAGGATCACGGTTATGACGAGACCATTGTTAAAAACTGTCAACACTGTGTTGATGAACATAAGGACAGAAAGTATACTGTAGCCCACACGAGGGAAGACAGTGGGTGCTGCAGTCACCACCTCGGCGTGGGTGGGTGGAGAATGGGGGTCAGAGCTCCACAGTGTGTTGTTGCTGTCCATGGTGCTGAAATGAAGTCCAGCTTTTGGTGATAGAAAGGAGACAGTCTGCTCAGCGCAGCAGCTTCAATGATCTCATTATTTCATCTGGTTAAACCGTTCGGTTCCAAGATCTGAGATTGTGCACCTGCCTGCCCAGATGCAATATAGGAAATTGGTTCGTAACACGATTTGGAAGGATTAGCGCCAATAAACCCACCGCTATAATGGTAATTGGAAAGTTGAGGGATATTAAGAAAGGGATGAATTAATTTTTAAAATTAATTTTCAAATTTTGAAATGTATTGTCCTTTTATTGTTTATACCATGAATCCTCATAATGTGATTTTGATCCTGTGAGGACTTGATGATGAAAGTGTTCTCTCAAGATGAAACATCATTCCATCCATCCATCTTCTAAATTAAACACTTGCAAAGATCATTAAACCAGGTCAATTTTAATAAATAGTTGACAAAAATACACATATTACATATATTTTTAAATCACAAAATATGAAGTCCCCGGTGTTTAAGAATTCCCTTTTTGATCATATTAATGCCTTAAAAACTCAACATTTCCAGCTCCTTATCAAATATAATACATTCAACATCTCATCCCACCACATCTGAGAACATTTCACACCTTTTCTAAACAAGTGTCAAATCTACCAAACCTGCTGCTTCTTTCAGGGATCAAACAGCAACACTCACGCTAAATATATAGCGATCATGGTCTTTTTTTTCCTGACAAGGGACAAAATTTCCAAACTTAAAATGACACGTGCAGTCTGCATTTTTGTTGTGCAACAGGATAAAGGCGGTGAAATAGAAGGATGTCGGAAATGTGGTCAATATCACAAATGCGTATTTTAGGATGAAGGAGTGGCAAAATTTGAAATACTTAGGTTCTGTAAATGACTGCAGGTGATTTTAGATTGCAGTGATGTGAGCAAGATATTAAGGCAACAAAGTTTGTACAGTAAAACTTACATCCGAGTATTTCCATTGCATTAGTTTGCTTTTGTAGTTACAGATGGTTGCAGTGCAGATGATACAAACAGCAAAAATATACAGCGATTGAAATTCATACTGCAGAGGTCCATCATGGTTGGTACGCGACTGCCCCCTACTGTTCAGTCTGGGTAACCGCACCATCCCGCCCATGTCTCACAATCACACGCGCGTGCACACGCACACACATACGCGCACACACAACACACACACACACACACACACACAAATGCGTGCGCACGAAACAATGCCGTGTCAGCAGAAAAAGTCATTCAACCCTCGTTTTCACCTTTGGAGTCTTCTCTCTCTCTAATCCATGTCGATCCTGTTAAAGTGTGAGGAGATGCTAACACCCCCAGGACTGTGTTCGGGCCAGAAGGGAGCCTCGTGCTGCAGCGGGGTACGGCGTGGGAAAAAAGTGTGCTGGAGGTCATAGTTGAGCAGGCAGCTAATGGAGGCCATGTAGATGTCAGCAAAGCGTGACAGACGACGTGAGAAGTAGGTGGGGTTGTGATGCGTCCGGAAGAGACTCCCGAACTGACAGTTAAAGATGTCCTTCATCTGCGCCCTGCCAATGAAGCGCATTTAGAGCATTAATATTAAGATCCTACAAAATCTCAATATACGATTCCTCTTGACTGTAAAAGTCGTTCTTTGGTTACCTGATGGCTGCTCGTTCCTGACTCCACTCCTCAACGACGGCTTGAGACGCTGGATCCCTGTGGACCTGTTTGCAGTGGAGGAATGTTAAACATAAATATTTGAACATGGAGCAAAAGACAGACACAACTATTTTTCTACAGCCCCCCCCCCCCCCGCCCCCCCTAACCTGCATCTGCTCAATCAGCCGCGTCAGTGCCTGCAACCAGGCCATCATGTGCATGTACTGCTCCGTGTTCATGATCTTGATTTCCTTCCTCAGCTCAGGGATGATTGCGCCCGTCCTCCAGCCATGTTTCAATGTCAAATCCTACAAAGCAAAACACCATGAGACCCTGTCTTGGACCCGAACCGAGAAAGACATTACGCTGTTAAGGCAGTGCTATGAACAGAACACTGGAGTCATAATCGAATAAAAACGCGGCCTGAACTTGAGTGCACCAAAATTGTTAAACCACAGTCATACCCACATTTATGAGACGCCAGTGACATAATCACCATTCATAAATCAGCCATTTAGCAAACACAGCATGTCGCTCGACACACATTGAATTTAACTGCTCGAATAAGATGAAAGAAAGCTGAACTTTTCCCGCTTACGCTCGTGTAGACGCCGGCATTGGTGAAATGGAATCAGGGAAGTGAGAACATTTTCTTTAATAAAAGTGCATAAAATAGAAATATGATATCTCGCCATCCTTCCCTCCCCGCCTTAGGAATTCAGAGATGCACTGTTGAACTCATTTCCAGATGACAGTGGATGTAAACAACACATGGTATGTTCTGACCTTCTAAATACATAAATAGCTGTTTGTCATCCAGCGACATGCCACCAGCAACGTGCCAAAGATGTAAACTCCAGGTTTCATTATCACCGTAACTTGTGATGCAGTAAGAGGAACGCTTTGGTGCACATGGGGCACAGCTGTTGGCACTGTGCTAAGTCACAGGTATAAAAAGGTGGATAGAGTGCAGGATTAGTCACTAGCATGATATGAAGTACTGGGTGTGTTGCCTCTTGGCACCCTGACACTATTATAACACCTGACAATCAAACTCGACCGTGACAAAATTGGTTTAATGTATGAAGAGTATCTGTCCCCAGACAAGGGAGTTTAGTCACTCTGTATCTCAGTCCTCACTTTGTGCGCCTGTTAAAATGAGAACTGGACCGTTGCATAGAAAAAGGCTCATCTTAAATGAGCATGATAAAATCAGGAATATTTGCTTATCATCTCATAATACTTCACACCGCAGTGTTTTGTGTGGTTATAATGAGCCGTATGTTCATAAATATGCCATGATGGAGCTTACTGCCAAGTCACTATAGATGTGATCACCAAAGTAGAGCACTTTGGATCCTCTCCAGCCGGTGAGTCTCAGGAACTCATAAAGGTTTCCCTACGGCAATCAAACACACAGACATTAAAAAAAAATCACCAACATATTTTTTCTGGAGGAAATACACCATAAAAAATTAAACAGGTGTGTAATGGTAATTCTCTGGTACAACACCTGTTTATAGATATTCCCTTTATCCAATCTGTGAATCCTGTCCCACAGCAATGCACCTTTGTCTGTTACTCGCCTGAAAGGCCTGGAAAAAATATACGAAGACAAATATTAGCTTCTTATAGAAGTATAAATCTATACCTAGTCTGGGTGCAAAGTTAAGCTGATAAGGCAAGATTTGGACACACTTACTTTCTCCTGTCATTGAAGAAACTAGGTTTGTCAGCCTGAACAATCACAACATCAAACAGGTCCATCCAGTCCTTCCCCACAATGTAACTCATTCCTCGGTCTCTGAGACAAAGATTCAAAACATTAGCTGGTCAGCAGCGTCCTAAAGGTCATCAAGAAAGAACAAAAATCAATGGAAGTGCAATGTTACAACTTCAAAAAGGCGGGGGCCATCTGTGTAATGAAATTTCGAAGCTTTGACCAATTTTACTTTTTGACCTGCCAAGTATTTTGGACCTGGAGGGATCAAAGAAAAATCAACTCAGTTTGGCAAAAAAAAAGAAAAAGAAAAAACTTCAGCGGAAATCTGAACAAAACAGAAGACAGTAAAAGTACAGCATGGAAGGGCAAACTGACAGATTGTTGATGAAGGAAGTCACCGTCAAAACGTTAGATGAACATCGTAGTTCATCCATGTATTGTAACGTACTTAGACTAGTAGTAATATAATTACCTCTGTTGATAAAAGTTAGCAGAGGTTATGTAAGTACACACATTTGATTATTGACATTTTTGAGGGAGGATTTTTTTTGCGAAGGAGGATTTTTGGGTCATGGAAGTTTGAGGTGCATCCAGGCATGGATGCAGATTCAGGATTTTTTTTTTCCACATTCGTCACTACTGATAAACTGATAAGGTTTTTTTTTTTTTTTAATGATCTTGGCAAAATGGAAAGCACATATTGAGTCCACTCATGCATGTATTACTTCTTTCAGAGGCTGGAATTTTGATGAAATATTCTCCAGAAAACCTTTTGATGTTGGAAAGCTGCTTTGTGCTGTCGATCTCTTTTTAAATGAGACTCATACTAAATAATTTACAAATTAAAATTCAAAAAAAAAAAAAAACAGCTGCAGGTGGATTGGTGGTTACCCTTGTAAACAGTTGGGACATTATACAGTAGCTCTAATTAAACACAAACACCTGATGTTTTTAATTAATCTTGCCAACAACCGTGTGCACGCTGTTTGCTTACACTTACACAAAATCAAATGGGCTGTTGGTAATGAGGAACATCTTTTTTCCATGCTCTGACAGCTTCTTCAACACAGCGTGGCTTTGCTCGCCATAGCAAATGTATTTCTCTGAAACATAGACAGCAGCAGAGGAGAGGAAGGATCCATGACACCAACATAATGCGCACAAACAAATCACCGCTTAGAGTTTGTAATTAACAGTCTCAGCCGTTGCTGAATTATTATTGATGTCTGAGCAGCAGCAAAGACGTGGCTGCGCAATTTGTTTTGTGGTAGCTAAAAAGATAATGCAGGTGAAAGAATATTACCAATGTCTGCCTCCACAGCACGGTACATAATGCCCTTCACATGAACATCTCTAATGGCTTCCTGTGAGGAGGAAAAAAAGAAGACTTCAGCAACACAACGTTAACATTCAGCTCCAGCAGCATCAGTTTTCTCTGTGTATAACTTGACTTGGAGGCACAAAGAAGTGCATCTCTGAATACAAATTAAATATCAGGAATGCAGGCCCTGGAGTTTGTTGCATTGTTGACACAGAAACTTTTCACAGTGTAACTAGTGTTTTTATATTGTGCTTTTATATACTGTATGTACTCGCCCTTGCAAGGTTGCACATTTAAGGGCATTTAAAGGTAGTTTATCATGTGCAAAGATTATTGGATGTTCACAGAAGTCAAAAGAAAAGTAAGCAAAACTACAGGGCTACTACTGAATAATAAATCAGGCTCAGCAGGAATAAAAATATTGCATGTGGTGTCCTTGAGAAGATATGAGAGGCACTTGTGGAACAGAGAGTGCGTGTGAGGGCTTTTAATGACAGCGATCAGTCAAAAACGCTACAGCGCCACACTGAATAGACATGAGCAGCAAGACAGCTGCTGTCAATGGGTGGGTGGAGGGGTGGGGGGCGGGGGGTGGGACACTGTCCTCTCCCTCTGAAGCAGCAGAGCAACCACAGCATAGTCACAGATGGCTGGAGGTGGGCTTGCTCGACTAAAATTAGACACTTCAGAGCTAAAGTTATGACGCAGTCTCAAGCTGCATAGCAAAAACATGTAAATACACAAATAATATTTGTGCCTGTGGAGGGATCTATAGAGTTGTAAGATATAATAATAGAGTGTATAATACCTGAATAATAATAATAATCAGAAGTTACTGAATCACAAGACTATTACAGACTTTCTGAGCAGCGTTTCTAAACCTCTATCACAAATGCTTAATTAATTACTTCACCTTTACGTCTTTGTAGAGATGGACTGGCTCGTAGTCGATGTTGTGCCTCATGAAGAAGTCGTTGACGCAGGACAGAAGCGTCATCTCAGGCAGGGAGAAAATGTCCATAAACTGTTTCATGGTGTGGCCATGAGAGCTCTGCAGGACAGGAATTAGAGTTGTTACATTCTGTTGTTAATATTCCTTTGGCATCGCCATAGATAAAAGAGGACATTGCTGTTACCTTGCCATAGAAGTCGCTCATGATCTCTAGAGGTACGTGACTGCCTTCATACATGGCTATGACTTCCTCATCAGGAACCGGATGAAGACCCCTGCAGAAAAGACAATACCAGCTCCTTAGCATGTTGAAATCTCTTTAGAGTGAACACAAATCATAGAAAAGCTCTAAGATGTGAAGGCAGAAGTGTTAAGTAACTGAATTGAATATGATAACTGTTTGAATACAAATAATTTTACCAACACAATGTGTTGGAATTCAAGTTGATACACTTTGCTTTTTAGCCACTATCCCAGTGTGAGGGGTAAAATGGTGCACAGATACCTGTAGACAGTTCCCAACTGGATGTAGTGAAAAGCATCTATCTTCATCAGCAGTGCCTGTCACAAATCATTCAACATTTCTACAAAGATCCTCTTCACACCCAGCCCACAGTACACGTAATGCAAAATATAAAGCAAGCCATCAGTCTCCAATTTTGATAAATGGACACATACTTACTTTCTGAACATCGTAATGAAGTCCTCTTACAGCAAAATTAGGAATGTACTCGTACTTTCGCAGGTCCTCCGGATACTAATATAGGAATGATAAAACAAAAATTGAGATTTCAGTGAAAACAAAGCAAGGGTTCAGGTGTCATAGATCTGCAGTTAGGGGAAAATGATTATTGAGGGCAACATCGCTGTCGTCCAACATAAAACCTAAATGTATGCTAGTCGTACTGTCCACATCTCTCTAATTACTTCATCCATGAGTGCAAAAGTTTATATCCAAAATCTCTGTAACTAAAAATGTTAACATGGTTAATTCCTGATCTGATTTTATGCTACAAATTTTAAAAGAATAACATGACAGGAAACACAGGATTGTGAATAATCTCTTTTAGTCTCCAATTACTAGTAAATCAGAACAAGAGATTGTTTTAAAGAGCTTTACCCTGTGCTTAGTGATGAGGATGTCCCGTGCTATGTTGAAGATGAGAGTGTGGAGATGCCTGGAGTAGAAGGCCAGGGTGTAGTCGTAGTCAAAGCCATAGATCTCAATGTCTCGCAGGCTCATCTCATTGTTGGCAAAAATGGTGTCTGGGCTGACTGAGTTGGTTGGTATGACTGGAATCAAATCTGTGAGAAGAGAAACGTCTGAGGTCATTTTACAACTTCCTTTTGTCTGAGAATATTACATGTTATTACGACAGACAGACATATATCAGAACACAAGTATTAATGATGTTGATGTTCTTGCAGGAGCTAAACCCTTTGGATTTATTCATTTTTTTCCTCATGATTAATTATTAACAACCTCAAAAAAGGTCTCAACTCTTCTTACATTTTTAATAAATCCTGGATATTATGCTTCAATGCATGTTGGTAATTTGAATTATATATTACAGTCATTTACACTGAGACATGGTAAGTCTGATTGTAAAGTAACTGCACTGTACTCCACAAGTCCGCCCTGTTTATGAGTGAAATAAACTACCATAACCAAAAACTAAAGTGCAGGACAAGGTTATTGTCTGAGACATGAATGTGTGGGTGTGGAATCTGCAGTTGGCCTTGTGGAAACATGTCTTAGCTGGGTTATAATTACTGTACAACAGTTGGTTAGTTGCCATAGCGCTGTATATCAATGCATGCATCCCGTTCATGTCCCTACGTACCTTCAGTCTCCCTTTTGGTGTCTTTATAAACAGACCACAACCTGTCTGTCAGGTCTGGACCGTCTGCAGAGCTGCTGCAAACAGACGCGTAGTTTTTGGCTGTGGGTTGTCGTGACAGTAGTTGGCCGACTCCCTGGACAACTGCCCCGAAATCCCGTTTCCATAGCCGAGACGTGGACGTTCGCCGCCGTAACCCGTGAAAGACATGACAGAAGAGGGTCGCCGTCCGCAGACAGTCCTGCTTCAGCAGATACGACATAGGAAGAGACAAGGACGCCATGACTCTACTCATTCAGTGGCAGTCCGCTCGTAGGCTGGCTCTCGTCTTACGGGCTCCTCTGTAAATACATCAGAGTAACCCTGGACGGACAGTGATTGCGTCACTTCCGCGTTCTGTGAAGACTCAGCCAATCAGTGAGCGACGGGCTCGTGGGTTGCGAGTTAAGTCGATTCCTACTTATCCACAGATGAGCTGCTGTCACCCATTGAATGTATTACAAATAATCCACAGTTGTTTATTCTGTAAATCCTGGTGAGTAGGAGCTTCTTTTTCGCTTACCATAAAATTAAAAACAAAACAAAAACTTGCACAATCAGTCCCTTACACACCCATGATAACGTTTAGTCTGATAAATCCAGATTTATCTCATACAATTTCATACACACCCATAGGGCATGCCAGACAGGCATAACACTCACACATTCAAATTGAACACGTATATTATTCTGTACTAACCATACAGTATTACTCCATCATTACGATCGTTTGTTCCAATATGACACAATTAATATTGTTTACATTTTCATCAAAATGTACGTACTCTAAAAAAGGACACTGCGTCATCCTTTACATTTTCATCCCACTTACTGAACAGAGACATCTAGTGGACAAAGGTCAGTAGTGCATAAGCATCCACACATGCTTCTGAGCTCATTTATACGCATTTATTAAACGTATTCTAGCCACGCATTCATAGGAACGGCAATGCAGACAGCTTGAATTCTATATATCATGTGGACATAGTCAATTCAAAATAGTAATTTTATAGCGATACAGACTGAAACGGACAGACATGATGTTGCTTTCAAAAATGTGGTTGTCCTGAAGTCTCTTTGTGTTCCTGTTTGTGATATTGAACAAAATTATCAAAGTTTAACTTTGACTTTTCATAGTTTTCAAGTGTTACATTTTAGGAAGTGATGTGCTGACTATTTACTCTTGGCCAATGGTGTCTAGCCACGATTTTCGGGCATTGACTTATGTTGAAGAAGATGATTGGACAACATATGCCTTAAACTCGGCCGTGATTGGTTAAGGTTTGTGCGTGGTGCGCAGCCATTGGTCGGCTGTCACCGTTTTAACCGTGTTCGCTCTTTTGGTGGGAGCGGTAGCTCGTCAGACTCTGTAGTTCAGGCTCTGTTCTACACTCAAACCCCGGCTTTTGTCTTGGAGCTGAAGATACTTGTCTGCTGTTAAGCGTCATCTCAAAATGAAACGTGTTTGGGTGATAGGCCTTCTTTTTGCACTGTTAGCCTTTGGTGAGTAGTGGAAAGATTAGCTATCTCTTTACAGTTTTTTCCTTACATTTAAGCTAACATTAGCCGGCAAGCTAGCTGTAAATGGCATTTTGGAGCTTCGTTGCTGCCCACACAATACTAGATCCTTCATAATTATGCCGTTCACAATCTATATTTTGCTAATAATTTTATGATAGACAGCAGAATTTATTTTGCCTCAACACATTTTTTCAAGAAATGACAGTCGTTACTCTCAATTTTCATTGAATCTGTGCTAATGAACAAGAATCTCCTTGAGAACTGCTATTGTTTTGCAAATGTAAATCAATAATGCTAAATCCAACCTGTATAATGTTACACATACTTGTGTGATTGATTGGACGTCATGTTTTCCTGAGATTCATCAGAAAACATCATCTTTAACAGGTGAAATATAGTACGAATATTGTACGCCTGCAATTACAAAAGATTTAGACATACAAGATGTCTGAATTTCCCAGTTTGGGATCATTAAAGTAGATCTAAGATCTATATTTATCCAAAAACATTTGTCTTTTGACAGGTGCTGTAAGGGCAGAGGATGAAGTTGATGTGGATGGCACAGTTGAAGAGGACCTTGGTAAAAGCAGAGATGGTTCCAGAACAGATGATGAGGTGGTGCAGAGGTAGATGATGTTTTGAATATCTTTTCATAAAATCTCTAACCCTAGTCCTAACAGGAAATGGTAATGAAATCATGATGACCAACACAAGGTCAACCTGACCAAGTGTATTCATACAAACACTCATAGTACTCCTTCAATTATTGGATTAGCAAAAATATGTGTTTGTGTATTCATACAAGCACTCATAGTACTCCTTGAGTTATTGGGTTGGCAAAAATATGAAAACTTAATTTCATTCCATGTCTTTCATTAAACCAGTGGAATCTTTTCTTTCTTTGCTTTAATTTGAACACTGAGCTCTCGAGGGGACAGCAGATTTGCATGCTTGTTTATGGCTCTGATTTTGTTGTGTATGCCCCTGGTGTAACGTGTGTATATCTGTTTCAGGGAGGAGGAGGCTATCGTCCTGGATGGTTTGAATACCGCTCAGATTAAGGAACTCAGAGAAAAGTCAGAAAAACACGCCTTCCAGGCTGAAGTCAACCGAATGATGAAGCTCATTATCAACTCTCTATACAAGAACAAGGAGGTGAGCAGGAATAGGCAATGCTTTCATATACCATAGTTACCCTTGGCAGATGATTTTTATAGAATTTTGATATGTGGGGGGGCGTCTGAGATTTTTGATCTTCTGTGTTCATGTGTCCATGGATAAATATAATATGGCTAGGTTTTTACATTCCGCTTCAAAGCGGTGATGTATTGTGATTCTCAGTGTGTCCACAAAATATCTTCGCAACCGTTGCAGAGAGAAAGATGAAACAAAAAGAACATTACTCGGGCGGCAAAAGGGATGAAAATGAGATATTGACTTTGAGAAAACTAGGTCAAGGTCAAATTTCCACTTTTATACACTCAGGAACCGGATAAGACGAGGGAGAAAGCCATAGATCATAGATCAAAGCACTAGCTTTGATCTACCTATGCACTAGCTTTGATTTATGGTCAAAGCTAGTGCATAGCTGTGATCTACCCTGAAAGGTCAAAGCTATGCACTAGTCAGGTACTAATTTCAGGCGGGATGTTGCAGTCTGTCCCTTTTTTCTTTTTTTTTGTTTGTTTGTTTTCATCTCTACAGTTAAAAGTAATGCATTAAAACAGAAATACGACTCCTTTCTAATGTTTGTTGTCAGGTTGATATCTACATAATTCTAAATCTTTCATTAGAATAACTAAAATTAGCATTTTCCAAGTATTGTGACATCCAGTTTTGATCAAATATCCGGCCACTATTTTATCTACAATATTCACAATGACACTTTAAGAGCTCTTGGCTCTCTGATGTTGGAGAGTTAGGATGGGGGCGTTATTTGGTGTGATAATTAGGTTCACATTTAATGGTATAACTGATTTACAGTTATGTTAATCCTTTCTTTACTTTTAGGAACAAAGTCTCAAGTTCATTATTCGTATTTCTGATTATTTTCACATCAAACATTGTTTCATTTTAACGCGTGTGTCTTCAGCAGTTGACACTTTTTCTGGAGTGAAGATATATGCAACTTCACTCCACGATATAATTCGTAAGGCATTTGTTGTAAAGCCTTTCAAAACATAGATTTCTGGGTAAATACTTGTAGCTTTTCAGCTACCAATTGGTATATTTGTTTTATTTGCATCAACACTTAATGTAATGTAAATTGCTCCGCTGCTGTGAAATAGATTTAATGTAAAAAATGCCGTACAAAATGAGAAATAAAAATTCTGAGCTTTGAAAAAAACATTGAAAGAATATGCTTAATGCAGCTTACTACAGTATGTCTTCACAGCAGTCTAAACTAATGATCGAATGACTGTGGAACTCTTTCAGATCTTCCTCAGGGAGCTGATTTCCAATGCCTCAGATGCTCTGGATAAGATCCGCTTGTTGTCTCTGACCAATGAAGATGCAATGGCTGCCAATGAAGAGCTGACCATTAAAATCAAGGTATGTGCAGAAAAAGTGATTATATAATGTATTTAGTGGATCATGTTTGTTTATTTGTTTCCTCTGTTGCTGTGAGTTAATTGTATTGGTCCAATCCACAGTCTGACAAGGAGAAGAATATGCTCCACATCACTGACACTGGAATTGGAATGACCAAAGACGAGCTGGTGAGGAACTTGGGGACCATAGCCAAGTCTGGCACCAGTGAGTTTCTCAATAAGATGACGGAGATGCAGTCCGAGGGGCAGTCGACCTCGGAACTGATCGGCCAGTTCGGCGTGGGTTTCTATTCCGCCTTCCTCGTTGCCGACAAAGTCATTGTGACATCCAAACACAACAATGACACTCAGCACATCTGGGAGTCCGACTCGAATCAGTTCACGGTCATTGAGGACCCTCGTGGGGACACACTGGGGAGAGGAACCACTATCTCGTAAGTTTACTTTGTGTATTAACCTTAAACAATAGTTGCAGTTTTAGTTGTAATCAGTTACTGTTTATCTTTACTCTCATTTCGCTGTAACATGTAACTCCTGCCTGGCTTTATGGCTGTAGTTTTCTCATAACCACTTCAAATATAAATTCTTAATTGAGTTTTCCACATTCAATTACGACCACAGACTGGTTCTGAAAGAGGAGGCCTCAGATTACCTGGAGCTGGAGACGATCAAGAACCTGGTCAGGAAATACTCTCAATTTATCAACTTCCCGATCTACGTTTGGGCCAGCAAGGTAATGACTGACAGAGTTCCTTTCTTTAAGGACAACTCGGATGTCTGTACTCGAAATGGAACACATTTTCTCCCCTTTTTTCCGTTTTATTGAAGACTGAGACTGTTGAAGAGCCGATTGAGGAAGATGCTGATGCTGCTGAGGAACCAGAGAAAGAGGCTGATGAAGATGAAGCGGAAGTGGAGGAGGAAGATGAGGACAAAGACAAGCCCAAGACAAAGAAGGTAGGAAGTTGATAAAGGGGTAAACAATACAGACAAATGGGAAAGTCTGACTGTTGTTTATATTTATTAAACTATTGGTACATTTACATTACAAAATTTCATTAATAAAACATTCACCAAAGCAAAGTCTTCTACAGAATGACATTTTAAGGAATATTTTTGAGAATTCAAAAAGCTGATAAGGAAGTTTTGCTTATTCCTTAAAACATTGTATTGTATCTTTAATAGAAATGTGTTATTGTGTGTGTCTCGTAGGTTGAGAAGACAGTGTGGGACTGGGAACTGATGAACGACATCAAGCCCATCTGGCAGCGACCAGCTAAGGAGGTTGAGGAGGATGAATACAAGGCTTTCTACAAGACCTTCTCTAAGGTAGGCGCCTGAACACCGTCGCCAAATCAAGCAGCCGCGTAGATTGTTTCAGAAATATTTGACCGATTCAAGCTCTGTTTTTCTCAACAGGACAGCGATGACCCAATAGCCCACATCCACTTCACGGCTGAGGGAGAGGTTACCTTCAAGTCCATTCTGTTTGTGCCCACTGCAGCTCCTCGTGGCCTGTTTGATGAGTATGGATCCAAGAAGAATGACTTCATCAAAGTATGTGCACTTGTTATTTGATGAGTTTATATTATGCTTCTAGAGTGATCATGTGTAAACCTTGAATTTTTTTTTTCCTTCTCAGCTGTTTGTAAGGAGAGTTTTCATCACTGACGACTTCAATGACATGATGCCCAAGTACCTGAACTTCATCAAGGGAGTGGTGCGTTACTTTCTGATTTAAGACTCAATTGTTTTCTCGTGTGGGCTATTGAGTCTCTGATGGCGCCTGCCCTGTTCTTAATGAAAATGTATTCTTTTTAGGTTGACTCTGATGACCTTCCCCTGAATGTGTCCAGAGAGACTCTACAGCAGCACAAACTGCTCAAGGTGAGCTTCCCGTCAAACATGAGCATTGCCCTATTCTGTTAACACATTTAGTCTGTAAATGTCACTTTTTGTTTTTGTAATTGAGCATATTTGACATTTTCCGAGTGGTCTGTTCGAACACGTTAACTAGCTTCAAAGAGATTATTGATAGGCAAGGAAGAAAGGGGCCTAATTATCTCAGTAAGTGATTTACAAAAAGGAGAACTGATAATATGGAATCCTTTTTTCTTTTTTTTTTCTCGTCTTTTTCCTACCTGTTCAGGTGATCCGTAAGAAGCTGGTACGAAAGACTTTGGACATGATCAAGAAGATTGCAGAGGAGCAATACAACGAGAAGTTCTGGAAGGAGTTTGGAACCAACATCAAGCTGGGTGTGATTGAGGATCACTCCAACAGGACCCGTCTGGCCAAGCTCCTGCGCTTCCACACCTCCAATAGTGAAAAAACTCTGGCTAGCTTAGAGCAGTACGTGGAACGCATGAAAGAGAAACAAGAGAAGATCTACTTCATGGCTGGGTCCAGCCGGAAAGAGGTGAGTGAATTAATATGTACCTCTTTTAGGTAAAATGCCTGCTAATTTAAAAAGCAGGCAAGTGCGATACTTGTACCAAAATAATAAAAAGCATTTAAGATAATAGAAAATGATCAAATGGGAGTGCTGATAGCCTTTGTTATTTGTCTTCTACAGGCTGAATCTTCCCCCTTCGTAGAGAGGCTGCTGAAGAAAGGCTATGAGGTGATATACTTGACGGAGCCTGTGGATGAGTACTGCATCCAGGCACTGCCTGAGTTCGACGGAAAACGTTTCCAGAACGTTGCAAAGGAGGGCGTCAAATTTGATGAAAGTGACAAGGCCAAGGAGAAGAGGGAGGCCCTGGAGAAGGAGTATGAACCTCTCACCACTTGGCTCAAGGACAGTGCCCTGAAGGATAAGGTAGAAAGGCAATTATTTTGTAAAATTCATGACATGGGGAAAGAAACTTTGGCCACACAGCTGATTCGATTTGGCTGAAGCTGCTTAGTTGCATCTCCTCCATCATTCGGATTATTTGATATGATGCTGTTCTTCCCCACAGATCGAGAAGGCCGTTCTTTCTCAGAGGCTGACCGACTCGCCGTGCGCTTTGGTTGCCAGCCAGTATGGCTGGTCAGGAAACATGGAGAGGATCATGAAGGCGCAGGCTTACCAGACAGGAAAAGACATTTCCACAAAGTGAGTAACAATCTCGTTTTTCAGTGATATCAATTTGCACAGTTCAAATTTAGTAAATATCGTTTACATATCTGAGTCCTTACATGGCAAATACCCGTCTTGTGTCTTCTTCAGTTACTACGCCAGCCAGAAGAAAACATTAGAAATCAACCCCAAGCATCCTCTCATCAAACAGATGCTTAAAAGAGTCCAAGTGAGTCTGAATGCCGTTACTTCACTGTATGTCAACCAGACCATTCAGAGCAGGTAACTGAAGGACTTTTTTTGCTTGTGTTCTTCAGGATAACACAGAGGACCAAACTGCCTCAGATCTAGCTGTGGTTCTGTTTGAGACCGCCACGCTGCGCTCAGGCTACCAGCTAGCTGACACGAAGGCTTATGGGGACAGGATAGAGCGCATGCTCCGACTCAGCATGAATGTAGCCCTGGACGAACAGGCAAGTCGACATCTGCTGCCAAATTACATGGGGAAAAAATGGCATGTGAAAATGTTATGTGTCGTGCACATTCTTTGCAGCCAGGGAACTGATTTAACAGGACATGGTTTTGTTTGTTTTTTTTCAGCTTATCTCGATTGTGTGCATGTTGTTTAAAAAATAATTTTACTATTTGCAGATTGAAGAAGAGCCAGAGGAAGAGCCAGCAGAAGATGAAGATAAAGATGAAGATGAAGACTCTGAGGATAAAGAGGAAGAGATTGTAGAGGAAGATGATACTGAGGAAACGGTGAGAACACTTATCATGTTACAAGTGTTTACTCTTATAGTTTTCAGATGCTGGAGTCTTTTTGTCAACATCTTTATTTTTTCTCCCTCACAGATAATACCAGAAAAAATAGAACTGTGAAGCAGCGAGTAGAAGAAACTCGTATTGGAGTTGGAAACGGATTAGATTGGACCACCATGTTCAACAATTTCCTGGGTGTGGTCCCTGGGTCGGGGTTTTTTAAGGGAAGCTTTGTTTTTTGGGGTTTTTTTGTTTTCTACATTCCTCATGACTGTAAATTTGTTAATATTTAACTGACCTGTTTATGGAAAGATGCGATCCTGTCTCTTGATCAAATAAATGTTTCCTGGAAAGAGGACATGGAGTGTCTGTTCAGTGTGGTGACAAATCACATCCCAGCGACTTGAAGTTTAACAGACTGATGACGTTTCAATAGAGGATGGGAGGAATTTTCATCAACTGAAAGTTTGTCCAACGCAAATGCCTGATTTGGATCATTACTCGCAATTTCATCAGATGAAGAAATGTTAAAATCCACCAGTGTTGATTCTGTAAATGCATCACTAAAGTTATATAATAAAAACAGAAACAAAGTACTTTACATGAAATAATCTGATGGGTATTATACGAAACCTCCATATATGTATGCATAAAAGGTTCAAACCAAATGGGATTCTATAAAATTTATTAATAGTGCAAATTGAGTTTTGCAAAGAAATCTTAATGGAGTAGATTGGTATGAAAAAACCTGCTTTTTTTTTTTAGGCTGAGTGGTGTTGAACTCAAATTGATGAAGGTTTCATAATGAGATTTTTTTTTTTCTGACAGCTTCATTTAAAAAATTGTTTTTTACTCACCATAACACATTTTCTCCAATAAAGGATGTTGGAGATAAAATAAGACTTTGTGACCATTTATTGTCACAAAGACTAAACTAGATGATGATGTCTGTATGGTGAAAGTCCAATGGTGAAAGTTGTTTTTCAAACGTGATGTTAAAAAAATGACTGGATTGATTTGAATCACCCATAAAAAAACAAATGCCTTGACTTTTCTTAGGCACCGTCCAGCAACTTTCGGATGAGTGAGATTTTGACCTATAATGTCTATACACCTGCTCAGCACCTTAACAGTGACCTCACTCCACACACAGAAAATGTGTTTTTGAGTATTTCGCATTTTCATTTGACTTGAAGAACTTAAAGAAAATGCTGACTGCTGGGATTTGATCCTACATCCTTTGATAAACACATGTTAATCAAAGATAATCCTACAGAGCAATTTGGGAGTGCCAGCAACACTGCTTGGATGCTGTATTTATTATTCACAACACTGGAGAAAATATTAAATCGGAAAGTGGGATTTGATTCTACAACCTCAGACCTCTGAGTCCCTCCTCTCATCTCTCTGAGCTAAACCTTCAGCTGCAGAGTTTTGGTTTGGAACTTGTATTTATCGGGTTCGCATAAATCATCCACCGTGGTTTTATGTAAAATGCAGACATCAACAGATAATAAACAACCTTTTTTCCATAAATTGATAATCAACATCTTTGTAAACAAAAAAATTGTACAAATAAAAATAAAAAAAAATAAAAAACTCAATTGAAGTGACGGCACTAATGAGAAATACTGATCATTTCCAATAAAAGGCTGAACAAGTCAATCAAATAATCATAATAATGTGAATTAGTGGTTGGGGCCCGCATATCTAGGGGTAACGGGTAGTGATGTCGGTCGCGAACGAAAACGCAACTTTCTTCAACCCGCATAGAAAAAGACTGTAGTCCACACGACAGCGTTTTCAAAATGATCTCCGTCCACACATCCGCATCAGTGCGTTGATCATCACGCAGGGACACCCCCCCCCCCCGATAGAAAAAGTTAGTTGTGCCATGAGACGCAAACAGCAGAAGGAGCTTATTTATCAAAAGTGCTGCATCCACAGGAAATATTATATTTACTATTTATTTCACTCAAAGCATGACATTCATCTAAAACAATTTGATTTATTTTTTATCTGAAAAATATGATTGTCTCTTGTTCAGGGCTTTGAACCGGTTCATGATGTTTCACTTCCTGTCATTCACTGGACGCGGTATGAGAGCAGAGAGAAGTAGCGGCTGTAAGCAGCAGTTAAGAAAAGGGCAGTCTCCCAGTCACTATTTAATCATAACAGCTAAACACTGCAGTGTGTCGATCTTAAAAATGTATGATGTAGACATGAACTCATTGGCTGCAGTCATTTTCAGTGCAGTGTGTTCCCGTACTGCCAGCGCTTTGTAGCAATGTTGAGCTATAGGAGAAGCACAATGAACATTTGTTGATCTGTTGTTCAGCAATAAATGACATGGTGGAAATTATTATTTTCTTATTTTATATAGTGTCTAAGTAGGAGGCATAGGCCTTAACTACAGTGATATAACTTGCATAAAGCGGTGATGTAGTGCAGTGGTACTGCTTACTGTAGGGTAGGGAGATATCTATAATTATAGTCTATAGTATATAAACTAATTGCTTTAGTTTACAATTTAAAAGTCCTTAAGTTACCGTATTTTGCGCACCATTCGGCTCATTGTACAGACGCGCAGTCTAAATGATTAGTTTATTCCTGCACTTAAACCGGACACACGGCACACATTTATTGGTCGGTGCTCGGTTGCTAACGGAAGCAAAAAGGTGACTGTGGTTGAACTGTGTTGTACTACGTGTTTAAATTTTTTTTAAAAATACACCGACTTTATTTTTTAAATATGTTTTTATTTCTTTTTTTTTGGATAAATCTGTGCTAAATCCTTCGAAGTCCTCATCTTCGGTCTGCATTGAATAGCCCGGCAATGTCTCTATTGCTGACCGTCTGGTTTCCGGGTGTCTGTCCGGTAATGATGCCGGCTTTAGCGAAACATCGGACAAAAGTCGAAGCAGATAGTCCAGGATCCACAGTCCACCGCATATTGTGGGGGTGTAACTCGCTCGGCACTGCCCCCCAGTCCTGGTAAACGTGTGTTCACGTCTCAAGAGAGATGGCGAAGCGTGAAAAAAGCCCCCCGGTCTCTTTACGTGAACCGGAACAACCGGAGCTGATAGTCTGGAGTTTACGTTAAGCGCGTCTCTTCGCTGACGTCATTGTCGGGGGTCGTTAGCCAATCAAATGTGGTTACCAGCACACCTGCGGTACCGTACCGGCTTACACTGATACCGGTACCTACCGGGGGTGTGCCGGACGGAGCCTCGCGTCACGTTCTCTAATTGGTCCATCGCTGCCGGCGTACGTAGTGACGTAATACGTCCTACGTCGGTGGACAATGGCCGATTTGGCGGAGCGCTGACTAAAATCACACAAAAACATTTTTACAGATTTTGGAACTCAGTGTTCACATAAGACGCTTAATGTTAAAAGGAGCAGCGTTGATTTTTGAGAAATTTTAAGGCTTTCAAGCGCGTCTTAGGGTGCGCAAAATACGGCACCTACATATTTATATTTACAAGGAAGGTTATTTACCGGTTCAGGAACTTTATTTTTTGTTCTAACCAGTTCGGGAACGTCCGTTTATGGGTGGAACACAAAACCGGAAACGTTATGATTTTGTTTCTGTTCGGAACGAACCGATTGGCAAAAAGTTCTGGTTCAAAGCCCTGCTTTTGTTACCCGTTTGTTTAGTTAACAATCCTGAAATAATAAATGAAAACAAAACAATCACAGTTGTCGACCTCGTGGCGCAACGGTAGCGCGTCTGACTCCAGATCAGAAGGTTGCGTGTTCAAATCACGTCGGGGTCATCTCTTTTGTGAATTTCCCAATTTGGGATCATTTAAGTTTATCTATCTATCATCTATCAAATATGTGCAACTGAAAAGGTCAGCGGTGCTTGATGTAAATGTTGTTGTTTTTTTTAATGCAGGACAATAATTAAGTAACATTGGCAAAATTTTTGCGGAAGTAAAGTTTGGGCTCAATTTATACATGCGCGATTGCGCATCAACGATTGCGACTTATCCTCATCGCGGATGTGATGTCATGTGATACCGTACGCGCATTTTTATTGGCTGACGCCATCCGGAAGTGCGCTCCTTCCATCAGTCTCGGACTTTCGTGAGACACAAAAGTGCTTTAAACCGTCGATAAGAGTGTGGTAAAAGGTAATACAGGTAGAAGCTGGTTTAATATCAGTATGTAGAGGTTCATAAACGTTTAAATTACCATGAATAATAAGATAAATGTATCTCGCTCTCGATCGTTGATTCCCCACTCGCGTGTGTTTCCTGGAACGCATGAACCGCAAAGACCGAGGGCGCGCTGTATATGTTTTTTTTAAATTTTAACCACACATATGATGATGAAATAAAAATCATTTGGACATCTCCCACAGAGAAATAATGTCGATCACTACTCGTCTGTGGAGATCATACTTAATTTAACATTATGACCTCCTCCCAGTAATGTTTTCAAAAGTTATGATTGATTATGTGCCCATGTTTAAATACAGGAAGGACATGAACACTTACTCGACAGGTTCATTTGATGGTGCCACATTTCAAAATCTGTGTTCAAACTTCAATTCTTAGTTTGTCTTTAGCTGTATATGAGAGAAGAAATCATTTTAATGTTAATTATTTTCTGAAATCACTGTTGAATTATTTTGTCATAGATATCAAGGAGGGAATAACCAAAAAATGAACATTAAAATAAAGGTTGGATTTGTTATATACAGTATATTACTCAAATTGAGAAAATATTTTCCGTCAGCATGTCTTCAGATGCAGTACGTTCCAAATTCCTGCCTACATTTACAGTAAACAAACTTATGTCGACCTAATCTTCATGTGTATTACTTTTGCAAGCTCCATTTGCATGTTGAGAAGCATGAGGCGGCATCGACCTCCAGGATCTACGGCTGACAGAGCAGGACTGATGCACTGTGTTCGTTCTTTCCTGTCATCTGCTTCTCTTCACATAGATGACGCCGAGCTGAACTGTAGCCTCCACATCCATGATGAGCAGCTCTCAAATGGGTGACTGGGAGCTAAGCAGCAGTGTTGCATTACAGGTCGCTCCATGGACGTGCACCCATGTTTTGCCTGAGCGAGAAAATGTTGTTTCTTCCTAACGCAAAGTGACAGATACGGGCCACAGGAGGGGGATGAGGGGGGCCAACAACTGTAATAGCTGTAGGACCCCCCCCCACACACACACACACTCACAGCGATTTCCTGCTAATTTGCAGTATTGTTACTTCCCTTCTCTCTGACCTTTTTCAAATTCCAATACAACCTAGTGCCAAAAACACGACAGGTTTTTGCACCAAATTACATCACTTGTCAGTGTTTTCAGGCTAAGGTCTAACATATGAAGGGAACTGATTTCATGATTTTCTCTCCAAGCCCAGAATAGTTTATTGCCAGCAGTTCTATTTTATTTTATTTTAATTTTATTTTTTTTTCATTTCAATGTTCCGAATGTAAAGAATAAATAAAAGACTTTCCGGCAGCCCACAGTATTTGCCTTTGAGTAAGACAGTGTTCTGATAGAGACCATGACCTAATATGTGCACTACATTTAATAATTCTCCTCCCTCTGGAGCAAGAAGTAGGGTCTAAACTGCTGGCGCTATTAAAGGGACAGTCTGTCTGAATGAGCTTTCATCTTAGTCTCTTTTGAAATCTAATTAAACAAGGAATTAAAATATGAATTTGTTTATTTGTTACCTCCACCAGAGAGGTGCATGGTTTATCTGTTTATGGCTTAGTGCTTAACACCTGTAATCAAACCAGGTCTCCTTTAATTCTAACAATCTATTTTATGTAGCTTTTTAATGGGAATATAGATTTACATAGTACTGTATTTGGTTTTTGGTAATGTTTAGTATTAAACAACAGACCAGATCTCACAGGCAGGGTTAAGTAGCCTTGGAAGTATGGCAGGTGTTAACTCTTTACAGCTGAGGACCTGCAAAACAGAGCAAATACCCGTTAAGACAATGATTCAACTCCCATTACATATTAGGTATACCACAAAATATACGTCGTGTATCAGATACTCCAGTGACTAAATCACACATGAAGTTTTTTTTTACCTACGTTTTGCACAAAAATATTTCTCATGACATCCGACTTAAGATTATACAACCTTTTAACGACAAGCATCTGCACTATTTTGTAGGATCTTAACCCACTATTAATGGGCAAAAAAAGGACAGTTCTACAATGTTATCGTAGGTTTACGTTTGCAACAAGCTTGTTTCAATCCCATTAGCGGTTTGTTTGTTTTTTTATGGTATTCATAAAATTCACGATTGTAAAAATCTGTTATACTGGACAACTGAAAATGCTTTTATTTGAATTGGATATTGCAAACAGCTTTCCATATAAAAATATGAATACAGTATAGCAGTGAATTAAAATTTAGAATCTATGAGTATAGGCTGCTGTTTTGACTGATTTGCAGCCCTACCTGTCATTTATATTCATAAAATCACTGTAGATGCATATCCTAAAACCAATGTATTGTAGACGATGGACTTAAACATGCAGGGCTGCTGGTAAACAGATATAATATGCCGTGGATATGCGAAGTCTCATCTCATCGATCACTGACCGCCACACCAGAGGGGTTCTCTTTCCCATCATTTGTATTTTGCGACTGACTGCAGTTTCTGCGCGGCTGCTGTTCATACGCAATCCCTGGATAGGTGGTTGCCATGGATTCCTGGGTCACATGCGTGGGTTTCCTCTAGCCAGAAGCAGCAGAAGATGCTTGGACCAAAAATCCAGAGCCATTTTCATTCAAGAAAAAGAGGGGATTCGCTGTGGATGGCTTATTAACAGACTCCACCTGTCTTCTCATTTTTAAATCCCTACGAAACGTTTTTTGGATCGATTCAATCTCGCAGCAAACCGGTTTTGTCCACATTCATAGACTCGTAACAGGAATGAGTATAGAAATTCCTGAAGGACTGACGGAGCTGTTACAGAGCTTTACCGTGGAAGTGTTGAGGAATCAGCCCAGGGATTTGCTCGAGTTTGCATTACAGTACTTCACCCAGCTAAAGGAAAGCGAGACCACACAGGCCTCATTTGGCAATGACCAAAATTCAAGACCTGGAAAAGCGGTCAATTTCATTGACGAAGCCATGCAGATCGATTCGGAAAACGGAGAGGAGGAGGACGACGATGACGAGGAATTCATAGGTAGGATGATAGATTGTTTTATACGTGACGAAAATGTGTAATAATGGAGGATTTATCAAGCTTTGTGAATATTTAACGGGCTGGGCTTCGGTTCAATGGGATGAGGAGACATCGGGCGCAGCGATGCTCCAGCAGCTCCGCCGCCTTGCATCCGCCATGGCTCTGTCATTTACCATATATGGTCATGGAGGCTGAATAATTGTTAATGAACGTGTCTTTATGTGTCCTCATCTTTGCACCGTCTTTATATGCACCGCAGCTGCAGATGAAAGGGGCCCACACGTACATACATGTATTTTTTTTTAAAATGTTCAGACAGATCCTGCACCTCTACGCCATTTTAATATTTTTCCCTTTCCTTTCTTCGGGCCTTCTTGAATATGCATCAAATCCACGGTGGATTTGTCTTTCTTAAACGGTGGTCATATGGTGCAGTATTGTCTTGAGGTGCAGAAAGTAGCATAGCAACCCAGAGGTCTGACACAGCATCCCAATGAGTGGTGGGCTCTGCAAAGCTTCAATGGTTTCATAAGGACAAGCACACCGAATTCACCCATCAAACCAGCCATTATAGTATTGTGGGGTCACATTGCTTCCTCAGTGATTTTTACAGTAGTACTCCATATGTAACCCTCGCCTGAAGGCCTTCTTTTTTTAATTGAGACTTTGTATTTATTTCATTTAATTCATAGAAAGCAAACAAAAGTTATCCTTTTTCTGGTTTGACCTAAATGATTTTGGATTCTTAATGAGGACAAGAATGGGTATCTTCGTCTGCTGTGCATGAAGCCACACGAGACATTAACTTTATCTTTTTAAGGTAAGGTGTTATTTCACTGTAAAATGTGCCATTTTGATGTATGTTGTTTTATTCTTCTACAGCCCCGATGATCAACAGATTCATCAGAAGAGCATCAGGTGAGGTGTCATTTGGTCTGTCAGTAGAATACCTCTGGACAGTGTCACCGCTGGAATTATTTAAGACTTCTTTGACACATGAGTACTGAGGTTACATCACATGCACTCCAGCATGTGCTGTATTGAAACATTTTTCCATCTGTCTTTTCTCCCTATCCTCAGCTTATAATAATAACATTGATTTATTAGAGTTGAAACTACTTTACTATTACTGTTAGTGATTGGCGTGGATGTAGAGATAGCAAGAAAAGTATTCAGCAACACTTGAAGAACACATCTTACCTTCGTCGTTGCAAACTGGAAATGAATACCTGCAGTAGAGCAACCAATTAAAGCAGAGATATAGAATTAGAGAAAATATATTCACAAAGTTAAAATTCTTTTGTTTCATAGTGCTATCATTTCCTGGAGGTTTTTCTATCTGGTATCGAGTTTCCTTTTTTTTTAAATCTCTGTGGATCTCTTTCATACAGTGTGTGCTGAAGCATTCAATCCCGATGAAGATGAGGAGGATAAAGAGCCATGGGTAAAATGTGTTTTATAATACAAATACCCTCTCTTACTATTAAGGCATGCTTTTTTTTTACATGTAGAATTAACTGTAGCTCTAAATCTAAAGCACCAGCAAAAAGTGTGGACATAGAATTGCATTTAAATGAAGGTGAAGGTGTGTTTGGTGCTAAAAAAATAAACCACTGAGCATTTTCTGAGTTTAACGTGCAGTTTATCTCATTGTCATGTTACATGACTGTGCTTCATTTTGTCAGGTCACTTACCCAAAGACCGATGAGCAAAGACAGAGACTACAGGAAGCATGTAGGGACATTCTTCTGTTCAAGAATTTGGATCCAGTAAGTGGATCATTCCATAAGAACTATCTCATGTACTTCTCTGTTCTGTGCACTACCATCACTGAGATTACACAAAGGAGAACAAGGCCTCTGGCCAGACAGCTTTTTCTACAGCTCAATGTACTGTGCATGTTTTTAAAGTTATTTTTAATTCACATGATGAGTGAGTATTTTTTCCATGATATGACGTATAAATATCTTACTGATAAATCCCACTAATGCAGGAAGAGATGTCTCAGGTGCTGGATGCCATGTTTGAGAAGTTCTTCACTGAAGGAGAACACATCATTGATCAGGATGATGATGGAGATAACTTCTATGCTATTGAAAGGTGATCTTTCATGTCTGTTTCACATCATTAGTCACTGAAAATTAATCTGTAAATAGCCTTTAAAATCAACTAATGATGCCAGGGTGAATTAGTGTGTCAGCCATGACTTTATAGTCTCTAAGAATGTTAATTATTCCTTCTTCTTTTTTTTTTTATTCAGTGGGACATTTAACATTTTTGTGAAGGCTGATGGAACAGAGAAGCTCGTTGGTTGCTATGACAACCGAGGCAGCTTTGGAGAGTTAGCATTGATGTACAACACCCCCAGGGCAGCCACAATAATTGCCACTTCGCCTGGAGCCCTTTGGTGCCTAGTGAGTAAACTATTAAATCCTTAAGTAAGAGTGCAGTCTGCTCCATATGCAGGTTCTTGAAGCATGTTGCACTGTAAATCATGCAGCGACCATTCAGAATATCTCTGGGAGTACCTGGTGCCACAAGACGAGATTATGTTTCTTGTCTGACATATATTGATAAATAAAATCCACTGAATGCAACAAAAAGTGCACAAACATCATTGGTGTCCCTGGACATTGGTTCAGTGTGAAGTCTGAGGCCGCTGCCCCTAACGCCAAACCTGTAGCCCTGTCCTCTAATAATTAAATCAAATGTATCAAACATGGATAAAAGACCTCCAGGATTTAAAGTCAGGTTGTTTGGGGAAGAGTTAGCCAACATAACCACTACATTAGCTCTCCTGATACAGCTTGCTGACTTACATATTGTTTTATGTTCTGCCAATAATGCTTACAGACCCTGCTGTGCAATATTACCAATATTTTTATTTAAATGGCAAGGACCGATAATAAGCTTCTTTTCCCTTTTATGTCCAAAGGCCTTGCATGGAATCCTATTACTGTCCACATTTGGCTCATAGTCTGACCATTACTGGCCCCTGAGATAAAGTCTTATTTACTAGTTTGTCTTCTTTGCCAGAGGGTGCCCTTGACAGCTGCCTGTATTTCCTACAGTACATTCATTTTGTGTATTGTATATGTTTCTGGCCATTATTGGAGCCTAAACTGTTTAAATGACATGCAACTGGTAGACTTCTTATGATTTATGAGTTAAGGCAGAACAATGGTGTGAGCCCTTGGGGGCTCTGCTTATATTCAGAGTGGTATTCATATATTCAGCGCTGCTGCAAAACATCCTTTCATATGAGCTTCAGTTTGGCGAAAAATTTGAACATTTGGGAAATTTTGAAAAGCAACCAACCTTACGTCGGGGAAATGTGCACAATATAAAAAAAAATTGTGTTGGACTTTCTGTACATCCTACATTCTGTCTTTATATTGAATATCCATTTATTACTGAATTCAAGACAGGTTGTCAAAAGTATTACAACATTTAGGGGATAGAATTTTTTTTCTACCTAATAAAGCATATTACAACACCACAAAGCAGGTTTGGTCTATTTCTCAAAGTATGAACCTTTCTCTGCATCTGTGTTTCAGGATCGTCTGACATTCAGGAGGATCATAGTGAAGAATAATGCCAAGAAGAGGAAGCTGTATGAGGCATTCATTGAAACTCTACCACTGCTTACATCATTAGAGGTTTATATCAGCTTTGTCCTTCAGCTCTACCAAAATGACATACGCATATACAGTTAGGCTTCAACCAAATATCCTTTCATCCACAGCTTTCGGAGAGAATGAAGGTAGTAGACGTAATATCCACCAAGGTGTACAATGACTCGCAGCAAATTATTGCTCAGGTGACAAGTATTTTCATATCATCAACGATACGACTGGTCGTTCATTTTTTTTGCTAAATTTGAGCATTTATAAACACTGATTCACTCATTATTGATGCTTTTACAATCATTAGAATATTTTGTATTGCAGGGTGATTTGGCAGATTGCTTCTACATTGTTGAGTCTGGTCAAGTTAGAATTACCATGAAAAGAAGCAGGGTACGTCTGTTCTCTCTTATGAAAATTATCTGAAAAGGTGGGGATCTTCTTTATCTCATATTGTGGAAATCTTTTTTTTTTTTGTTTTTTTTTTGACAGACGAAAAAAGACCAGGAAGAAGAGGAGGTGGATATTGCCACTTGCTCTCGTGGCCAGTATTTTGGAGAGTTGGCACTTGTCACAAACAAGCCCAGAGCTGCTTCAGCCTATGCCGTAGGGAGCGTCAAATGCTTGGGTACATTTTTAAGAACATTTATAACACCTTTTAATGTTTATTCCAACTATAATTGTATATCTTACTGATTCATTGTTTGTTTTTTTTAATCAGTCATGGATGTTAAAGCTTTCGAGAGGTTGCTGGGCCCATGTATGGACATCATGAAAAGAAATATTGCTAACTATGAAGAGCAGCTGGTGGCCCTGTTTGGGAGTAGCACTGAGATTGACCAATAAAGTGAATGAGAGGGCTCAAACGGACCATGAATCAGTGGATGAAAAAAAAAGATGCTTGTATGGATGTTTCCCCCCATGATCAACAGCTTTTCTTACAAGATATGTGAATACCCACAGCAAAATTTGTGTGTCAAATAAATGACAGGAATTAAGATTACCATTTAAGACCATCTTAATTTCAGATGTGTATTTCAACAAAAATGAAGTAAGTCAAAACAGCGTGGCTTAAGTTTAAATTCAATTTCTCACAAAGCTACACTTAAAAATCTAAATGTACATTTTAAATTCAAATGTCACATGCGTTATATGTTAGTATATTAACCACCTTGTTAATTCTCATCTTTTCTCTGCAGTGTTATATTTACTGTACTATAATACCATTTGTAAATGTTGAAATATTGTTTTGTTTTTTAAATCGGATGCCAAAGCTAATTTCTTACCTGATCATTGTGAGCAAATATGTCACAATTATGTGTAATGATTGCAGCATGAGGTGCACTGGTGCAAGGGTGCCACATAAGAAATGATGCATATGAGTAACATGACATCATTTGAATGAAATAGAATGGAGACTTCAAAGTACTCGTTTTTACAAAGCTTCCTGTTTATCATAAGGTTTAATCACTTAAACACATCACCATAAAATATAGATCATTGTTGATTAGTGTTTGTGGCTGTTAGCCTATTACAGTGCTTTTGTAACACAATGGAAAACAACTTCAGAGAGATAGCTGATAGTTTTGTAAGAATATACAAGGAATATCTGTACAATTTGAAATTTGAGTATTTACTGTTACTATTAAGGCCCATTTTTAATTTAATTAATTTTAATCATTAGACTGTATTCTTTATAGATGACGTCTTAGAATAATTGTTTTCCTGTTTTTAATGTAAAATTTGTTGATATAGTTTTTTTGTGACACATATATTATGGTTATTACAAGCATTATTGCTGTCTACCTCTGCCAACAACTTATACTGTTTGAAACATGCCCCCTGCCAACAGGGTTATCTATCTATCTATCTATCTATCTATCTATCTATCTATCTATCTATCTATCTATCTATCTATCTATCTATCTATCTATCTATCTATCTATCTATCTATCTATCTATCTATCTATCTATCTATCTATCTATCTATCTATCTATCTATCTATCTATCTATCTATCTGCTTTTTAAACAATTAATAATTGAGACATTCTCTACATTTTCTGTGCTTTAAATGCAGCTCATCAGCTTAAAGCTGGTTGAAAATTTAGACATTCAATCCCCACCCCCCTTCTTTTGTTCAGACAGGACTTTTAATGAGGGCAAACCCATAATACTGGTTTAAAGTACCGAACGTTTCACTTTACATGTCAATAAAGAATCTTTTTTTTACTTCGAGCGTCACTCATTTACTTATTAAAACAGAAAAAATCGCACACTTTCGTCGGTTTTCATTCATTCCTTCATTCATTCGTTATGTCATTCATTCATTTCTGCATTCATTCATGTATAGTCATTCATTTGTTGATCGAGGAGGCTTTGCAGGACAAATTCTAAGAGATGTTTTCGTACAACATAACAAATCCATGAAGCAATGTTCGTACTGCGTACTGTAGTTGCATGAAAGTAGATAAAAAATAACCATGTATTGTTCCTGTTATTGCCAATCAGCTGTTACTAAGTAGTAACAGACGTGTACTTTAAACCAATGATACACTGATCAACAAACTAGATCCCACCTTTCCCATTTTTCTTAACTAGATAGACCAATAGCATAGCAGCATTTTTGTTTTTGACGTTTATTTGCACCAATAGAAAGCCTTCTCTTCAAAGAGTAATTCCCACCCCTCGACGGAGTGCCAGAGAGTTTCTCGATGGCGACAGGATTGGTAAGTGAGACGTAAACTATTTTGTTTTCGAATAAAAAAGGTTCAAACTAATCTTTAACTTTACAATTGTGTGATATTTGTATATATCATGCTAATAGTATAATTTGGTCGGGCTGTCACGCTTTTATTTGTAGTCCAGTGACAGGTTGTGTTCGACAACAGGGTTTTTTTTCTTTCGCTGTGACGGTGTTTTGGCAAAAAAAAAAAAAAAACACCATTGCAGTTGTATGCATCAAAAGAAGATGTTCTATATGGAACAATCTGTTTCTGGTTGTATGACAATGTTGTCAAAATGCTTTCAGCGATTTTTGTGTCATTCATTTTGAACGGGGCAGAGAGGTTGCGTCATGCCTCAACTTGTTGACATTCTTTTGTTTACAGTGTTAGACCCGACAGCCTTTGGGTCGGAACGGACGACACTGCAATTGGGTTGGAGGAATGAGAAAATAGCAGACATGTTCAACGGAACGTGTTTTTATTTCTTTCTTTCTTGTTTTCTTTTACAAATGAGAATAGTTTTGGAGCGAAGTCATTACGCTGTTGGTATATCCGCGTTTACGATGTCGATGCAAGTCAGCTTGAAGCAACCTTTGACAAACAGGCTGAAGGCAAACGACCCGTTAGTTCTTCCATGTGAAATCATTGTTGATATTTGCTATCTCGTTCTATTCCCAAACGATTTATTCTTGACTTTGCCCGACACCAGACAACAGAATTTTCACATCGTAAATAAATACTTTACCCTGTCACTGATATAAATTTCCATTTTCCAATCCAAATTGGTATATTTTATTCGCCGTTCGCCTGTTTTCTAAACGAATTGCTGGTATTTAAAACATTTGCCACGCAGTTGTGAATGAATGAGCTCTGGTACGCATGCGCCAAATGGTTTTAAGTTTATAAACAAGGCCTCCACGCAGCGGGTCACGTGACCAGTTACAGAAGCGTTCTGTTGGTTCGAAGACAAAGGATTTCCTAGAAGCTGCTCCCTTTTTCCATTATATTGATGAACTAAATGACATGCTTTACAATGAAAACATCTTACATGAAACTAAGTGCATTGTGTTAATAATTTTAAATAGTTTTTGAATCGAATTTAATAGATTTTATTTCCATGTAGAACAGTTTGAAGCAGTTTCAATGATAGAATGATTTTATTTTATTATTTTTTTTCTAATTTTTTGTCCGTCTTCCACTCATACATAGCTGATGTGGCTGAATATGACAGTAGAAGCAAAGTAAACCGACCAGAGGGCCGTTGAAACAAAGATAAAACAAGAGAACATTGAGAATGGATGACTCATTTGATCTATTGAAATGTAACGAGGACCTGCCATCCTCACCAAGATGCCAAATGGATTATGGTAAAATATAAATTTAATTTAAAAAAAACATTATGCATTAGATACATTGAATTTTTCTATATAGTAATTGTGCATATTACCACTGATTCCTACCTAGATGACCTGCCAGAGCTGCAGGAGGTGGAGGAGGACCAGAGATCTCCAGGATTATTTCAAGTTGGAGCAGGAGTCTCTCACCAGGAGGTCAACTGCTCCCCTAGCACCAACTGGCTCGCTGAACTGGCCAACATTGCCACCAGTCCTCAAAGCCCATTGCTCAAGAATGCCCCATATAAGAGGTTTGTACCAAAACTAAGTAGCATGGAAGTTCTGAGTGGCAGAATTATATTCTGATGTCTAACTGTAATTTTGAATTATAATGCTGATTCATGTTTATTTTGTATTTTTTAGATCATCTCCAGTTCACATCTTTGGCAATAGCAATAGTTTACATTCCTACGCCCGTCCTCCATTAGCCAGTAGCGCACCCAACCCGTCCAGAGGCCACCTCAGGGAGCGCAGACGTATCAGGGTAACCTTTCACTTCTAGCCTCTGCATATTAAATCCATCCATTCATGTTGACTTTGTTCATTTCCTAGTATATACACTTTTGTTATTTATATCAGGCAAGCAGTGAATCAGAGTCTGGAGTTTTCTCAATGTCCTCATCGTTTTCTGATGATGAAGATATGGCCTGGTCTCACTCTTGGCCCTCTACAGCCTGGCATTGCTTCCTGAAAGGTAAAGACTGCATAAACCAACTTGTCTATATGCAGAATTATGCCTATTAGTAGCATTATTTTCATGAATTAAGATATAGGGCAATTATGAATAAAATGATAAATAATAGTCAATGAAAATGTGTATTTCCCCCTTTGAATAGTAATTTATTCATGACTTCTTCAGTCTGGTAATTTTGTATCTTTGATGACATAAAATTGTATAAAACCATTTTAAAAAATATGATCAACTGAGAAACATGGGTTTAAATATAATTTTCCATGAAGTCAAACTCATAGAAATATGGAAAAACAACGTAGACCTCTAATGTGTTTCAGAACAGACAGCTTGGTTCCAAATTTGCAATAATGACAAGCAGGTCTATGTCTGACATTGTTTTGTGGACATTCAGGAACTCGATTGCGCTTTCATCGGGGACCTAATGTGGAGTGGCAGGAAGCTGATGAACTTGCTGATTCTGATGACGACTCAGATGATGACAGGATGATGCCTTCCTCCCGATCTATAAAGGTTGGCAATAATTGTATCTATAAAATTATTAAATCATGACTAGTTGTAGTCAGAAGAAATTTCCTGCTGTTTCGACTAACCGTAGGTTTAGTGTTTCTGCTTTGTTGATTTGATGACTGTAGTCAGTAGTTATTGCAATGGCCATTAAAGACCACAGGGTGGCGACCAAACCAATTGTGGAGGTACAGGAGTGACGCAGAACTATAACAGGGTTCAGTGATTTACAGTGGTGATTTCAAAACATATGATAATGATAAAACTTAATGATAAACATATAACTAAGTTTATCAAGGTTTCTGCTAATCAGTCATAACAAACCAGTCACTCCATGGTGATTAGTTCAGCAGACTTGTCGTGTTAATCGTTGATCTTTGTTTCATTTGCAGAGATTCGGTTCAGATGGATTGAAGCTGGTGAGCCACGAAGAGACTGTATCTTTTAACCAAGCAGTTCTTAAGCTTCTATTTGACCCTGGGTCACCTGATGATGGCTTGTTAACAGCCGAATGCCGATTGGATCACCCATTTTTTGTCAAAAATAAAGGTAAAAGTAAAACATGACAAACAATAACTAGATTATTTCTGTTCACAATATTTAACTCTCTTCAAAATAAGATCATTTCAAGAAAAGAACACAAAGTAAATAATCGACCGTAGAGTAATTGAAAATGAGTCTTTGTCAGCAGAAGCTTCCACAGACCACATGATCACTGAATGCCTGTTATTATTTTTGTTTGAATTAACATTTTAATTAACAAAGTGATCTCTTATTTCTTCTATTGTGTTTTTCAGGGTGGTCTTCATTTTATCCGAGCCTGACCGTGGTGCACCATGGAATCCCTTGCTATGAGATGCAGTTGGGCGATATTTGTCTGCCACCAAGCCACCCAGATGCCATCAACTGCGACGACTCTGTTGTGTTTGACACTTTCAGGAGGTATGTGTTTGTTTACTTTATTGTAAATATCTACATTTCAGTGCATTAGAATATAAAAATGGCCAAAGTGCATCCACACACTTGGAAAAAAAATCAATAGCACATAAAATTGTAATGAAAGAAAAACTTAATACTAACTTGTGTCTCTCTTTTCCTTGAATCTCCTGCAGTTATGATTTCACCCCCCTGGATTCCTCAGCGGTGTATGTTCTCAGCAGCATGGCTCGTCAGCGCAGGACCTCCCTGTCGAGCGGGGGTGCCATCAGTCCAGACTGTGATAAGCTTGAGCGGTCAAGCTCCCCGCAATCATTGACAAGCAAATCAAACAGGAGCCACACCTCAGGGACAGCCAGTGGTGCCATGCCTACAAAATGCAAACGGCCAATGAATGCCTTCATGCTCTTCGCCAAGAAGTACAGGGTGGAGTATACACAGATGTATCCTGGGAAGGATAACAGGTATTTAAAATTTACTGACTGACTGTTGTCATGTACCGACATGACAAAAAAATTCAGCCGCCACTTATTCTTAAAGTGACGAGGATAGATTTGATTTGTCCAATGCCCTCTGCTTGTCAGGATCAGCTTTATCTGCCATAGTAGGATCTTACTCAAACTTTGTTTAATAGAATATGCTTGTAGTAGAATGAATTAAGGTTAATGAATTTCCGTATCACTGTATCAGATCTGAATGTGCACCACAATTTCCTGTTCCACTAAATTGTGCAGCACTTAGCCATGAAAGAGGAAATGATGCCATCTTTTCAAAGCGGGAAATAATTACCGAGCAGATCAATGAGAAACTGTAAACCCATCCATCCATTCATCCATCCATCCATCCATCCATCCATCCATCCATCCATCCATCCATCCATCCATCCATCCATCCATCCATCCATCCATCCATCCATCCATCCATCCATCCATCCATCCATCCATCCATCCATCCATCCATCCATCCATCCATCCATCCATCCATCCATCCATCCATCCATCCATCCATCCATCCATCCATCCATCTTCAACCACTTATCTGGGACCGGGTCGCGGGGGCAACAGTCTCAGGAGGGATGCCCATACTTCCCTCTCCCCAGACACCTCTTCCAGCTCCTCTGGGGGGATCCTGAGGTGTTCCCAGGCCATGACAGGCACCAGAGAGCTTGGACTGTAAACCATTTGGGATATAAACATTATAATTTATATACTCTAAATTTGTGGTGAACAACATGATGGCACACACGAGAAAAGTGACTTTTCCAAACACATTACGTCAATGTCTGTGACCATTGAACTCCTAGTTAATTGGAGGCGTTTGGACACTACTCAACAGAAAGAATGTGCTTGCCTCGGTCCTTCGTACGGGCCTTGATCAAAATGAAGGAGAAGGGAGTAAAGTTTCTGGGGGAGAGGAAAAGTAACCTGACCTTGACAACACTGTGACTCAGTTGTTGCTATCGTGTTGGTGCAGTGTGTACTGACACTAATTGTGCTGGATCATATTGAGCTATGCAGGATGTAGCTGTCAAGCCCAGAGCTACAGATTAAAATAAGATATGCTTAACATCAGTGAAAAACATTCATAGCATGGACAGAGGCCTTAATCCGTTAAAATAAAATGATCCACAGCTTTAGTAAATTCTGAAGCAAGTTGTGAACTTTAAAAACGGGCTGGCTGTGCTAACAAAAGACTTAATTTGGTGCAAACAAGATGTACACTTGTGAAAGTATCTCAAACACACTTTACATGTGAACAAACTTAAAATGCAAGTTAAAACGTCCCAGGGTAATCATCTCCAAGTCGGTGTATTTTTACTGCATTTGAGATATAGTAAAAAAGAAAAAAAAGTCGAGCTTCAATGCGCCTTTTTATTCTTGGACCATTACACGTGATTTACTTTAGGACATAATTCTTAATTTAATGCCACAGCTGCCAGCTCCAAGCTCTTTAAGCGTAACCCGCCTCAAGAGGCTGTTGCCAAACATGATGGATAAATAGAATTTAAAAATAATTCAAAAGAGGAGCTTTTATTTTTGGAAAATATAAACTACGTTCATTTTCTGTAGGAAAGGTTAAGAGGAAAATAATTACATTTCAGAGTCCTTTTATCTTCTGTTTCTAACTGTCATCCCCCAGAGCCATCAGTGTCATCCTGGGTGACAAGTGGAAGAAGATGAAGAGTGAGGAGAGGAGGATGTACACCATGGAGGCCAAGGCTCTAGCTGAGGAGCAGAAAAGACTCAATCCAGACTGCTGGAAACGTAAAAGAACCAACTCAGTAAGGACCAAAGTCTCTGAACTGTAGTGCCACTTGTGTTTTATCAGAACTGTGTACTTTTGTTTCATCCTGGTGTCTTGGCTCCTGAATACAAATAATCCCTGGCATCTTTCAACAGGGTTCCCAGCAGACCTAGATAATCCCCCAGAATCCTCAGCTGCTGGTGTTTTGGATAGGTGCTGGACAGCGTCTGATGGACCGCTTGATGCCTCTTTACTCTCTGTATTCTTGAAACTCAACTGTGATGCTGAATTCTCTTGCTTTTTGTAACCTAGAAACATTATTAGAGAGAAAAAAAAAACAAAAGTATGAACTATAAACAAAACATTTAACGTAATCACTAACAGTTTATATATTTTCTTATACCTTTAAAGTCAGTTACATCTTATTCCCCTGAAATAAGAACGAATCATCTCTTTTATTTTAGGTTTTATCTTACTGACGATTTTTTAAAAAAAAGAGAGCGAGCCTGTGGTGCTATGCTTCCATGCAGAAGAAGCAGGACTAAACAGCTAGTGTATATTTATTAATGTAAAAAGGGGAGTTTTAGACAACCTTTTCCACTGTCCATATAGTTATCTTTGTAAGATTCAATATATTGTACAGATTGGTAACCCTTTCATACATTTTGTAATACAATATATGTCCTGCAGCTGAGCTACGGCTGACTGTCGTACTGACTTGCCAAATATTCAGATATTCGCCCAACCACTTGGCCATATGATGAGTGTTTTCAGCATGTGGTGGTGGTTTAAACTCAGTCACAGAGCACTTCAGACATTCACTGTAAGTGCTTGTTTCTTTTGCACTTTATATAAATATGTAATCATATACAAGCTATTGTATAATTGTATAATAAAGCTAGTACCTTAATAGTTACCCATTTGACATGACCATGGTCCATTAGCCATGATCTGCTGTCAGGTTGCCACTGTTTTGCAAGTGCTTTGTTCATATTGTACAGGTTTCACAGCCCTAACATCCTCTTGCACAAAATATCTTTGTATAATATTATAAATACTTCTTAAACTTGCATCTTATCTAAGTTTTTTCATCGCCTGTATACTGTAATCAGAGCATGTGGGGATGCTTTGCATTGTGTTTGAATACACAATATGGTTTGTCTGTCTTTTGCTTTCAATTATAATCAGCTTCCTCCTGAGAACAAGTGCATGTCATTAACATTATCCTCATTTAGTCCAGAAGTGAATGATACCACTTCGGTACAGTTGCTCATCTTGAGGCTTTTCTATGCATGATGAGGTTGAGCAGCAGACCTGTGGAGAGAGGGAGAGAGAGAAAGAGAAACTCTATGCTGCGTTACCTGGAAACATCAGGCTCTACCGGTTGGATGTTGAGATCAGTGGATGTCGAGAGCTCTTGTAGTTTTTAATTGAATCTTATACCAAATGAAACCCTGACCTTTTCTTTTGAAGACGGGGAAAAAAGATCTGACAGAAAATTAAAATGACAGAAAACATTATCATAAGCCCTTGAGAAGAGGCAACGTTTCCATGGAGGAATTGCATTTTCACAGAACGCTCAGTGATGTAGTCATTAGAGTTGTTTCATTTACTTTACAGCGCCTGAAGACTAAATGACACAAAGGTATTATAAAGTAATTGGCAATAATATTATTTAAAATGCAATTACAATAAAGCATAATATTGTGAATTCTAAGGTGATTTTCATTGTTTCCGCCAGAGGGCGTCGTCGCACCAGTTTTATTTGATGGAAGACAAACCTTCCCATGATGTGAACATCTCCATCTTAATCCTGTCTTTTTATAACATGTTCCAAATTCAACACAGAAACGTTCCCGATAATCCTGTCTGGGGTTGAAGAAACTGTGAACATGTTGCAGTTGCATGATAAATGTTTAATAAACGATTAGAATTTTGGCTTAGTGCAAGTTCAAAATATGCCTCCAATGATTTATGGACATTGGTGAGTTATTATTTTCATGTCTGTGAATATCTTGCGGGCCCTGCTCGGTAGAGAATGGTCGGTCTGAAAAGATGAGATTCATAACACCGCATGCTTCATGAAATAACAATGATCAACACCCTGCAAGCCTTTCTAGCATTGGAATCTAATTATAGCATATCTGGTACAGGCCACTCCAAATCCAGATGATCTGAGTTGAATACTTTTTGGAGTATTTTTGAGGAAATGGAAAGTTATCTCCGATTCGCTTCTGGCGCACCGCTGTTCTAAGTTTAAATGGAGAACCGAAAAACTAATTATCACGGTTAGAAATTAAAAGCATTTTTTAAAATCTTGTCACAGTTTTGTAAATTAAAACAATGTGTCACTGTCGCCAGACAGGTTACACAATCTTACGCAATTGAATTAATTTAAGGTCACTCAGCAATGATCTGCAGAGAGACGCGCAATTTGGCACAAGTGGCGTGAGTTTATGCATTAGTTCTTCTGCGAAGCGCAAAAAACCCCCCAACAACCTCAAACATAAGCAGTACTAACCCGAAGAATTGAAATGAAGGGAAAAAAACCCCCAAACCGATCCATCTTATCCTCTTAAATCAGAAGCCGCGCCATCAGGGCTTCATAATTAGTGCAATTAGCCCCAGTAATTCACTGAGGGATGGCAGAGCGTCTGTCTTTGTTAGGATTCGTTTGCCTGTGTGTCTGTCATCTATAGATGACATGTCACGGGTTCTCTATGCTGGTTACCCTAATTGTCTTATGGGTAATCTATTTAAAGTTAAAACAGAACCTGACAACAGAACAGTCCTTTTTTTTTTTTTTTTTTAAATAATCCCATACCATTCAGCTTCAACAGCCCATATTATCACATTTTTTGCTGGTTGAATTCATTTTTACCTCTGCTGAGATACATATATTGGTTGTGGTTAATAGTTTTGTTTGATGGTTGGAGCAGTAATGTGGAAAAAAAGGCTTGCTCACATGGATAGAGACTTAGTCAAGATTCTGATGCAGAGAGGGACCATTTTTGATATCTTACTCTTTCCCAGGCCTGTAGGAGATTTTCCAACACCCACAACACCGTAACGATATTTGTTGAAAGTGAGGTAAAGGTAATGTGTATGTTGTAGTGTATACGCCGTATTGTGCAGCTGAAAGATGAGATTCATTAGACAGTTTCCCACCAGTGTGTTCAAGTGGTGGCCACAGGCTCTGAAGTCTATAATTTGAGAGGCCGCTGCTGACAGTTGCTAAATGAGAATCTACTCCTTGCATTTACAAAGTGCTGCTCATGTGCATCACATTGAGAGTATGATTACATTTTTGAGAATGTGCTAATAGATAAACGCAAGATATAAATATATAATGGTGATCATAAACCCTTAAACCCTTAGCCTTTTATTGTACCAGTAATAGTCTTTCTACATCTGCAGTGGATATGGATAAATGATGTGTATGGACACACACTTAAATAAACACATGTAAGTGGAAAAAACAAAAGAAATGACTGAAGCTATGATCAAGATGTCATAAGCTTGGTTCAGAGCACACACACAAGACTGATTGTCTAGAAAGGCCTCATATTTTCCTCCTCTTTTGTCTCATTCCTTCTCTTAGTTCCAGAACCTGTCACACTACTGTTCTTCTTTTTTCATCTGCCCACATCACTGCCTGCCTATTGCTGTCTCCCTTGTGTCTTAGAGACCTAATTGGATGGTGTGTGAACACTGTGAAAGGGGAAAATCATCCTATTTTCTTGCTCCATGGGTTTCAGGCAATGGAAAACTGAATTGAATAAACACTTGATGATGGAGGTCGCTCTTTGGTCTGACAGCCGTACAACAGGATAGCCAAGAAGACCGAAATCACAGCAGAGTGAAACAAAATTCCAGGACGGCAAGGGCACAACCGCTGCCTGCTAATCCACACTAATATGTTCCCACAGTAGCTGCTGCTCCGGATTACAAGGCGCTTCATGTAGGCGCTCTCAAGGCCGGCTATGTCTGGAACAAGACTCACCGGGACGAGCCACAGGCCGTGCCATCAGGGAGGCGGGCACACAGGCCCCCCCCAATCTGATAGACAGGTGGATCCCCACGTAGGGGGGAGGAACCTCCAGCTGCCCGGGTCGAAAGGACCCCAAGGACAGCAACCCCACTAACAGACTCAACACTGCTCCCCTGAGCAAATACTGGAGTCAAAGCTAAAGATTACAAGGATAAAATAGGACTAAAATAATACTTATAAAAAAATAAATACAGTATAAAAACAAAATACACAAGATTAAAACATAAAATAGAATACTTACAATATTAGTAACAAATAAAAGCAGAATACGATTTAAGATTATCATCATCTTTAAAAGCAGGGTAAAAACCAACTAAAATTAAATAGACTGTAATAGAAGCATAAAAAAAGGCTTAAAATATTAGTTAAAAGCCTGATTAACAAGATGTGTCATTAATCTTCTTGTAAAAATTTCAAGTCTCTGCAGGCCTGAGGCCCTCCGGCAGGCTATTCTACTGGTGGGGGCCACAGTGGTTAAATGCTGCCTCACCGTTGGTTTTTGTCTGGTTAAAAGGCCAATGTCGGAGGACCTCAGGGTCCTGTATGTTATTATGTATGTATGTTATGTAATAACATGAGATGGAATGAGCTTTTATTAGTGCTTGTACATTTATCGATTAGTATTTTTCTGAGAAATTATACTCAGGGTTCAGACAGAGGCTCAAGCCAGTATGACTGAACATGGTAAACATAATCAGCCCCTGCTACTCATTTCCTGTGTTTACTATATTGAAAAGTACAACTCAAGCTTTGATAACGTAATTACCATCTCCCAGGGATCAATAACCCTAGAGCACACTGCTAATGAGACATCAAGACATGACAGAGAGAGAGGCAGACACCTAACTCTATTCATATTATGCCTCAGTAATCTACACAAGTGAATAGGAACTTAACAATATATACATTTTTACTTCAGGGAATCGTAACATGCTGCTCATCTCAGGGATTACTCAGTTATCGTTGATGTGTTATATGGTGAAATTAGGTAAACTCACATCAAACCATGCAGAAACTACGTATGGATTTTACTAAATGCTGAAATGACAGCTGGCAAGTTTGTAGACATTTTATTATCATACACATGACGGATTCATTTCTGTTCTCAAATATATAGAATGTCAGATATAAAGTTTTTGAATCTTAAGATAATATTTAGAATGAGGTGACATATTAATGTGCTGGAAATTCTCCATGGCTGTATTTTATTACCATAGTATTTTCAGTTAAACTGCTATGCTAACATGTGTAACTATTATGGGATGCTTGACATCATTTATAAGGGTATTTAATGACAGCTGGTGCTGGTGTCTGAATTAAACCCATCAAACTCTTTGTCTGCAGTTCACCAACATGTCGATGTCTAGAAGCTATTATGTTTGATTGCTTAGCTTGGTTTAGCATTTAATGATTATTCATTCATTCATTCATTCATTCATTCATTCATTCATTCATTCATTCATTCATTCATTCATTCATTCATTCATTCATTCATTCATTCATTCATTCATTCATCCGTCTGTTCATCTTCCTATCTGCTTCATCTGCTTTTGTGGGCCACAGGGGTTGCTGGAGCTAATCCCAGCAGATTTACGGGCGAGAGGCGAAGGACACTCAGGGCGTAACGCCAGTGCACTGCGGCTGTGCACAGAGGGTGTTTAGAATATAATGTTTTACAGGTATTTGATCATAAATCAAACTATTGGACGACCTGAAAAACCTCTAAATAAACCAATCAGTACAATTCATTTCAATTCTAAGTCTTCATTGTTACCAACTATTGTAAATCTCAACGGAAGAAGATGGTCCAAGGATGAACACACATTAATATAGCAGGAGATATTTCAATGTTTTTCGGAACATAGTGGGTTGGAAACAGTTTTTATTTGCTGCCAATGTTCTTTTAATCTGCCAAGTATTTACCAAATAAAGCTTAATGGAAATTCAGTCAGAACAACTTCAAAAGATCTCTTTTCTGCTTATCGTCTGAATCAGAAACACTTTCTTACTACTCCTGACTTTTAAACCTAATTCTCCTCTTATTAAATCTCAACCTGTCATGTTCCCCTGTTAGCCAGTCATTTACCAGCTACCAAACTTCAGACATGCTCTCTCTCTGCTGTCATTCGGCTGTCAAGACTGAATCCTCCCATCAGAAGATCCTTTCTTACATTGACTTCCTCTGCTCGGCCCACCAGTGTCTCAACTCCAAGTGGGAAGTCTTCCACAGATTAGAAGGGCCTAATCTTTGGTGATCTACTTCAAATTGGGGTCTAAGAGCTAAAAATTCTGTTCATAATTAATTATATATTAATTTTACTGTCTCATTCTGCCATTCATCTTTCTAGTCTCTGCTGATTGTAGTGGACGTGACTATCTGTGTCTTTTTTTACCGCGGTGTCAGAACAACTGAACTGGCACAGTCCCTGAAATCTAGTGGGCCTTGATCTTCAGAATTAGTGGTTGAAAGTCAAAAAGCAGTGCACTCAGAAACCACAGGGATCAATAGTCCACGTTTTCATGATGTGCAAATCTGGAAATGCAACCACTGAATGCGTGGATATACTTTCATAAAATTATGTCATAAAGGTGGACACATTTGACACATGCATTTTTAAAACTGAGAAAACAAAGGGACAGTTTTACTGTAAAATGTAACATAAAATTTGATTATGCGCAATAATATGAAGTCTATCCGATTTGTTTCTATCTAATCCTGCCAAATAATAAACAGCCAAACCAGTAACCAAATTAACAAACTAAGTTGAAACCCAAACCTCTGGTTGGGTTATCATCCTGTTGGCTGAAGAGATATGTTTCAGAATCCATCAACTAAAGATATTTTAGTCTGAACCAAAGTGGAGTTCAGACTGAAAATCCATATCACTGCCTCTCTCTAAAGGCTTCAATATTCCCGTCCTGGATTATGATCCGGTTCATGATCCAAATTTCCAATATATATCACCCATTGTTCACAGAGGCGTGCAAACAACCTCACCACCCCAACCTAAAACGTAAAATCTGTAGCTGGCAGTCAGGTTTTGCTTCCCACCACACACATGCCATCATGGGTGAGTCTGCGCCAAGGACAAGGGCAAGAAGAAAACATTCCCGGCTTTGGATCTGGGCGCCTTATCTTTTATTGAATCTTTGGAGACATCAATGAAAACCTAATAGGCTGCTGCTCTAAGCCTGCCTGTGGTATAAGCAAATCCTTGATATCTAGTCTGCACATCACGTCTGTATATTACACCCAACATTGGTCCTCCATAACAATGGATGCAATCTGCTCTCAATTATGTTTTCTTTTTTCAACTTCAAATTCAGATTATACTAGAAAAGAACCTGCTGGAGAGTAGCTGTGGCTTTGCTCACTAATTGACTGAGACTTTGGCTCACAAGTGCTTTTTTCGTAATTGTGTTTTTATTGATGTTTACAACAGAAAGAAAGCCATAGAGATGCTATTCAGTTATTCAGTGTTGATGGGCTCTTATGTGAGATGTGTGACCAAACAGAGTGCTGTGATCAGGATATTAAGTGAGGCCACAGACTGGAGACTCCAGAACGAAAGAGGATGCTGCGTCTGAGCCAAGGTCGCAAATTGTTCAGTTCTATTATTCCATCTCTAATTGGACAAAAATCGATTAAGCATCAAGACCAATTCAGAATATCACTGATATCTTAATAGATTTATTCTATGCAAGCTGATGAGAGCTTTTCCTTCTTATGTTCGTAATACTTGCTGTGTGGTCAAAACCTCCAAACACTTAAACTACTTATATGATTACATTGTAATGAAGTTATGTTTATGTATTTAGGTAACTATTTCCTGGTTTATTTTGAAGACTCAGGTTTCGGTCACTTCCTGCTTTTTTTTTCATGTGATCTGTTTTCCTCCCTTGGTTCCTTTGTGGGTGATAGTCTTCCAGTTCACCACCCTTTTCCCTCCTCTTTTAGTTTATCATATTCTTCTCATGTAATCCACTTTTATGTTATCCGTCTTCATTTCCCCCCCACTCTCATTATCTGATTGTTCCCACCTTTCTCTAATTGTCTCCGCCACCCTGTTCCACTTGATCCCCTTCTCCTCACATTACCTACCTGTGTTAAGTCTGTTTTTTTATCTTCTGTGTCAGCTTGTCTGTGGTGTAGCAATATTTGTTAGTCGATGTACTTTTACTTCTCTGTGACGAAAAATGCAGATACAGACGGAATCTTCATAGGTGATTGAGCCTTGTATGGTTCAAAATAGATGAAAGCGTGATGTAATAAGAGAAGCATGTTTATCATAAGCATGGCTGTTCTACAACCTTCTGTTCATCTCCAGTGTAATAAGAGATGAAGAGCTTCCACAGGTCTCGGATGTCATCATTCAAATGTCATGTCTCTCTCTTAAACTAGCGCTCACCTTTTGATGATATCGCACCTCTAACTTCAGACAATATTTTCTACCATGGTTATTAAATTTTTCACCCTGGGCAACCATTTCATTTTAATGCATTTGTCAGGGAATGGTGGCAGTGGATCATTTTAATGTGGCTAATTGTTACACACAGTGAGCAGACACATTATGGTGGCAGCTGGATAATATTGCTGAAATAATTACCATTTATGTAAGGGGCTAATTGTTTTTTACGTGCAACGTGCAGGCTAGTTTCTGATGCTGTAGTTTTTACTATTGTTGTGCTTCATAGCATCCTATTTTAAGGTCATGAGAGGTGAATTAAACTTGCCGAACAGTCTCTAAATCATTTAAAAAGTGAAGACCAAAAAAAACCAAACCCCACCTTAATCGCAGCTACATCAGATGGACTCCAGTTGAAGTGAACATTTGTCACATTGACATTCTCTAGATGGATGGCAGGTGAGGAACTGTGATGCACCTGCTCTTACTTTAAGGTCACCTGGATGAAGACCTGATCTAGATCATGATGGATGGCAGTGTCAGCCAATCAGCACCACCCCCCCTTCCTCTCACATGCATAAACTGTAAGGGGATAACCCCAGTTAAATAAACAAAAGAATAAATATGAATGAATGAATGAATGAATGAATGAATGACTTCATTTATTTCGAATAACAAAACAAAATAGAATAACAATAATAAAATAATAATAAACAATAATAAATACGCGGGAAAGATGTGAACACTGTCTAAAAAGGAGTATTGTCAAAAATACTCAATGCAAAATACTTGCTGAAAATATTTGCAGAAGTAAATCAAGCATTTGTACCACATAGTCAGAGAAAGATTTTTAAAAAAAACAACAAAGCAAGTTTTAATCAAATGTATTTTATCAAATTTGATAAAAGACAACAAGAAGGGGCAAAATGACTGGAAGACTTAAAGACAAAAGAAGTGAGAATTATTGAGAAAAATAAATGTGAGAAGAGACACAGACAGCTGTCATGGCAACGTTCTAAAAATGGCAAAGCAACAGTTAATTACCACCTCCACCCACAGGTATGCTGCATGCATAATGGTGGAGGTGACAGGACATCTGCTAGAAAATCTCAGCTAGTTATCACCTGCAGATATTTCTGGAGCACAGACTACCAGGAGACTGCCCCCATCCCCCCCTTTTTCTTTAACAGATACACTACATGAGGAAAATGTGAAGTGTGAGGGGAATACCTAAAGGTCTGCTGCTCTGACCGTCAAAGACACGACTTGACATGTGGTCTCTGCAGGATTTGCAAGAGACCTTTTATAGGATGTTGGTGGTACAATCTCAGTCCTCTTGGTACTTCTGTTATTTGTGCAATGATTTATGATTCCCCTGAAGAACTTAACAATATAATGTGGTAAAGATGACATTTGATTTAATTAAATAATAGCACTTTTTACGTTTCACATATTTTACAATGCTTTTTCAATTCAGATGTGCCGCAGTCCACATATTAAGGCACCAAGCTACTGGCATTATTATATTTATTAATGTTATTTCCCAGGACCAATGGTGTCCAATGCAAATCAGTCACTAATTAAACAAATTACATAGTCATCAAATGTCGTTGAGAACTCTGGTATCATTACAAAAGCCAGGAATGGGGGGAATAGACGTGACTCCTTGAAATGACCTGAAGCTAACAAAATGCAGACAAAGCAGCTGCCAGCTGCACCGAGAAAAAAAAACGCAGGATCAGGTTGTTACCCTGCAGAACGAGCTGCAGACTGAAAGAGGAAGATTTCCACATCACTACTAAAAATCACTATTAGACACTAAATTAAGTGATCAGTCTGAATGGTTGTGAAATTAAGGGTACAGCTGCAGTGCTTTTTGTTTAAGGCCAGCAAATTTTGAAAGTACATCTGCCATCTGGGAACCATTAAGTAATACCCCACATACCTTTGTTGTTCCTAATTCCTTTGCGAAGCCATTTTTTGATGCATCACAGTTTTCTAGATAGTCCTGGAAAAAACTTTTCAGACAAATGTGGGGTGTAATGGATGAATGGTTTACACAGGATGACACATAGCAGTTTTAAGTAAGAAAAAGGCTAGCTCAGGACACACGTTATCCTGATAAGCAATAGAAAATTAATCCATCACGGTGGACACGAAACACCTACTTAATCTTTTTGCTGCCAACTTTGAGTATGGCCGGTGACTACAGGCCTCATTCTACGAACAGGGGTTTCCACACTTTCACCAACGAACGGGGTTCTGAGTGCAGCGAGGAGCCATGCTTTCTTTTCTTCTGATGAAAAACCCAGTGAAATTTAGCACTGTTGAAAGTTGCAAATGAATCATGTGCACCACTCTTTCTTTGCTTCTCTGGTGCATTTGTCATATTATGTTAATTAGGGAGAGTGTTGTGTCACAATCTGTTAGAAATTTCTGTCCTGTTAGAAGTTGATGATCAGAAGACATCATTAAATGAAAGTACATGCTTTACAAAATGCTTTGCGGTCATCAGTTTGATGATTACTATAAAATTCTCCATCAAACTATCCATATAATATAATATAATATAATATAATATAATATAATATAATATAATATAATATAATATAATATAATATAATATAATATAATATAATATAATATAATATTGATAGTGCAATAAGCTTCAAAGCTTAGCAACTGGGTCAGTCTCATTTCTGTTTAAGGTTGTCCAATTTGTTCAGAGGTTTGCAGAAGAAGCAGGCCGTTAGATGAAGCACTGACATAGCCTGCACTTTGGGAAAGAATATCTCCATAGCTAAAAGACTGATCTTTGGCTGCAAACAATAGTTATACTCAGGGGATGGGAAAGACGGGAAAAGTTGGAGAGATCATTGTCAGATGAGGAGACTGCATCGGCGCCCTTGCTTTTTATCTGATTCTTACAATCAAGTCAGCTGTTATTTCTAGAGAGGCTATGTTTAGTATGGAGAAAACAAGTTTCAAGTGGTCAATAGTTCATTTTTCTCGGATGATCAAATGACTTTTGTCTTTGAAAGGCATACACAATACTCTGACCTTTTCTCATCTCATTCAGGCACGAAATCCCCTCCATCCTAAACATTCATGTGTGAGCCCGTGTTTTAAAGTTAAGCAATGATATAAATCATTCCACAAACAAATGCTCACGGTTTCCTCCCAACAGATGGTGATCTAAACATCACCCATAAGTGGCACTTCAGAAACTTGTTGTGTGTGGGCAAACTCAAAGACACGCAGCTCACTGCAAAGAAAGTTGGCCCAGATGTCTGTACTTCAGACGCAATCTGTACTGACAACTATAGTCATTAGTTTCATATTTAAATGAAGGAGGCAAAGGGAGCAGTAGATTTCCAGGTTTGCAAGATTAACTCCCTCTGTAAGCAAAACCGAAAACCAAAAAAAACAACAGGCCTCGTTTTAAGAGTTTTAAATTAAGCTGTAAATTCTCCAAGATTCTCCAGTCTTACACTTTAAAGTTGCCGCATTTGCTGGAGCCTATTCCGGCTGACAAGAGGCGAGTGTTGGGGTACACTCTGGATGAGACGCCAGTTCAATGGAAGACGACTTCAGTTTGTTCTTATCTTAAGTTAAAATATATTTTGCCTTTAAAAGTGGAATATTAAATTAGAAAATATATAAAATGATGAAAGCTAAGCTTGGAGTAGAGGCATACAAGAAAAATACTGCTCTTACACTTTCCTAATTGTACCTTGTAATACTCTGAACTCAGACTAGGCATTTTTTCTTTGTCAGTGTCTTTAATATGGCTCACACACCAGTGAGAAACATTCAGCTTCAGCTTCAGCCTTTCCTCATTATCATGCAAGAAGTGTATATTTAGGACCCTATTCCCAGTGAATCTCTATTTGACACTGCTGAATATCAGTTGATGTTGAGAATCAAATATCCACACGCTGCAAATCAATACAAGCTGACCTTGTCCCAATAATGTGAATCAACGAGGATGCCTCCTTCCCACCAAGTGACATTGTGAAGAAGCCAAACAGCTGTCTTAGCAGTGACACTCAACACGCTTTTAATGCCCAGGGCTGCATTGAGCCGCCTTGTTCCATTCAGAATAACTGACAAGTCTGCTTGTTAGCAGATTTAGAGCATGTTGGAACAGATAAACCATGTTAAAGGATCCAGCCAGATAAAAAGAGAATTAAAGTAATGGAACACCAAAGGACCCAAGCATCCTAAATGAAAAACTTTGACACATGAAAAACTAGAAGGAACATCGGCCAACACACACATCCTCAGATTAAAGGCCTTTTCAAAACTTTATACGAGAGCATTACTTTTAATTTATGAAGCTTCCAAAGACAAAAAAGTAAGCATGGGCAGGACATATTTACTATAAATTAGGAGCAAATTGTCAAATATTAAAGGGTTTTATATTTACAGCAAAGCCAAACACATACCCGAGCACCTGATACTTTGTAGATCCTGTGCCGACTGCAACAAATAATATATGACATGGGTGAGTAGAGCAGAACAACTGAGTTTAAATATAACAATACAGCAGAGTGTGCAGAGTTTTGATATTTGGAGTCCGGACCCTGCTTCTTGGCAATGATTCATCTCAGCTCATTAGATGGAATTGCAATAGGAATACAGTGCGCCCTCGTTCCTCGCGGGTAATGTGTTCCAGGAACCACACGCGATTAGCGAATTCCGCAATAGAACGACAAACTATTTATCTTATTATTTACAGTAATTTAAATGTTTATGAACCCTCCTCATACTGATATTGAACCGCTTTCTATCTGTATGATAGAAAGCGCACGCATCAACGCGTGCGGCTCCACCTCAATGCAGATTTTTAGTAGGTAGTGACATACCGTACTTGCATTCTATTGGCTGACGGCATCTGGAAGTGCGCTGTGTTGTGGGAAAAAGGTAATTCAGATAGAAGGTGGTTTAATATCAGTATGGGGAGGGTTCATAAACATTTAAATTACAGTAAATAATAACATAAATAGTTCATTGCCATATCGCTGAAATTCGTTTTGGTGGGTGGTTCCTGGAACGCATTAACCGCAAGTAACGAGGGATGACTATCGGATTTTAGATCTCCATTAAAATCTTTAGTAAAATGTCCTTGGCTACATATTCTTTACTCGACAAAAGTATTTACCAACACATAAGAAATAAAAGTAAGAATAATCGGCTTTGTGCATTCCACTGCTGTATAGTTCTACTGCAAAACATAAAATTGAACAGTTTAACGGCAAGTGGTAAAAATGTTCTGTTCAGCAACTATGCAGGAATAATTTAACACCAGAAACTTGTTGACAGCCTGTTGAGAAAACAAATAAAGTGACATGGAGCAGAAATCTGTTATATTCAACGCTCTCTGATCTGGCAGAGTGAATCATTCACAGGCACTCGATCTTTTTGACCATAATATGAAGGAAAATCAGAGGAAATATACTGGCAGCTGTGGAGGTCACATGGAGACCTAGAGCGAGCCTATGACAGGTACACAGAGAGGAATGGTGGTACTGCATAGAGAGGTCTGGAGTGGCAGAGAAGTACGTTACAAGACTACAGGACATGTACGAAGGTGGGAGAACAGAGGTGAGATGTGCTGCTGATGTGAGTTCAAGGTAGATGTGGGACTGATCAGGGATCAGCTCTGAGTCCCTTCCTGTTTGCATCAGTGATGGATAGGCTGACAGATGAAGTTAGACTGGAATCCCGATGGACTATTATGTTCGCAGATGCAGTGAAAATTTAGAAAGATGGCTGCATGCATTGGAAAGGAGAGGAATGAAGATTAGCCAAAGTCAAACAGAATATTAGTGCATAAATGAGACGAGTGGAGAAGGAAAAGTGGGGTTACACAAAAAAGAAAGAGCAAAGGTGGAGGACTTTAAATACTTGGAGTCAATAGTCTGGAGCAACGGTGAGTGTGGTAAGGAGGTGAAGAAATGGATCCAAGCAGGCTGGAACGGGTGGAGGAAAGTGTCGGGTGTCTTATGTGACAGCATGAAAGGCAAAGTTTATAAGACAGTGTTGAGGACAGACATGATGAATAGATTAGAGACAGTGGTGAGGACAATCATGATGGACGGATTAGAGACAGTGTTGAGGACAGACATGATGGACGGATTACAGACAGTGGCACTGAAAAGACAGGAAGCCAAGCTGGAGGTTGAGGAAATTAAGATGTTGACGTTCTCTCTAGGAGTGACAAGATTGGATCGGATCAGAAATGAATTCATCAGAAGAACAGACAAGGTGAGATGGTTTGGAGGCAAAGTAAGAGCAAACTTCAATGGTTTAGACATGTCCAGAGAAGATCATGAGTATATCGGTAAAAAGGTTGTTGAGGATGGAGCTACCAGGCAAGAGGGAAAGAGAAAGACCAAAAAGAAGGTGGATGGATGTAGGCTGTGATGGATGACATGCTGTGAACAAACCAAAAAGAAAAGATGTGGGGATCACGTAGAGATGCTGCCGTACAAAAAGCATCTCTACGTGATGTTCGGGTGAAGACCGAAATGGGCAACGCCACCCAAATGAATGCCTGTACAGTTCATGTTGGGGGAGAGGATCATACCTGACAAATGAATGAATATGCCATTTATTCTACATCCTACAATGTGTGCCCGACGGAACTGTTATGGACTGTCGTAAATTGTGTTGTCTCTCGATATCACCTCAACGCTATTATTTACCTGATGCCTAATTCATTGAATTAGTTTGACTAATTTCAAGATTTCAACACTGCTTCTTTGGGTGTGTCTCACAATTTGTCATTAAAATTATCTTACACTACTAAGTCCTTACTGTTAACATAGATTCTTTGGTGCTAAATGAATGGTTTTTGTGACCCTACCACAAAAAATCAGGACAGTGTGAACACAGAGAACTCAGGTGCTCTCACGCTGTCTCTTATGTTGTGCCCTTAATTGCTTTTTCCTTCCCGTGTACGTTTATTTGGCCAAGCAACTGTAGCCTAGGCTGTCTGCTGTGACCCACTGTCCTTGTTCCTCTGTCTCCTAGCTATAAGCAACGGGAGTTATTAATGACAAGCATGGAGCAATCGTCACTTCAGAGAAAAAAATAGAGGCATGGGTTTGTAACAGAAGGGCATTATACCCATTTTGAAACATAAGGCACGGAGAAGCTGAGTAGATCTGGACCATGCATCTGGGGCAAATGGGGTCTCATTGAGAAGCTTGGGAACTATAATGCATTTACATTACTATAAATGGTAGTTTTATAACCCTCAGACCATAGAAATATAGATATCATTAAATACCCCTATAGCACTGATTAGGTGAACTGAGTTCAGACTGCATGCACAAAGATGGAGAACTGGCTGGGGATGATGAGATAACCAGGAAGCGTGGTGTCACACCCTGAGGTGAGAACACTATGTTAACAGAGGAAATAGTTCTTTACTGGGCTCTCTACGAAGACAACACAAAGCATATTTATATCCATACTCTACAAGATGTTTACATTTTCATGTGCGAGGTACGGATGGAACACTATCAACACTTTATTTACTCTTTACCTTCTGTTACTGTGAATCATTTGTGTCGTTCAAAAAACAAGTATAGCTATGGCTATGGCTGACAACAACGACTGTTTCACACAAAAAACTGTCCACTCTCCTTAACTACATGTACATTTAAAATAATTGTCGTTGTAGTTTTTCCATAAATGAACTATTAATTAAATACATTTCCGCTGTAGCATCTGGAGGTGATCACCCCAAATAATCCCTAAATGGCTACCAACAAAAGTAGCACCATGTCATCCTCCGAAGACTGTAGAAGACTTGACTTCTACATGACAGGTAAGCCAATTAAAGCATCAAACATACATGCATTAATTCTTGCATCAAACACAAACCCCATGTTTGCGTCCTGGTGTCAAGGAATCTGAAATGACTCATGGCGAGGACCTTTATCAAGTCCAACTTCCACGAAAATCTCATCCACTAATGGCTGATCCATGTGACATTTCTGCTTGATTGTATGGTTGACACGGATGGTGCTTCACTCAAAGATGACCTTACATTCAATACCAAGATAGTCTCAAGCTCATTTCATTGTACATGGAAGGGATGCTCAAAGTAAGCCTAGGTACTTTTACCATCCCAGTGCTTTCATTTGTTTTATTTTGAGCTACAGTGGAAGTAAAATTTATGAACACGTCAAGATGAATAAAATCTTTCGGGTTTCTATTCCTTGTTAAATGCAACGAGGGAAAAGAAAGGTAATGGATGTTGTAATCAAAGAGCCTCGTGGCTAAAGGGCCTGCAAAAAGATATTTTAGGCACAAGTCAAAGCAGGGCAATTCTTTTCTTGAGTCTGTGGTGCATAACTTCACTCTGTTGTTTATACAGATGCTGTCATCCATTTCCACAGAGCACTGAAGCAGAGTGCAACAAAAAATACTCATTCTGTGTGAAAGAAGCCACACATGCATGGGGGGGGGTTGGATAGGGGGGGAGGGGGTAACGAAAGCTTTTCTGTTTGATGGAAAAACTTTTTCAAACACTTCTCAAGATGCAAATTTTCCTCATTTCACAATTAATATGATTTGACAGTCCGCTTTTTAAGGAAGGGTCTTTGCATTCAGTTTTAGTGAAATCGAATGAGAGACAACACATTTTTAGCAGTTAACTACAGTGTGTGCAAATGTTGATGAATAATAATGGATCCATTGTAAAGCGTCTTTGAGTGTCTAGAAAAGCACTGTATAAATCTAATCCAATATTATTATCATTATTACCTATCTACCTACTTTAAAGATGTCCAATCATACACTTAAAAACCATTTTCTGCAGATTTTCTGTTTATAACAGGCAGCAGATTCACCTGCAAAACAACGTGACGCCCACAAATATACATTAATCACAACGATACAGCAGATTACACTTCAGATTTCACCATAATTTCACAGTGTAGCTAAAAGATGAATGTAATTAATTTCTGTGATTCAAAATAGGTTCACAAGAATGTGGTAATTTATGGTAAATTAATTGGCTTAACATATGGTTGTGTCTCAAGCAAGCTGACACATTGTTTTGGTTAAAATGTTAATAAATCCCTCAATACCGACTCAAATCAACCTCAGTATTATGCAGACATAAAGACAAATGAATAAAAGCATGAACATAAATGCCTAATTCAAAAGATGGAAGTGTGAACACTTTCACAGCAAATGATGCAAAGCCAATCAAATTACCTGCAATGTTAAGCTAAGTTTAGAATATGCCCATAAATACAGCATCTTATTCATATAATATCAAAGCAATTTTAATCATTGTTTTCATGTAGTGGTCAATATTCATCCATCTGAAGCAGGATGGTGTGTCAAACTGGATAGAGCAGCCTCTGTTACTTGAATTCAAATGAACTTTCATCACCTATTTTTTTTCTTCACACATTCACTAACACGCTCTCTTTTTTCTGTAAAATTATGCCAATTAGTCAAAACCACAGTTACAGACATGAATTTTTTTTTTTTTTTTGCTGCTTGTAATGAATTATAGATAGATTTGTTCATTAACATTATTTTTTTAAAGATTTAATCATTATATTACTATTTATTCAGTGCAAACACTGGATTTTTAATTAATATGATATTTGAGAGTGAAAAGAAATTTTCATTTTCATTCGCCCGGTAGAGCGCTCACCCATGTAGAGAGTTCATGACAACGGCTCGGGATTGATCTGGCAGTGTGTTAGCAAATTTGTAAAAGGTTCAAATACAATATGTAAATAGATAAGTAGGATGACTGAGATCTATTAGAAAAATGAATTGCTCATCCCAACATGTGACTTGAGGCAGCTGTAGAAATAACAACCCAAACAAACAAGTTGTGTTTGAAGCTCCTCCTCAGCCCAGTGAAGGAGCAGCAGGAGGAGGACAAAAAGCACAAGAGGGCAAACACATGAATCGATTGGTACAATGGCTTCTGTGAAAACCTCACCTCTGTGGATCAAAACATCATGCGTCAGCAGCCCCATTTCTCCGAGAACACAAGATTGCTTCCACTGACACAAATACCCGTGAGCTGGTCACTGTGCGAAAGCTGTCAGTCACTTCAAGTCTGGATTACATGAGATATTAAAACCTTTTTATCACCTATTCCCACCTGTCTGGACATTGTCTCTACTTTCATACCATGAGTGCAACTGAATATGAAGACTTGACAAAATGCATGTATCTGAAACTTGAGCCTACCTGCCTGTGCAGGTAAAGATTTGGTTTGGTCTGGGGTTTTTTTTTGCGATACTAATTTTAAGATTTTTGTCACAGGTGATGGTGAAATAATCGGGACACTTTTGACTGTGCTATAAATACAAAACTGATTCTGCTCAGAGATGCACAGAACAAAATCTAACATTGCTCTAGGTGGCTGTGCTCATATTTTAAATTATAATGCAGCTCATTACCAGAAATGTCACAAGTTGCACCGTCAGGGTGGTATCCTCTGTGTGCTGGAATGCCTTTCTCAGTAAACCCTGCTGTCACTACTCCAAATAACACCCAAGTGATTTTGGCAGCGCAGCACAACATAACATTAAATACACGGTGAGAGCTAAATGAGAGCTTAAATATGTGGAGAGGGCTCGAAATCAGGTCCTTGCACAACTTTACCACTTCAGGTCAACGCTTCTGTGCTTGAGAATGTACTTTGAAAGCTGTGAAAGATTAAAAAAACATTTAAAAAAAGAGAGCATTGTAGTACTAACAATGGTAGAATGACAGCGATGAAGGGATGAAAGAGCTGAGACCAGATGAACAGACAATAGCACACCATATCAACTATATTAACACATGAAGTGGATTCACAAGTACTTAGTGGGCAGTTTGGCAAAACATCTGGTTGGTGAACATTGAGAATGAAATATCTGTGAGGCGTCTGTTGTTAAGTGAAAGGCAGCGGAGCATCTGTACAGGAGCACAGCAGACTCCTCCAGGAGCACGTGCAGAATGCTAATGCTGTTAGGCTCACCTCCATCCTCCCTCCTCTCTAAAACATGCAAGGGCAACGCTGCATTAATCATGGAATCATATCCCTCCTCCTTCACTCTCACCTCCCTCAAAATCCACACACTCAGCCTTGCTGCCCTGTTTCCCTCTCTCACAGTCTCTCTCTCTCTCACACACACACACACACACAAGCAGACACACGCACACACACAAACACACACCATCCCCTCCATCATGTTCGGCATCATTAAAGAGACCTGTTAAACACAGACTGTAAAATTTAAATGACATTTTCAAATTAGAGTAATTAGATTGTCCTCTACAAATAAATGTCCCAGAAGCCCAACAGGAAAAAAAGCCCCAGCTAAATTTACATGTTAGTTAACTCATCAGGTCTCTAGAATAAGGCATGCACTCCAAACATGAACAAGTATCTACACCACACACACACACACACACACACACACACACACACACACACACACACACACACACACACACACACACACACACACACACACACACACACACACACACACACACACACGCACACACACACACACACATACACACACGCACTCCACAATACAGTGCACTACCATTTTGTTCCAACGCTCACAGCAAAATGAGTGGGAAAGACATGCAGAGGCACGCAGTTGCGTGTTTGATTTCCATTTCGAAAAAACCACTTCAACAGAAAGACAATTATTAAAAGCACATAATGGTCGATGATCTGTTCAGAAAATGCTTAATGTTTCAGATATTCAGAACCGTTTTTCACAGAGCGGTCAAAAATTCTGCATGATTTGTTCATTTTCTCACGATGTTATGGGCAGTTCCAGCAGCCCAAATAATGGAATGATTTAAAAGTGGAGATGAAATACGAGCAATGACACAATGAAAACTCATTTTATTCATAATTAATCGATGTTGCATACGGAAACAAAATAGCCCTCTCTTCTAACCCTGGCATAAAAAGACAGCATTAGGACACAGTGAAACGAAAACTCCAGACAGGAATGCAGTCAAATCTGATTAGTTTGCTCCTTCGAATAATTTCTGGGCAAAGGGTGGGTGCAAAGAAAAATGTCATTTGCAAATAATATCATTGTAGCAACTACAAAGGAGGGGTAAGCAGCAACATATGAGACCGTCTAACCAACACACACTGCAGCATTTGAACAACTTGAAACAACCAAGTGATGAAGAAAATAACTCTGTGCTCTGTTTCACCTGAAAACCCTGTGACTGCACAGTGTCTTGTGCTGCAATGGGTTTCCCTGGAGCTAAACGGTGCTGCTATCCAACTGCCGGAGATATAACGTTAATAACACTAAAACAGCAGAGCACTCTGACTCGCCCTCATTTTGTTCTCATGCAGGTATGACCGAAAGATGCTTTCCGATTAAATAATTAATAATCAATCAAAGCTGTTAGTTTGCCGAAATGAAAAGCCACTGAATCATTTATTTTAAGTTGTGTTGCATATTGCATTCTAATCTAACATGGACACTGGTGAATAGTTTTGCAACTAAAAATAATGCTTCTTTTTGTATTCTTGTGTTTTGGATTGAGAATCTTTGATAACCCCAGTGCTTTAGTTTTAGTTCAGAGAAATAGAAGAAGCAGTATAAATAAAGGAGAAGAAAAATTAGAGTCTTATTCTGTATGTTTATGCCACGTAGTGATGGACTTGATTGGTTACAGCTTTTTATCTCAGAAAGTTTCAACAGGATCTGCATTTCTGTGAATTTGAACCTTACAGCTGAGCTGTGCATCAAAATAATTTTGTTCACCTTTGTTCAAAGGTGGACCTTTTACTACGCCATTCTGCTATCCAACAACCTCCACTCGTAAATAAAACATCATGTCTGATCACCTTTTGGAACAATAATCAATGTACTCAAAGCATTTTTAAGATGAAAGGCAACACTTAGCCTCTTTACCTGGAAACACCAAGCTACACATACACATACAAAACAGATAGTTGTCAAACGAGCCGCATGATCAATAGTCCTTGATTGCTCTGCCAACCGGTCCATGTTAGACTGCTAATGCACTCCTCACTCAATATAGAGAGCTGATGATTTGAATAAAGAGAGGGATGTGATATCATAGTGTTATTCTGGGTCCTTTACAGCAGCGTGAGTTCACTTTGCGAACGTTGTAAGTAGATGGATTGCCACTCAATGATGTCGGCTAAGAATAATGATTAATAAATAAAAATGTAAGATGTGAATCTTAGAAGAGGGAATCTGGAAAGGCTAGTGAAACAGGTAAGAGGTGAGGTAAAATATCGACTGTAGAGGAGGGGTAACAAAAGGATCAAATCGGGGTCATGATAGGTTTCTGTCTGGACGGTGAGGCTTTTAACGTAATGGAAAATGAGTGAGGCTATTATTAGGAATTGTAAGGGATGACAAGATTGCATATTAGAGTGTGCATTATTGCACTGGTCATAGTGGTTAAGGTTTAGGGTGTCAGAAGTCTGCTTTCCTCAGCAGGACAGAAGGGTTTAATTACTGGAACCCCCCACCCCACCCCCCAGTAATTCAACCCCAAGAAATAGGAAATATGAGAGAATGACATACTGACTGTATTATTTTTTATTTGCCAGTAATTTATTGGCATGACAATGATTTTTTTTTTTTAAAATTCATCTTTAGATATTTCTATCATCTTATTGGTCTTTGCCTTGGGAAACCTCAGTGTACCTTCTGAAACAGATCCATATGCTGCATCCGTATCTGCTGTAACCTTACATGCAAATCGAGTCAGAAGGTGTCAGCGCCGACACAACAGCTTGCCGGTTGTGAAACACCGGGGGTAGAAACCAGACAAAGACAGAAGATGACAGACTGAGAACAGCTTCCTGCTGCTTGCTTTAGAAGACAAAGAGAATGGGGGGGGGGAAACACCGTGGTGGAAAGCTGTGCCCTGTGTTCTGTCGCCATCCTTTCAGTTTAACCTCCACAAACAGGTACACTACCTGTAGAGACTCAATTAGAAAGCTATTAGCCACCGACAGACTGTTGGCTAATTGCTGCCTGAGGGAATCCAGAAATGGGAGGATTCAGTGGACAAGGACAAGAACACACCATGGAATCCATCAATCTATGACATACTTTACAGGGAGGGACAGGGAGCTGTCTATTATTTCACTAAATAGATTAGAATTAATTTAAATTACCCGTTTGATTTCTTCTTCAGGTAGATAGAACAATGGGAAGGAAAACCAAACTAATCTGACCTCTATACTTACTATTTGTGATGCAAGCAAAAAAAAAAAAATTCTTAAATTGATGCAGGAGACCCAAATATTGCATTCGTCTTGCTCCACTCATCGCTTTTCGTCTCGAAACCTGGTGCAGTGATAGGTTTTAACCTCAGCACTCTATCCTCAAGCTGAGATGAGCAGCAGATGAGAGAGGTCTGGCTAGAGAGCCCACTTCCATCTAATGCTGGAAACACACTGCCTCTGGCGAGGAAGCATCTGGACAGGCGCACCAGCCCATTAAACACTGTGGCTGATGGGTGATGTGCTGCAAGTTATAGGAATTGCTTGGATTGGGCACATCTGTTTTTCAAGCAGAGAAAAATGGTGTCCTAGTCACAATTTATGAATGTTTTTATTTTGATTACAGCTAAACTGTATTTTAAAATATGCTTTTGAAAACATGTGAGGTGAGAAATAAGCATTGTGTTAAAAGAAATTTCATTTATATTTGATTAGTTGGGCCTAGTTCAAGATTTGGAGTGTTATGAGCACGGTGTGTTGCATTAAACTATTTGCATAATCCTGACTTAAAGCAGACTTTACAACACACACATCACAACCAACACCAGATCTGCCTCACAAGCCCATCACTATACTGATGATAATATAATGTATATGCACCCCTGCTGAAGTGATACTCGTTAATTTTTCCCAGTCACAGTTTTCTGCATAACGATCACTCCATTCAGATCACATCTGGAAAAAGCCACTGCCAAAAAAAAAAAAAATTGTCAATCCTCACTTTCAACAATCCCAGGCTGTAAATCAGTCGAGGAGTCTGTCGCAGGCTTTGGAGAGGCAGCTGAAGAATCCGCCTGTTTTTGGCCACAATAATTAAAGCAAAATGCTGCTAATGTAGGTGAGAAAACACACACACCTTGACATTGTTATAAAGTAAACCAACCAGGCAAATAGCTATTAAATGGAAGATTTGGTTTGTTACTTTTAATGTTTATTGGCTGTCAATTTTACATGCTGTATTTACATGCTGTATGAACAAGGCCCTGTACAAACTAACATGTATGCCTGCGTTTGAAGTATTGCTAACTAGAGTGTAATCTTAATTTCCATCCAAGGATCAGACCAGTATATAAAATTTAGAATAAAAAAACAAAACAAAAAAAACTGCAGGTGTGTGCACCCATGAAGGACACCATAAGCAATTTGACATCAAAGCAGGAGGATGTCCCATCAGACTACCTACGGTTTGCACCGACCTACCTATTCATAATGACCGATCCTTTGACCGTGGATGTTCAAGACATTTGAGGTAAAGGAATTAAAGAAACATTCTCTTGAGTCCGTGTCCATTTAAATCAGGACATTTGCATTCGTTGTGCTGCTGAGGTTGAGGATGATTTCAAACAGCATCTTCCCACAGCTCTGCAGAGAGTTCCTCAATCTTTCATAGAAGCCTTCCTCTCATGCTGAAGTTGTCAGGCCTCCAGCGTTTTAGAGAGTGACGTCAGCAAAACACAAGTAATCTTCCAAAACTGGGTCATATTCAAATCTATCTTTGTAAATATGCAAGATTTGCTGGATTAAAAGTAATTATTGTCTGGTGTTTTCATGAAGCGGTCAATAAATTCAGGAGACACAAGTTTCAAACTGCATGTATTTAGACTCTATAATGGATTAGATTATTTAGGCTCTGTGAAGAGTTTCTTTCCATGCTGGTAGTCTTTTTATTAGGAGGTTGGGGAAATGGAAGTTAGACTCTATTGCAAAGCCTCGTGACAAGACAAACTCTCTAAGAACAAACCCAATTATTTCTAAATCCGACACATTTTACCAAATGGCCAGGTTTAATTAAATCAACAATCCACAGCTTAGAAACTCTGAAGTTGCATTAGTCATATTATTTTCTTCTTAGGCTAAGGTACAATACAACCAGGAAAGTTATTATGACTATACATATTTTTAGTCAAATTGTGATTAATTGCTTCTCTGTTCTGCATCACATGGAAAAAGATTATATTCCAACTGTGGCCAGAGCCTGTGTAGATTTGTGAAGTGCTAAATAGACACAGCAAATGCTGATGGGTTTAAGGATTTAATGGTCCCTATCCCCACAGGCACTGTCAGCGTTCCTCTCTTTCAATATGAAAAACCATGAGGTCTGAAACAGTATGTTTACAGCCTCACAATAAACTCTAAAGTTACATTTTTTTATGCATCTATTTACAACATCCTCCTTCCTTGGAAACACATTTAGTTAGACTGATTATCCCATTTGGTGGACAATATTTATAAGACAAAATGTCCACTTTAACTTTTTACGAGAACCCCCACCCCCACCCCCCAAAAAAATACAGTTCCCATATTGCACATGATGATTGTTTTCATACGTCTGCATACCAATTCTCACATCTAGGTACTGAGATTACAAGTCATGGATTTTAATTCATCGTAATTACTTAGAACACTTGCACAAGACAGATTGTTGGAACAAGTGTCAGCCCTTTCTCCTTATTATTCTATTTCCCTCTTCACACGAGGCTAACTTTATATTTAATGTCACAGAGAATCACTTTACAAGCTTTGGAGAGTAATATTGGACAATAATAGCAGCAGTGTCTAATGAAGTGTAACAAAAAAAGTGACGGCTTATGAATTTGCGTTTTGCTCATCTTTATGAGGGTAACGCATTTATGCTGGAGAGTGATTAAGCACCATCCAAAAACAGAGCAGCTGAGCTACTGATACAAATTCAATATGCTGGCCTTAGACCCCTCAGCCGTACATGGCATGTTGCCAGATTAATAAATAAGATATTTTCCTGCAGTATCCATGCTATTCTTTTTATAGCTGGTATAACTCACTCCAAGGCAATGTGAAGTTGTGTTCCAAGTATTAATACTTTATTTTATCAAGTGTTGAGTGATTCTATTTCCTTTCAGGAAGAGCAAATGGCTTACAATGTCTTGGCCAAGCGTTTTAAGTTCTGTGGGAAATAGGACGACCTTCAAAGAGTAAAGGAGACTTTTAATGACAAAGGTTTTCTAAGGAACTTAACCTACTGAAAGAAGTTTTAGTTTCAAAACAGAGCTAACCTGAAATAAATCATCTGCTGCAGTAAATACATTTAGGTTTGGGTTTTTTTGGGGTTTTTTTTTTTTTTTTTTTACACATTTTGTGTTGGATGCTGATTGTGCCAATAGAATTCCTAAATTAATGTTCATTTACAGTACCTTTATAGTGCATCACCCCTCATTTTCCCCTTTCCATTGTTTCTGTTTATCTATTTTCTCTCCTGGAATTGTGCTTGGAAGATGGGTTGACAAAAACATGCATTATTCATCTGTGTGTCCTTCCTGACATTGCAGAGCTGAGCCGTAAGCAGAGGGGTGCTAAGCAGAACTATACACAATCAATCAAGCGAGGTCTGACATTCACCACAATGGGATGTATTTATTGGATGTCACAGGATGTTTGTGTAAATACAAAAGTGTTGTGGGCCTTTCTTTTCCACACTGACACTGTCTGGACACTTTTCACACCAAAAACAGTTCAACTTGATTTGTATTCTGTTCTTTAGTTCACGGAAAAGCCAAACCACCTGTTCCAGAAAGGATCGGATTTCTTTCATGAATCTGATCAATGATGCACTTTGTTTTTGAAATGATCAGTGACTGACAATATTAGATGTGCTTGTGATAACATAAATCAATGACAAAAGGAAGTAGCCCAGCATTAAAATATTCATAAAATCTCTCTCTTTGTTTTTTGGGGGTTTGCTAGAACCAATTGGAATTCTATTGATGAACCTTGATGAAGTTGCTCACATATCGGTAAAACTTTCGTTCCTTTATTTCAGCGGTCTGTGATACTAATCAGATCAAAACGGAGGTCATTGGTTTTATACAGTATGTTCTCCCTGTCTGCTTGGGTTCTCTACTGGTTCTCCAACTTCCTCCCATCTAGAAAAACATGTAACATACTGTAGGTGAACTGGACACACTGTGAATGTAAGCATGAATACTTATTGTGTTCCTGTGACGAACTGGCGTCTCGCGTAGGGTGTTCCCTGCTTTTTGCTCGTAGTCGGCTAGGATAGATGACAGTTCTGATTGTCTCGTCTTCAAAGAGATGAATGAATGAATGATCTGGAATGATTTACCCTAACCATACCCCCCCTCCCCCCAACACAACCAGCCTCATCACATGGGTTATTTAGGGTTAGCATGAGCTGTTACTTGACTGGTTTTACCTACTTCCATGAACACATTTGAAAACTCAGATTTCTTCATTGGTGTCAGCGTCCTGAAGCAAATTAAAAGAATTTATACAGTTGCCAGCATCGCGTCATTAGATGACTGCTGTGTTCCGGCAAAGAAAATTATTTTGATGTGACGTTAGACGTTAAAAAATGTTGAGAAAAGTGACTTAGGTGTTGGTGGTTACAGAGGAACTCCTCAGTATATTAGCCATCGTTGATGATGGGAATATTTTGAACAGAATGTTAATTTTGTATTAGACACAATTTTTGCTTAATTTCAGTAATTCATTCCACGTAAGGCTTTATAATCCTTTATTCATTATTTTGTTAGATTATTGTATTTCCATTCTGTGGAGGAAGACAGACAATCTATTCACGACAAGCGCTGCAAGATTGGACAACTCCTGAATTTTGTTGGCATTATAGAAAGGTACTTTTAAATTCATTTAAATCATGCAAATGCAAATTACATTCTGGTTTCCATACAAATGACTTCGCTGATTAATTATTAATGTATGAATTGCCACGGTAAGTCCATCGTGGAGGTCACACACTTCTTTTGGAGGCAGAATTTTACTTTAGTCCCTGTTTCCATTTAAATTGATAAATGAGATTCACAGGTTCATTTTAAAAAATTTTTTTGTACTGTTCCCATAATAACTGGCCTTTATTAGTTTTTGTCCACCTCTCTGAGAGATGGTGGGTGACTTGATCACTTCTGTACATGCAAGCCAATTCCTACATTTCTTAAATTTGTGTTTAAAAACCCGAGGGGCTTTGACATGTGAACAAATCAGCAGGAGGACATATAAATGAAAAGGAGTTGGCTTTTTCCAGAAAGAGGGAAACTTCACTGCCTGAATCATATTTTTTGATGCACAAACTAAAACTGAAGTATCCTATTATGTACACGGTTTAGACATTGTCTATTGTGTGAGGTTCACACTTTTACCGAGAATGGCGTTCCAATTAATATTCAACAGAGCACTTAAAAGAAACCAAGTACCAAAGTTGAGGATGAAAGAGTCGTGTGCACACGTGAAAATCCAGTTGTTCAAAAAGTACTGAAGCTCAAATGTAATTATGAATATAACAACAAAGGCTTGAAATACAGAATTGGTCCCATATACTTTCATCTATTCCTTATTTATCAGAAAAGTCAATTTCATGGCTAATAGGTTCATTACTGTGGTTATGCTTGAAGGACCTTCTCTGATAAAACTCACTGAGGAGTTGAGAGCTAAGCTGCTGGAGCACAGGTCTTAATAAGGTTCTCTCTTCATGTCTTCGCTTCTCTTTATCGCAGCAATATTACAGCAAAGTTAAACTTTGACCCTTTTTTCATAGAACTCATATACTTTTGAATGTAGTGACTGCTGTGTGGAGCAAATCCAGCAACACAAGTGAATCCTCCTTCAGCAGAAAAGGGCACATATTCGCCTCAGCTGCTCTATTCACCGTAGACAATTCATCTGCTTTTCTGGGGGAGAGACTTTCTGCAAAGGTCCAGCTAGACAAGACAGGTCTGTACTGAATACTAATCGCAGCCGCCTGTTTCTACCAAACACCCTTGTCATCTTGCATTCCAGCCATGCTCTCATGCTGTCACGATGCAGCTGAGATGGAGTGTTTCATGAGTTGGCTTTAAAAAGAGCACGTGTGAAACTCTGGCCTGTGTTTGAAATTGAAATCTTCTCTGTCATACTGATAGCTTTAGCCTTAAACTGCACCACGCTGTTGTTCCTTTCTTCATCAGGGAGTTCAAACTACCGTATCCCAATATCCTGATTCAGCAGAATCTCTGACCTGACAGGCCCGCCGCGATGAAAGTCGACCAGCGATGCCAGCAATTCCAGCTGATTGATCCCACATGATGTGCGGAAACAGCTGGTGCTTTCTAAAAAAGTAGAAAAAAACAACAACAACTCATTTCATCTTCTGCTCTTTTCCCAAATGCACACTCTAATTTAAATTGTGTCTCTCAAACATAGTGCAATTAAATACACTTTGTTAATTTGCAACTTGGATGTGTTGGCGTTCTCTTATCGTCCGTTCTAATCTAACACTCACATGTAATATTCCCCAGAAGGCTCTGGGTTTATCCTGATGGACCGCACAGGTTAAATAAATAATCTACTATTTTATTCCCGATCTGATTGTTTTCTTATTTGTTTCACCTCAGAGTCTCTCTTTGTCAGTCACGCTTTCAACCATCCAGGGCCCTGTTCAAGATTTAACAGCTGAAGATAAGCAGCACAGGTACCATTTGGCACTCACAAATGGACATATATAACTAATAGAGCTTGAAATGCCGTGGTCAGGATGAAAAAATAAATATTGGTTCATGGTTCACGCTATTTATCCAAGGAGGATCAGAACCCCTGGCTAATCCAGTAGAACTAAGTGGCCTCACTAGACTGTATTGATCTTCAACTGAAGTAGGAGGTAGATAGATCCTCAGAAGAGAGATCGACTTAATATCTCCAGCGTGCAGGGATAGAGATTTAGGGGGGAAAAAAAAAAAAGGTTTCCCTAAGCTGTCAGAGAGACTGCAGCTGGAAGAGGTGAGGTGTTCAATGTTCAGACTGCAGCATCTGGTCGGCCGTTATGGATGCAGCAGCTTGGGGTCAAGTGGTTTAAAGAGATGCTTTAAAAAACTAAACATTGTGTTGGGTTTTTAGTTAGGTAATCAAAGAAGGGAAATAAATCAACCTCAACGAGTTTGTACTCTATAAATAGCTGGCACAGTCAGTCCTGGCCAATTATTTATGAATAATAATGGAAAAGACTGGCATGGAGACATGTCACAGTTCAAAACAACATCATCCATCTAAGCTTTCATCGCCAAAGGCAAGTTGGTGGGAGTGGGGCGGTGAAAGGAAAAGGGGGTGCGGGAGTTACAGGCAGAAATAAGATATACAAAAAAGAATAATGTGTCATTTTGGGCAACATGCAAGGTGAATGTGTATCCAGGTGAACATCACTGATTCTCAAACGATCGGAATGAGCAGCATGGAGAATCTGCAGAAAGAAGAATTCATAAAAATGGTGCCATCAAACAATCTTTCAGAGTAGAGAGGAAATATGAGGAGAGTGATTTCTGGATGAAAGGTGCAGGTCTGTTTCCAGCTTCACATCATAAAACGCTGAATTTTACTATCCATCTGCTCCTACCTTCACCTCTTAAAGGTGTTATGTGACGACGGTGAGAGGGTTACTGATATTCTGATTAGCTGGGCCGATATCCGGTGTTTTAGTATGACATCTGCCAATAACAAGGTAGCTGAAAAAACATGTCTGCATATATGGCAGCAGGTTTAATATATAGGATTGTGATGCTGAAATGTCACTTCTAACATACTCGACTCTTAAATCAAATTGAAATCTAAGGCTTAAGTCAATGTATGTTTTCAATTTCATCGAATTGGAAACAAAATCCGTTTCATATTAAATAGTTGTATCGTATTACAAAACAAACAATCCAAAACATGACATCAGCATCATTTCTCAGCCATTCGCCATCCAGCTGTATAAATATCAGCACGGACTGTTGACAGTCCCATAATGATCAGTGGACCGCACATTCAAAAACGGTTATGTTTGAATAAATCACGTCCACGACATTACGATCTGTTTGCCTTTGGCTGGAATCAACAAAGATGAACAGAGGTGATGCGGCCAACTCACGGTTTCATTTAGACAGCAACGGCTAGTAATAACTTCATGAGACCATAAAGCAACTTCTACAGCTGATGGTTCATTACAGAGCTCATAACATTAATAGTGCTTTCTAAAGCACGCTGGCTCTGATTATAATGATCTGAGCCACTGGAGCGTACCACATTTTGGGAATTGGAAAAGCTTGGCCCAACATCAAACATTACTCAGCATCGTGTTCAGTTTAGTGTAAATATCAACTGCGGGGGCACACAGAAAAGTCTGTGCCATCCTTCTAGTGCTGCCTGATTTGCATTTATACAATATAACACTGAAATATTATTGTAGCGATCCTGATAATGGTGAAGTTGGTTATAGACTGAGTTATGGAAGTTTCTCGGCAAGATTACAACGCAGCCCAAGTTGTTAAATTGCAGTGCTGTTCAGTCTCCAGTATCCTGTGTAGAGTGTCTCTGGGAGGAAGGTTTTGTGTTCAGTATTCAGAAGGCATGCCGCTCATCTGATTCCACTATGAACCTCTGGCAAATGAGATGAGGTCATGAGTTGCATGCAGGGATATAAGAATTGCATTTGGCACCTATAGACATAATCCCATGTTACACAGAACGAATGCCCGATTTGCATCGCAAAGCTAAATTGAGTTCTTCATTTACAGTATGGGTAGTGATAATACCAATGAATAATCAACCAAGGGTTCACCAATGCCTATTCTCTGTCAACTGGTCTGCCTATCAGGGACTCATGGGAGCAGAGCTCGGAGACTGCGAATCCCCAAAAAGCCCAGCCATAATCCTAATTGCGGAAACTTTAAATGTTCTCCATAATTTCCATAGTAATTCCACAGTTGCTAGGTGAAAACAAGTATTATTCACATGTATGTTTCCTGTCTGATTTGTAGTCCTACCGGCATTCTCCCATCATATATGTATGTGGAATCCACCCAAATTAGGGCAACGTCCCCCTGAGTCCACTGTGACTTTTCTGGGTCATGATGATAAGAGGCAACACTCCTACTGTGGTTCTTATCTAGACTTGAAAACTTCCTCCATGACATTTTAACTTCTACTTTCTGTCACTTGTTAGAAAAGGGAAGTGCACATATGCACTCAATACATGTATTATAGGTATTGATCAGCAAGGGATTCAGACAATGGACACACTAAGTAAATATTCAGGCCACCTTTGGCAATTTCACAATTCAATTGGTGTTGAAAATAAACTCAAATCAATTTCTGATTATTCCACAATCAGATAAAGAGAGGTGTTTTCAGACTCTCACTTTGGCAGTGCTCTGCTGTGGTGTTTCTATCTGCTTTAGCACAAAACAAAATTAAACAAGTTAAGCACAGGATTATTTTCTTCACCTCATCAGCCTCAGATGAAAGTCTTTAAAATCCAGAGGTGTGTTTGTAGTGCTGAAAGTTAGGTGGTCTGCCTGACAAAGATTAATCAAAGGGTGAAACTGAATGTTTGCATTCACAGAATATTAAATTTTTTGTCTTGAAGAGGCAGTTTTCATGAATAAAAGACCCTCACCATCTTTGAAAGATAAGCTACAAGCACAAATGTTTTTATCCAGGTCTGTTCACTGCGAAAGAAATCTGTTTCGATATTTTTAACCAAATTCAGACAAATACAATATGTTAACTGTGATTTTTACGTGAATCAGACTGTCATCCCTCCGTAACTTTACCTTGGGCACTTTTGGAGATATCGCCAGTCCAAAAATTGTGCCTGAATAAACTGAATCCATACAACGTGACCGTCCATGTTGCCACAAAGTGGATCAGATTGGCTATATTAGATGCATGAATCGATGACAGCACCTCCTCTTTGCTGCCTACACTTGTATTTTCTTGTAAATGGAAAATGTGCACCACCTGCTACAGTAGAGCAAGCCAGCAGCCTTTAAGTCAGGCCCAGATACAGATCCTCTGGTCTACTGTGTGTGTGGGTGGACAATCTCCCTTCCACTTGGTAGCAGCCAGAATGTCTGTATAAACTTCAGCGCCTTCTCCAAGCAGCTTACTTACTATGCATATCTCAATTGTATTTTGACAGAGACAGAGGGGAATATATCAGCATCACTTCTGGCCTACCCTCCCATGATCCGCAACATGACGCAGTGTGAGGTCACAGGCTGGGAGGAAGACAGACAGGCCAGAGGGATGGAGGTAAAGGAAACAAACAAAAAAAAAAGACCCACGGAAGGGTGAACTAAAAGGTGCTGCATCCTCAAACAAATTAATTGGGGGCGGCAGTGGCTCAGCGGTAAAGCTGGCGGTAGAGCGGGTTGTCCTATGATTTAAGATCGGCGGTTCGATTCCCGCTCCCGCCCCCAAAAAAATACCCGGAGGTGAGCTGACAGTGGGAGGTGTCAACTCACCTCTGGAGCACTGCCGAGGCACCCTTGAGCAAGGTGCCGTCCCCTTTACAAAAAAGAATTGCTCATTGGAGGCACACCAAGAAGGAGCTGCCTGCCACTCTACCTCCCCTGCATGCCTACAGGCCCCCTTGTGTGTGTGTGTGTGTGTGATACAGGGGCATGTACTCACAAATATATATCTATGCATGCATTTGAATCATTAGCTAGAGTGTGCGTTCTTAATTTCCTTTCGGTGATCAAACCAGTATATAAAATTAAAAATAAATAAATGTGAAAACCAACATCTTTGCAGCTGTTACGTTGGGATTTGCCTGCGATGACATGTCAAGAAAATGAAGGAAAACAGTTGTTATGTGCTCTCTGCGAGTTTCCACCTTCTTAAAAAAAGAACACCTCACTGAATTGCAGACAGATGGCCTGATATCATCCATCCCGAGCATTTTTCACTGTTTGTTCTTTCAAATGCACAATCTGACACTGGGCAGAAAAGGGCCCTGTTGCTTGCCATCTGTTTGCTATTGTTGGCACCAGAGTGTGTATTTCCTGTTTAGATCACTCCTGTTGGGGACACCGTTGATTACACACTATGACTTTGTCACATAAAAAAAGAAAAAAGTTTCACTGCTTCAATCATCTCAATCATCATCCTGGTTACATATCTCACAGTTATATTGTATATTCTTACCTCCAGAATGTTGATTTGTAAAACAGAACAACGTTGCCACTGAACTGTTTCATTATGGAGTTCCCCCAAAATAGTCATTGCCAAGCAAAAGTTGTTCTTAGTCTTTGGAGAATGCAAAAAGAGAATCTGAATGAAGACTGAGTGTTTCTTAGATGTTTGTTTAGCTAATGCCTTCCTATGAATATCTTACAGAGCCCACAAGAAAATCCAATCTCTACCGATCATCCAGCCAGCAAAAGAAATTACAGTGAATACGTCAGTGGAACCAAATTCTAATCTGTTTGTTTAATGATATGAGGCTGCTTTCTACTGGAACACACTGCCTGTTTATAAGACCCCATGCTTTTACCGTTTATCATAACCAACACTTAAATATCCTCGGAGAACATATCTATCATTTTCAGAGCCTCTGTTAAATGATCTTTGGGTGTCATAGTTGAGGCAGTAGTATATATTAGTCGTATATTACAGCCAGAAAAATATGCAGTTGAGTTATTAAAGTAATCCCACATGATTCCACGTCAGGAGATGGAGAGAGGATGCTGAGTTTATTTAATTTTGTCAACAATCATTCTTAGCGTCGCAAATAGAACATGCCATACCTTCAATATTTCAGACTGTTTGTCAAAGCTCTTAGTGAATTTCTAACTGCCATGATTCTTTTTATTTGATGAATTTGACCTTTTTGTGTTTTTTTTAACTTGCAATCAATTTATCATACGTAAAATTAATCTTTTTTTCTACAGTTTTTGAATGACTAATCTGACAATATGACCTGTTTGACTTGTTTTTCAACTCCTCAATTGGTTTTTTGTTCATTTGGGGAAACATCTATAATGAGAATTCCCGTATATAAAATTCTAAACTAAAATGGTCTCTTGATTTATTTTCTACGGAAAAAGTAAATCACTGAACATGTCTGCCTAACATAAAGCATGATTTTCAGTTACTTGTTTGAGAACCAGACCTAGACGTTAATGTTCGCCCCTGGTTATACATGAAATTGCAAGAACATTGTTCAATGATTTACACTTTTTATCTTGAATATTGTTCCCTATACTTCATTCACGCCAACTAAAAATGAAGCCCAATTTTCTGTTAAGGATTTCCATGTTGTGGGATTAACTTGCAAGATGACTGAATAATAAAAATGCAATTTTTTTTCCAATCAAAAATTTTTGCTAGATGAAATTCCAGAGTTTATCATGTTATAATTAGTTGTATATATGATAACAAATATTCGATATATTGTTTGCATAAGCAGTTGTGATTGTGACACCACTGGATAGAACTAAAAAACCACGGGTCATACCTGCTGTCTCTGACTCGTCATTTAAGAGCATCAGGCTCAGACAAATCATGAAAAATTATCTTTCATTCCACACCTGTCAAAGGTGAGTCATGTATGCTTATGGTGTAATCATAAGAGCTTAGCAATTGCTACCCTTCCTCACTGCAGTATACAGACCATGCATGAGAAGCTCAGTGCTGCAATTACCTTTTAATTATATATAATTGACATCTTTTTACTTCCCCTGAAATACTGGAGAAGTATCTGGGAAGCTACTGCCTTAATAAATTGTGGTGCGCATTGAGAACCCTGACATTTTATTGATTGCAATAACAGGGTTTTATTCTCATATGCTTGAGAACAATCACTACAATACCCAGTCCATTCACACTTGACCAGAACAGAACAGGACACGGCAATCCAAGCTCCCAACGTCCTGTCAGGTGCATGTGTGTTGAGGTGCTGTGAGGACAGAAACATATGGATGTTGACCCAGGGCGAGCTGAGGTCCACTGAAGAACCCCAGCTGGCATGACAGAAGCAGAGACAAAGATGCTGATCTGTGTGCCACCGTCGCTGGCGGCAGGCCTTAATGAAGAGGTAGCAGCTGAGGAAGAAGGGGGTCATCCTGACTGTCAGAGCCACCCAGTGGCCCATTAGTGGTGGACCATTGACTAGAGAGGCCTCGCTGACAAGGTGTGACTAGGGACAGACACAAGATGACAACTAGCGCTGGCTAATTATTGTTAGGTGCTAGCATGGAAAGCGAAAAGGAAGTAGACTGGGAAAAGCAGAAAACAGAGGTCAGGAAAAAATGTCAATATGAGGAAAAGAACAACAGCAAAAGACTTGTGTCAGGCCATCTATTTTTTACTCAAGGTACCATAATGAACCCCATTCACTGCAGGCATTACATTTCTCCTAAAACAGGACAGCTGTGAGAAGACAAACAAAACACTGCAGATAGAGGCTCTTTTGTGAATTTAAAAAAACAAAAAAATTTTTTTACTGAATAGTGCCGCTTACTCTCTCTTACTCTTTCATATGGAATTTTTTCCTCACAAACACACAGATAGATAGCTACATACATATACATGTACATCATCTGTGCCAAGCACATACTGTATATACATCTGCACATAGAGACATACCCATTAAAACCTTACATATAAACACACACACACACACACACACACACACACACACACACACACACACACACACACACACACACACACACACACACACACACACACACACACACACACACACACACACACACACACATATATGGACATGGGGAGCAAAAACCTCCATTTCAATTGAGACAACACAAATAAGCCCCCACCTCAAAACTCACAGGTTTTGCTGCTCAAGTCTTGGGGTGGATACCACATCACTCCGTCTGGGATGGGCAAGGGAACCAGTAAAATATCAAGCAAGTGGCTGTGATGCTATGGCGGATGTTACAATGTGGAGTGTATGCTCATTTGAATGCATGTGAGCTTGTGAAAACAGGCAAATGTGTGGGCCTCCACTTGGTGTTCGAGGTTCATCTCTCCACCTCCAAAAGACAATAAATCAGAGCAGATCAAGAAGAGAAAAACAAACATTATTTTAGCAAGTGCAAGGCCACAGTGTTCCATCCACAAAGCCTTTACACTAGAGCGAGGACTGATCAGCACATGCTGTACAGTACATAATGTACTGTCAGACCCCTGGCTTCACTGTTAACACACCACACACATGATATGAGCCAATCAGCACAATACCTTTGGTGATTTTAGTCAATGCTTACAGTTCCCTGCATGGAGAACAGATATGGTTCATAAACCCACACTAAAAAAATTAGAATATTGACATCAGAGGTCACAATGTGTTCCTCAATTCAGCTGAGAAGAGGGAAACCAAAAAGTTAATTCTGTTTCTACATTTTGGAAAGTGGAGAAACCCAACATGGACAAACAACATAACTTTAGCAGCCACGACAACAGCATAAACTCCTTTCTACTGTATGTGCTGATATGGACTCGAAAGTGTAATGGAGTTTGTAATCTTTCTGTAATTTCTTTCAAGGAGGGAAATCCCTCTCGGTTGGGTTGCTGTAGCTACCAAACATAGATGAGGAATTGTTTTAGCAGACAGGGAAGTCAACGGGGCAGACACGATTAGATCACAGACAGTTTGGCAATATTAATAACATAAACACATGTTTTTACACACTTACATTCAGCCTTGGGAGAGAGCACACGTTCTGCACCAAACATCCAATGAAAACAGTATTTTTTTTTTAATATGCATTTAAGACACAGACAATCAAATTTGTCCCGGTTACCCTCAAGTTACGCAGTCAATGAAAATAAACTGTTTACTAGAGTCCTTCGTCTTAGTTGTTGAACTGGCGCTGGTGTTTAAAGAAAACTACATTTTCCAATAACGTCAATTCCCACGAGTCTCAGCATGACCAGACGAATGTGACGACAAATATCGAGCGCTTTGATGGTGCCTACAGGGAGAAGCATTAGTGTGTGTGCATCTGTGCGTTTCTCCCTGTAGTGCACAGTTGTCCTTCATGTGCCTCCCTCTGCTGCACTTGCACCTCCCCGTGGGTGAGTGTGAGGTCCCCCATGCACTTCCTTGCGTTCCCACGCCTGTGCCGACGGTCTTTGACATGGCTAATATAAACAGATGCTGCGCTGTGACAGGAAGTGGCTGACTTCTGAGGGGTTGATGGAATAGAAGCTGTTTGTCTCTGTGACAGAGAACAGTGACGAGGCCATAGGTCGGCAGGAAACAGCGAATAATCTGTTTGTTTGTTGGGGATGTTGGGGATTGGAGACGCAGTCGCCAAGCCGGTCAGCGGACTTCACCTTGTTCATCTTTATGGCTCAAAAGTCAATGACACACAAAGTGTTCAGGATTCAAAATCAGTGGCATAACAGATGGAAGGGTTTCTGATGAAGTAAATAAGAGAAAGTGAGACATGCAGAAAGATAGAGATTTCACACAAATCTGGCAAGTCTTCATTTGAGATGATTATATAAAAATTCAAGCAAGAATTTTTTTTTTAAGTGTTGTTATTTAGTACTGGATCTTTAAAGTAAGCTTCATGGGATCTTTGTCTTCCCCAAAGAAAAAAATATAAGCTTCAATGTCGGTAGTATTGGATCATGACCATTCAGATATAAAGTAGTGGTAGAATAAGAGTTTTTAACATTGAGTCAACCAGGCAACATGACAAAAAGATAGGGAGAGATTTGTTTCAAGCTACACGGACCCCATTGGAGTAATTTTACAATTCACATTATAAGTGTCTTCAGTCTGCAGCATATGAGAAAGTCGCAGTAAAGAATAAGTGCAGTGACAAGGCGGTGGGAATAAACCCATCATTTTAAAATGACATTTCAAAGTAAAAGTCTCAGCTCAAAAATGTTTCCAACCTTGAAAATTTCAAATAACAAAGAAAAATATTACATTTGCAAGGATGCCAGTTGATCTTGATTGAGAAAACACTATATTCAAGACAGAGGGATTACAGACAGGTTATCTTCAAGATACAAACATTCGAGTTATGGGGCGGCAGTAGGAGGTGTCAGTTCACCTCCTGAGCAATTCTGAGGTGCCCCTCAGTACAGATTACCTCCACGGATGGATCCTTTCATAACTATTTCAATGCAATACTTGTCTGTAATAAATATTCCATCCCTATATGTTTCTGCTGTCATCCCCTTTTTAATTAAATTGCATCAAATTCCACAAGAGCATCATTATTCAAAAAATAATTACACAATAATCTGAGGGCAGTAATTTACTATTGCAAAATCAAATTAACTTGCTGTTTTTAACACTATGTCACAGTGCAATGTAATAAATGTCACATACAAATGAAGCCACTTCAGCGCTAATGGACCTGCACGGGGATGGAAGAGGAAACATTGACATTTCCTCCATAAGGCCGCTCATCGGTCTCGGACGCAATCACAATGGGCTTCTCATCATGTGCTGTTGTCGTATAGCTCAACCCAGAGATGTTCAACCCGTACTGAGTGAGCGTGAATCCAGCAAAAGCTAAACGAGAGGCATTGTGGTCAAATAAAGGCAAAAAGACCAGAGAACCAACAGTATGAACGTTGACTTCCCTTTACCCTCTACCTTTTACTTATAGTCTTCTTTGCTTCATGGATAATCCTTATAGGGAATGAAAAAAGCTCAAGAGATATTATCTGTCCTTCACAGTGGCTGTCTAGGTCCATTTAAGGTTCCACCAGAAGTTTTACAGTTTTCCAAAATGGTTTAGCATCATAAGAAAGCTACAACACTTGAAACTAACTCTGTACCGGAGCAAATCACAGTGACACCAAATGGAATGGCAGGATGCTTACCGGGACTTCAGCGAGGATAAATCTCTGTATGCTTGGTGTTCTGTGCCTGCTGCCTTCTATCCTACTACTGCATGATTACATACTGATGTTGTCACTGAAAGCATGTTTGCATCTTCTTTATCTGATTAGCCAAGGCCAGAGAGGGCCCTCTTCACAGACACCCCGCCTCAAACACACACCGTAGCACATGTATGTATGCACACACATGCCAGTCTGCGGTTTCTCAGAGTGAGAGGGGAGAAAAACTGTAGTGAATCTCAGACAGTAAAATCTGAGGACAGATAGGAAAAACTGGATGAAATATTAATGGAAATTAAATATTAACATCATTCTTCTATTGAACTCTGAAGCTCTGGGAATTCACTGTTTTAAAGAAACATGTTTACCATTTTTTAAAATAGTACTATCCCCTGTGAGTCATGAGAAGCTTATACTGTACATGTACATACAAGCCTTTTGTAAAATGTACAGTGCGTTGAGTTGCAGGTAGTTGACAGAGGAGCTGTTTTCCACTGATGTACTGGGTAATTATAGTCTGACAGCCTGAAGCACGCAGATGGATCCCTTGTAATGATGAGTGCTTACATCAAGTAACACTATATAGCAAAGCAAAGAACAAACATGCACTCACCTACCAGCAGTAGTCCTGCAAATGCCGACCATGTATACGCCAACTACAGTACTGTGCTTTTCTCCCCTCCATCCGTCAAATGTGCTTCACTGTGTAGGATTCTGTTAGGAAAACTGTTTCATGCACTTTAAAGGTAAAGTAAGAATTAGATTCATGTCAGGCTTCAAAACATGCAAGAATTTTCATATTAACTCACAAACTGTCCAATGGGTGGCATAAGGAAAGCACGCCATTGTGTACAATCAGGGATATCCGATGACTACTATGTTATGACTGAGATTTTCCATCAACCTTCAATTTATTTAACTTTCCTTGCCACACAAAAACCAAATTTTAACACTTTGAAAACCAAAGGAAACATCTGCCTCTAATAATTGAAATACGTACCACCAATGGAATAACAGGAACTGATGTATTTCTATGGGCTTTAATTAGATTTTCCAGGTTGTAAAACCATAGCAACAGATACCCTGTTCTTCTATACTGGAGACTGTCAGGTACCAGGATGCCCTCTGGCAGTAGCTGCACCTGACAAATGAATCTTGACTAAAGACTGGAGGGTCGTCAACCTTTTAGAGATTTGATGGAGTAACTTAATAGAAACTATCAATCAGAATCAGTATCGCTATCTGTTGGGTTTTTTTTTAAACTTTCATTCTTTCTGCATAATCTCTCCCACTCACAGAATTTATCGCCTTTCTGTCGCTCTTAGTGCCTCTCATGCTCACTTGCACACACGTATTAAGACCTGTGCATATGTGAAAATCAATTCAAAAATATTACTTCTCTGTGCTGGCTCTCCATTGTCATCAGCTCACCTATGTAGCACAAACACATTACTTGTTCATTACACCGTGACAGAGCTAATTGAACTATCATCCCAGAATTTTCTCCTAGTTTTCTGTCAGTGGTCTGCCAAACCGACTCTGCGGCAGGTTGTGTGTTTAGAGCAGTGGCATTTTAAGTCCCTGTGCAAAAGCGTAGTACAAGCTTTTTTATTATTTTTTTTCCAAAATCACATCAACCCCACATGGGATGTCACAGTCACTGTCAGGGAAGAGTGGATTGATTGAGAACAAAAGGAAATACCTCCCCTCGCTGGACAGGAAAGGGTTAAGCCTATTACAAAGGACCAATCAGGATTGGGGGAGCACTGCAAACCTCCGCAGTAAGAGAGAGAGAAGGAGAGAGAGAAGGGATAAGGGAGGGAGAGAGAGGAGGGAGCAGAGCGGGAGATAGAGAGATACCGGGAGTGTGATGGTTTCTGCTTTACACTCTTATTCAGGCAGTTCAGCAGAGAGGTGGTGCAACAGAGTTCAGGAGATGAAAAACAGTCACAGAGCAGAGTCCAAATGAATGGATAAGATGACAGGGGGAGGACTAAGAAAAAGCCTCATCCCTGTGGACTAATCCCTGTTCACTTGTTTTTCTCTGTCTGGGACTCAGGAAGGAAGGAACATCTGCCAGTTGTGTGACCCGTGTGCTTTCATCAATATTCAGCCCCACTTCTCGGATTAATGCAGGAAGGAGCTGAAGACAAACCAGCAGCTCCTATCAGTCGACCTAGATTGTTGCAGAGCTGCAAGTGTGTGGACCGGCTCCAGAGCATCTGTGTTTACCCTGCATGGTGAGATTTGCTGTGTTTTCATGGGGCACTCTACTTATTGGCATGATTTACAGCACTTGGTGGAAGAGGGGACATGTGACAGGGAATAAAACTTAGAGCCAAACATGTCAACAGATGCACACGATTAGAAACTGTCACCCAAATTTAGTAAGTGTTGCAGGACTTTCATTGAGAAACAATGCTGTGGTTTAAGTGTAATTATTCATCACTCTTTAATATCAAATTTCAAATTCCAAGTCGCCGCTACTGTAAACATCACTCTGTAAAAGGCGTTTGACAATGTGTTAATGCATCGGAACATCTGTATATTCTCATACTGTGAGTACGTCTGCTTGTGTCTTACTCCCACATAATATGAAAAAAAAGAAAAGAAAAAAGAACTGGCTTCACAAAATGAGAAACATGATTTGCTGTGAGCACTTCCAGCCTGTGAATCTTTACAACATGCATGACAGTCGTTTGCCTGGTACAGAAACACAGGACCCATTGATCCTTTCTGACATTGTAGCTCAGTAAAGTATGGCATCCATCACTGAAACAACCTTGAAGAATGACCGACATGTGTCTCTGCAGACGTAACATGGATCACATATGGTGACACGCAGAGAGCATGTTCGTGTTCATGCTAAGTTCCCCCAAAGAGTCACACAGCGCTCAGGCTCTAAACAAGTCAGTCCTATCATTAAAATTGCATGAGAATATCACCGCTGTTGCTGTACATGTGACACACACACACACACACACACACACACACACACACACACACACACACACACACACACACACACACACACACACACACACACACACACACACACAGGATGAGAAGCAAAATATTACGACAGTCAATCTTCCATCTGAAAATGGGAGGCTGAGATGCGGTACCAAGTCCTTTTTTTTTCCTGCAAATCATTGCTAGTGCTACTGTTATGTTAATGGGTTATCAAAGATGTAAAGAGCATCAGGCAATGCACAAGAACATAAGACATCACAGGCTTGTTGCTATGCTAATGAGAATTTCCTTGTTGCCTCTCTACTGTGGATATGTATATTTTCACTAACGCACCCCCGCACTTCATCTCCTACTCCTCCTACTCACTCTCTATATCTCCTTCTATCATCTATTACCCTACCCTTTCTCTCTCTTCAGGTCACTGTAAAAGAGGACTGGAGGAAAAGACACGATGTCGTACGCAACACCTGCTTCCTAGAGCCCAATGCTTGTCTGGAGTCTGTTTTGCAAATCTACAAGACAGGCTGTCTCTGCCTGATGAAGTCACGTCCATCACCACATGAGGATGATCTCCTTCTGATTTGCTGAATCAACCCCCTCCAATATAAATCACGAATCCCACAGTGATCGCATGTCACAGTGATTGGACACACATGCACTCTAATAATCTGTTCTACTCACGCCATCTCCAGTGATTGAGGGCTCAGCATGTCGAGGGGCAAATTGGAGGCCTGTGCTCGATTTACAAGTCAATGGTGGCTGGAACCCAGCGCACAGAGACTGATGAGAAAGGTGAAGAGTGAAGGCCTGTTCCATTAGTGCTCCCTGGGGAGACATGGGCTTGGCCGCTACCTGGACAGATTGTGGACATTACCACGGTTTAAAGTGGGGAATCAACATGATGTATTAACAAACTTCGTCTCTCGAGCACAAGCGAATGGATGTAAATGTTGTTTTGCATTTACAGATCTGACGACTATCTTCTCAGTGTGACTAAAAAAAAAGATAAAGGTGGATTGCACAATGAGAATTACATTCCGACCCTGCACAGCGGAAGGAGTCTGTGTTTCTTTGTTTTCTTGGTCGTCTCTGTCTCTCCTGCTTGGGAATATCATGAGATTATAAACAGGAGGTGGCTCCAACATCTTATCCTTCTTCCACTCATCCATCTGTGCTCCCACCACCACCAAACCCGAAAGGGACAAGAGATCTGTGAAACAGCCTGTAGAGGACACTAACCTATATTCTTATCTGCTGGATGAACGGAGTGATTCTTCAGCTAGCTGATCGTTGAGGTCTGGGGAAAAAGGCTGCAGCCAACAGACAATCTACCCAGAGACGGACGGGTGCATCTCTGGCCGTCACTCACTCACTGGCAGGGACTGGCACTGAAAGGAAAAGCCTTGCTGGGGGGGCTTTGCTGGAGAAGGGACAGTTTTCCACTGGCTGTGTTTGGATGTGATGCTTGTCTCTGTGGATCTAATAGAGACTCTACGGCCTGATTACACAGCCCTGGTATTCAGATAGTGCTGGAGGGAAGGGTAAATATGAATTCAAAATCAATTAAGAGTTCACATTGGAATCTTTTTTTTTTTAAGTTGGATTATTTTAATTTTGCATGTTAATCAATCCAATTAAGTGATTATTGAGGTCATGGTTTTTGTTTTTTTACACTGACGTGAAAATAATTACTTTCCTGAAATCCTTTGAAGTGCACTAATCCTTCATTTGTTTACAACCATCTTGTATTTTAAAGTGCATCTCGGAGAGTCGGATGCCTGCCTGAGATAAACAAAGAGGCATTTATGACATCCTCTTGTAATTAGGTAAAGACTCAAATGACTTAAATAATTCCATTAATGACAAGTTAAGTCACCATAGTTAGAGTATAGCAAATATTTTATATTTTACATTACCTCTCCTTTTCAAAGAGGCTGGAGAACTTAAAAGCCGAACATTTACAACATAAGCCGTCACATCCACAAAGATTTTTGTTGTCAGTGTTTCTGCTACACACCTTAGCTACTCATACGTCATTCTGACAAGACATGGTGATTAAAGAAAGTACAAGCTGACATAGAGACAATCTGACATGCAGGTAATTGCAGGAAAAAATCCAAACATTAGTGCACTTTTTTTAAATACCACTTAATCCTAAAAGTCTGCTTATTGTTTGACAGCCGGCTATATTAGAGCAGAAAAGAGTTGTTAGTTTTGCATTGAACTTTCTAGAGATGCACAAATGCAGACATCTTCTTTGACTTTACCTTTTGATCAAATTTCTTTTCCTGTCTCTAACACACAGGATAATGCATATCCATCCCTACCCAGAACAAGAAGCCACCATGAGCAACGTCACGGTCACCGACAACACTGAACCCATCAGCCGCACCATGAGTCCGGCCACCCCCAGCCCGTATACCTATCCTGTTAGTTTCCAGGTCTCTCTGACTGGCTTCCTCATGCTGGAAATCCTCCTGGGCTTAAGCTCCAACCTCACTGTTCTTGCCCTGTACTGTATGAAGTCGAATCTCATTAGTTCTGTCAGCAACATCGTCACCATGAACCTCCATGTGCTGGATGTGTTGGTCTGTCTGTGCTGTATCCCCCTCACCATTGTTGTGGTGCTGCTTTCCCTGGAGGGAGATACGGCTTTGGTCTGCTGCTTCCATGAAGCCTGTGTCTCCTTTGCAAGTGTTGCCACTGCCGCTAATGTGCTTGCCATCACTCTCGATCGCTATGACATTTCGGTTAAACCAGCCAACCGGGTGCTAACCATGGGACGCGCCCTGGCCCTGCTGGCTGCCATTTGGGTGCTATCCTTTGTTAGTTTTCTTGTACCCTTTATTGAAGTGGGCTTCTTCGCCCGGGGCAATGCAGAGCTGAACCAGACGGTGGTGGAAAATGTGATCCACACTAACCAGTACTACACAGATCTTGGCCTCTATTACCACTTGCTTGCACAGATTCCCATTTTCTTCTTTACTGCGGTTGTCATGCTCATCACCTACTCAAAGATCCTGCAGGCCCTCAATATTCGCATTGGCACACGTTTCCATGCTTCACAGAAGAAGAAGGCTCGCAGGAAAAAGCGTCCATCCATGACTGCTATGACAACGCAGCAAGAGGCCACAGATGGTTCCCAGAGCAGTGGCAGCCGCAACCCCACGCTGGGTATGCGCACCTCCGTCTCTGTCATCATTGCACTGCGCAGAGCTGTTAAGCGTCACAGAGAAAGGCGGGAGCGCCAGAAGAGGGTATTTAGGATGTCCCTCCTGATCGTGTCCACTTTCCTGCTGTGCTGGACGCCCATAACCGTGCTCAACACAGTTATTCTGAGTGTAGGCCCCAGTGACCTCATGGTCAAGTTGAGACTAGGCTTCCTGGTTATGGCTTATGGGACCACCATTTTTCACCCTCTTCTCTATGCCTTCACCAGGCAGAAGTTCCAGAAGGTCTTAAAAAGCAAGATGAAGAAGCGAGTCGTGTCAATCATCGAGGCGGATCCTACCCCTAATAACGCCATTATCCACAACTCGTGGATCGACCCAAAGAGGAACAAAAAGGTCACATTTGAGGACAAAGATGCCCGACAGAAATGTCTGTCTTCTGAGGATGTGGAGTGAAGGAACTCATAATCTTTGGGGTAAATAGTCAATTAAAGCAGCTAAAACTGACATCAGGTCATGATGAAAAAGGGAAAAATGTTAATCCAAAGCAGTAATGTAAATATGTGCAATAGAATGTACAGTAACAAGACGTGGATAATTTATTACTATTTATTGAGAACAAAAGTAGGTTTCATAGATAAATCATACACTGTACTGTAGATATTGCATGGCTTTTTGTAACGTAGCGACATACAATACAATGTGTACATATGGTACTTGATACATGTACAGCTTAGGGTAAAGAAGGCATATATATTGAGTCAGAATTGTTATGTATATGTATATTTATAATAAATTTTTGTGTTCACTCACATAACGCGGCAAACGGTTTTCTCTTCACCTGCCCCCCAAGTAAAGTGTTTGTTATCCCGTAACAGCTGTGAGATTACTCCCATTCATCACCGTGCCACTTGTTCTGACACCAGGCTGTGTAATGCCCCAGAGACCAATGACCTTATTGCCTGGGAAACCTCTGTGGGAGGACCTTCAGACTGAAATGAGACTATAGGTATGAGGATGCAACAAAAGCAGAAAGGTCAAACACACACAGATAGGAATGAAAAGGAAGAAACAAGGTAAAGCATGTTATACCCCTATAGCTGAATGGGCCATAGGGGTGCTTTTTACACTCACTGCTCTAAGAGAATAAGAACACTTGCACAGATGTAACAGACCAGCATGGTTCTCGTCACTTCATTTGACATAAACCAGATTTAATAAAAGCCTCGTCTGTTTCACTTTAACAGTCATGTCTGTGGACCAAATGGAAAATCTACAACAGCTTTATTTTGTTTTGATGAAATGAAAGTGACTTCATGGTGGGACTGTGACAAACACATCACCGATGAAACACTATGAAAATAGTAACATTTACTATTTTTACTCTCAAAGACGACAGAATCCTCAGATGTTCTATTTTCTAAGAGAAGAGTTTCAATCTCTAAAAGCACAACATTGCAGAAGGTTGTGTCAACCGATTGTCTGCTTTTACTAATACAAGCTGTACAACAATACTCTCTGAAAAACCAAATCCATATCTGCAATAAAAAACTAATTATTTCAAAAATCTTGAAGCCTAATAAAATTCTGTTTGCAGCACACAATAACAGATAATGAAGTTCCAGTCAGTGGCCACCCTTTGTCAAAGAACAAAAAGTGAAATTGCACTTTCAAAGCGGTGGTACTAAATGCATATAATGCACCCAAACTTGTATTTTGGCTAAACTTATCTGTGAACAAAGTTTGCCCTAAATAAGTTGGAATAATATATTCATAAAACTGCAGAAGAAATTCAGTAGTAAGAACCTGCAAGAGGGAAAAAATCTTTCATCTTATTACATTCAGGCTGCACTCTAATACTGAATCTGTGCAGAGTTATAATATTCATTAGCATATAGAGCCATCCTCAGCCTGCCTGGCAGCTCCCTTCATTACAGCCCCTGGGTCAAGCATTACATTGAGATGAAGATTAGGATATACACAGTGAATTCATATGCATACATAAAGGCGCACACACACAGACACACACTCACACACACACACACACAAATCCATGCACACATGCATATCTACACTGTAATACAGTGTATGTCTCGGTAATGAGCTTATTACGCCTTTGCTGTCTCAGGTACAGTGAAAAACTGAAGAGCCCTTTAGCTCCTGAGAGCACATGGCTGTTGGCTACCAAAATGATTACACAACCTTGATCAGATGCTTCTCTGTCTGCCAGTGTGTGGTTTGCAGCACAACAGAGAGGGGCTGATATGGGAATATTGATGCAGGCAAGGTTCTTTATTACCCCGCTGTAAACATGCAGTGTAGATACCACGGTGCCCTTAGGGCAAGTCTGTGATTGAGAGTAGAGATGGAATCGCATCTAGCAACAGCTGAATTGGCAAGGAATATATATATATACACAGTATACATATAGTATATATATAACCTTAAAGCTAAAAATAATAGGGTATCAGTATATGTTTTACCACAGCAAAGAAACACTCTGTCTTCAGTTCCTGGTGAATGCATAATTTAGACCTCCGCTCAAATGTCAGGTAATAAACCTCATAAACTTCATCACTGTTGCTGGAAAATCATTTGCATTGATTGCGTTCTAAAATTACCTCTCAGTGACTAATACTATTTACATCAACTAGAATTTGAGGTCATACTTTGTTTTCCATCCTAAGGCAAAGCCACGCTGATCAAAAAGTCCTTTAAAGCACAACCAACAGAGCCTAGTGTTGTGACTGCGCCGTCATTTTGCTAACACTGTGCTCATGGGTTATTTTGTATTCACTAATCACTAAGACTGATGGATCTGTTCTCTTGATGCTATTTTCAGCCACTGAAGCTGGGTGTGTATTGGATAGGAGCACTTAGCTTGAAGTTTATCGGATTCATTAATGTAAGATGTTTGTGTAACATGCAGAAATGTTAATCCCTCTGTTTTATTGTCATTGCATATGCCAAGCTTAGTGGCTATAAACCAAAACTTCATCACTGGTTGTTCTTTGTCCTCATTTAGATCATAAAATCTGAAAAAAAGAAAAAAAGAGATTTGAATCTTTCTTCATATTCATGATGTCTCTTTAACGAAAAGTCTGGTGCTGCTTTCACTGAAGGGCTGTTTCTTAATAAGTGTCATTAATTGGTTTGACACCTCCATTTCCTTTTAATCGATGATTGCTGTATTTGGATTTGGATTTTAGTTCCATTGTGATGATCTTCCTAAATGTGGACCCACTTAAAAAGGCACTGGCTGTTTGAGAAATACCTCCATCTGGGTAAAAGCCACCCATTACTGAAGCAATACAGCCCCAAAACACTTTTTACGTGATGCTACAACTAGCATTGATTCCAGATCAAAATGGAAGGGGCTTTTCTTTGCAATAGCACACTACTGCTAAATTACTGGGTTATTTATTTTTCACAGGGTTCAAACTGTAAATTATATACCTGTAGAGGACAAATAGGCAATGATCAGTGACCTTTGTTTTGTCTCTATATCACAATGATGTTGCACAATTATATTATAATGTTTATAGAGCAACATATATTTCCACAAATTGTCATACTCAAACACAACGAAAAGAGTAATAAATATAGTTTTTATTCTGAACATTACCAGAAAACATCCAATCAGATGATGTGGAGGCATCTAGAATTCAAAACTTAAAATTGAAATTCCGGATTCCATCATCAGCCAAAGTATCAACTCAAACCCCATCAAGATTTCTGGTCATGAGGAACAATTTTCATTCACTGTGGACAAAAATATCAAGGTCAGCACTGCTAGGTAACAATGATTAGTAACAGCAGAGAACATCACCTCTAACCTGAGGTGACCTGCACAAAAAAAATTGATCAATATACTACTGTAATCAATAGCCGAAGGTCAATCAGACTTCACTGTGGGCTGTATTAGAATCACTTAACCCTGATGTGTCCTTTATCCTCTCCTATACTCCCTCCCAAGGCTCGTACTTGCTGCTATCTCTAGCACATATATTATATCCTTCCCTCTATCGCTCAATGGCTGCTCTTAAGCAGCCATCCCCAATTCAGATGCCATCTCTTCAGGGCCCATCTCTATCCAGCTGCAGACACAGAATAAAAGCCTGGGAAATCACATTAGTCTGTCCGTATGAAGCCTTTATTGGATTAGGTCAGCAAACACTCAACTGTAATTCTGCTATCGTAGAGGAGAAGAAAGTGAACTGAGCACAACAGTCAGCACAGCTTGACAAATCGTTGGTTGTGGTCATTTTCCAAATGTAACTCTCACCGAGCCGCATTTAGAAAGATAGAAGGACACTTTATAGAGTCGCAAGATATATGACTCTGATATACATGCTATAATCTCCGTACAAGAAAAGCTACAGCTCAGATAGAAACCCTGGAATCAAAGGCAGACGGATCCAATGGCTCATGACCTCCACTGCTGGGACCATAATGGCATCATTGTTTGGTAGTGAAGAAAAATAACGCACCCATCATCCCTTCAGTGCTGTGGAGATTACCACTTTCTGTTGGTATCAAAGGAGAGTGGAAATTTAAAGATGGTGACTTACTTCTCCACTTCACCATCCAGAGGTGGACTCAACACTTTTAATAGAAACACTGCAGGTCAGAGAAGCACACATGATCCTGGATTATATGATGCTCAAAGAATTATTATTGATAAGTTCCCATAGAAATAACCAACCAACCAACCAACCAACCAATCAACCAACCAACCAACCAACCAGCCAGTCAGCCAGCCAACCAGCCAGCCAGAGAGCCAGATAACCAACCAACCACATGTTTTTACGTTGTAACCAAGCTATTTAAATTAAATCAAAAGGAAAATGTGTTTCATTGAGATCATTTAATATTCATTCATTCATTCATCTTCCAACCCGCTTAATCCGCTAACGCAGGTCGCGGTGTAGCCAGTGCCTATCCTGGCAGTCTCAGGGCGTGAGGCGGGGGACACTCTGGGCACGACGCCAGTGCACCGCGGAGCCACATAGAAACAAACAACCACTCACACACACACTCACTCCTATGGTCAATTTGGGACCAGCCAATCAACCTGAAGCGCATGCTTTTGGTGGTGGGAGGAAGCCGGAGAACCCGGAGAGAACCCACGCAGACACGGGGAGAGCATGCGAACTCCACACAGAGCGGGACTCGAACCCGGGTCCGCCGTGTTGTGAGGCAGCAGCTCACACTTTTGGATGGGAGCGGGGAATTGAACCGCCGATCTTGGAACACTGGACGACCCGCTCTACTACTGAGCCACTGCCGCCCCTAGTTTTTTTAAATGAAGAAAAACATTTTCTTGCACATTTATTCCCAATAAAAATGATTAACATATCATCTTAACAACTTATGTGTGTGCTAAATGACAAAAAGGTCATGTTTAAAATTTATTAGTTGCTGCACAATCGATATGATGGCACACCTAAATGAAAAAGTTTGCTGCAACAGGGCAAAAAGTTGGATTTCTGATAGCCCCTGTGTGTACCTGCGTGTCTGTGTGTGTGTGTGTGTGTGTGTGTGTGTGTGTGTGTGTGTATTTGTGTGCACCTTCCTGTGCGTATGTAGGTTCATGCATGTATTCAGAAATGTGTGTTATTGGTAGGAATATTCTACAGCTGGTGCAGACATGCTAAAACAATATCTGCATGTGTCAGTCCAGTTATTTATCAGGCACTGACAGAATGTCAAGCGCTATGTGTGAGAGGAGAGACAGCAGAAAGACAATTGCTGCCCTCCAGCTCTGCTCGAGATGATGACTGCTGACTGTAATACCAGTTCTATTCTCTTGACATGAAAAGATACAAATGGGGCCGCAACAGAGCTGAGCAACGCAGCCTGACAGCTTGGGTCTAGTAGCATTTGTGTTCATTAAAGTCAAAACAGGGTACAATGTTTTGTTTATGATTGCACGAATAAAGCAGTTTAAGTGTTAACGAATCACCTGAGACAGAGGGTTCTACATTAGAATCTAGACCTATGTAGAGTTTACATGCAAATCCTATGTCGACATGAGCTTCCTCTAAGGGGGCTCAGTTTCTTCCCTTAATTCTGTATAATTTTAATTAACTCTATTAAAAATAATAATTTGCATTGATTGCGTTCTATTATTCATGTTATTATTGCAATTACTGAAACATATCGAGTCAGAGGAGGAAGATAAAATATTTTTACTTTGATTTGATCAGACAGTTTGAGAGTGTCATGAAATGGGGAGTAAGATCGGGGACACGTGCCGATAGCGCTGTGTTGTCTGCACCTCAGTAAATATGAACTAATATACTGTATGTCAGATTTATGAATTATCAAGAAATAATCGCTGGTGAAGTCACGGATTGATGACGATACTTTGATAAAAATATAAAATCATAACTGCGAAGATAAGCACAATTGGTGGGAAATCTTTTTTTTTTTTTTTTACATTATTATTATTTTCATTATTTTCATCACTCCACTTATGGATGTTTCAACATGGCAGCACGTCAAGAAGTGATTAAACCTGTATCCAAATTTATCAGACAGCCTCCCTTTTTTAAGCCCTGAAATAGCTCTAGGTGCATGTGGATCAAACCTCTGCTCCTGTAATTAAGTCGTAAACACGCACTAACAGTTTTACTTCTTTAACGCCGTTCTCACACCACTTTCTGGGGATGAGCCATCCTGTACGCTTTCCAGCAGGGATCTGACTGCATATCCTTAGATGTGTAGAAGTGTGCACTCTGTGCTGAAACAAATGTTAACCTCTTTGATACCGAACATTATCCACCCATCATTTTTTTGTGATTCGCGCAGTTAACTGCCCAACAACTCCCCCTCAACTCCTCTTACTGTAGCTCTCTGTGAAACTGTTTTCAAGCCTCTATCTATACATGCATCTTGAAATAGCGTTGCTGGGAAACAGCCTATAAAGCAAGGAAATTGCCAATAGATTGTGAAATCATCTTCTGGCCTCATATCATTCTTGAACAAACAGTTATTATTATGCCACATATGTTAATAGATGATAATCAATATCAGAAGCATTGTTTGAATTGTACATACCACTGTAAACAGTCATTTCTGAGTCATGAAAATCCAAAAGACAAAACACAGTATTGAATAAATTAACCTTTGCACTAATTACATAAATTGATCATTCCGTTCTTAGTGGTGCATACTATACATTGGATCATTAATAACAGCAGCAGAAGTAATTTTGATGAAATTAAATCCTAATCTACTTTCCAATCAAGAATGCGAGGGACCAAGTTCCATGACAATCCAACGAGCAGTTTGAGAGTGGAGAACCCAACAAACATTCATCTTCCTGAAAAGTCAGTGGAACCAGTAATACAGTACATATTTTCTCCTCAGACTCACATCTGCTGTTAAGAACATACAAATATTACAATATAATCACAAATCTCATTCTAATCTATCTCTTCGTCCAAAGCGTGGCCAAAAGAGTCGAAATGAAAAGCTAAACTCTCTCTCAAATCTTATATAATAATTAAGATGGTATTTTAGAAAGCCCATATGTATGATCACATTGCCTGTTGCATCTGTCATGACAGAGATTTAAATAGAGACGGACATTAAACACAACAGATGGAGCTCTTGGTTTGCAACAAACCACCGAGCACACTATCACTGTAGGTTGACCATCTGCTTATGACAGGAGTTTTGCTGCAATGACTTTTCAGTCTCCTGAACTGAAACCTCTGAGATTGCAGGAGAGGAGAGCAATCAAAGCATAATCACTTCTGTTATGCCATTTGCCCACTCTTAAAAAGCTATCACAGCGTGCAGCTGTAAACATTTTGCTCCTCAGTCCTCCTGAGACATGCAGTCAAAAGAGGGGAGCAGCTATCAGTCTCTTTCACAGAGGAAACTGAATAGACTTTGCAAGCGGCGTACAGTGGAGAGGGCAGAACATACAAAACAGTCCCGGGAGCTGAATTCCTCCTTGTTATTCACAAGGAAGAAGATGCAAAAACAAGAATACTGAAAAAGTGTCTCAGTCTCTGCTGTTGATGTGCGCCACAGATAAAATGTGTGTGTAAAAGACAAACAAAGACAAAAAAGCAAAACTTTTCTACATCTTGGTGGTTAAACCATCTGTTTCAGTGACTGTTAATAGGTTTCTGGCTGTAAACTGAGCCCTTGAACCTCCACACTGTTGGCTTGATGTGAATCTAACTGGGAATATTTGGAGTGAATTCAGTGAAATAACCAGAACACTTACCAGACTTCCTACTTCCTGCTTCTGTGATGGAGCTCAAGTATTGCCATAAGATAATGCTGCCCTCTTGTGGCTCTTTATTAGCTTGTTCTGTCCCTGGAGTCCAGGGGTGGAGAAAGTAAACCAAGAGATAACTTTTATTTTAATTGACAGAGCGTTCCTCTTCATGACTGTATTTTCCCTGGTATGAAATGTGAGGAGATGACAAAACACAGTCACCCACAAATAAATATATTCATCAGGACACACACCAGTGGGGAAAAAAAACATGTATAAAAAGTTGCATTCATTGAGTTAACTGTAAACAAAGTTTTTTTTTGTTTTTTTTTTCAGATTGGTCAGTCGGCATCTGATCTTTTTTTAAATATCCAGAGGGGCTGACCTATCATGTCGACTGACAAGCCGAGTTTTATTTAGGGCAGGAGCTCCTCAGATGCTCACTAGCAGCTGTTGTGTGTGTGTGTGTGTGTGTGTGTGTGTGTGTGTGTGTGTGTGTGTGTGTGTGTGTGTGTGTGTGTGTGTGTGTGTGTGTGTGTATGAGACAGAGAGAGAGGAGACCAAGAGAGAGAAAGAGAGAGAGCACATTTATGTGTTCATCTGGACTTTTCATTTCCTCTGATCATTCAACTTAGTCTGGTAAGCTAACAACTCTATTTACTGCTCGAACTAGATTACCACCTCCTGCTCTTGAATAAAATGAGAACACGGGTTGATGGTACTAACGCTAAAGCCTCAGAATACACCAGTAAAATCCTATTAATAGCAAATAGGCCATGGAAGCTTGCTACAAATCCCGTGTTCAATGCAGTGGGCCTACAAAACATTTATGAGTGAAAGTCAGCCTTCAATATATGAGTAGCAAAGTGTATATGTTTATCCTGTATAAAATACAGCTATGAATATGTAAAAAAAATATACAGGAATATTTTGGTATATTCCTGTGCTTCCATTGGGATTGATTCATTTCAAATTTGGAGCTAATGAACTGGTTATTCCCCTCAGGAAGAGAACAGCCATCATGACTCTCCAGTGGACAGCTGTGGCTTTCTTTCTCTATGCAGAGATAGCAGTCAACCTCATCTTGTGCATACCCTTCATATCAGCAAAGAGGTACTGCAGTTCAATATGAGATCCCACAACATAACCATAGATCAATTTTGTTGTCTCTTTCTCTGAATCAGTCCAACATGACGTCTTCTGCAGGAGCTTCTTTGGTAAAGGGAAAACGTGGTGTTTTTTTTTACCACTCACCAGCAGAGTGCATCCATGTCCTGCACATGTGCAATGACTGCACAGTATGTTATGGCAGACATTCACAAATGCTTTATCTATTTTTTCAGATGGCGTTTGGTTTTCAGCTTGAGAATATGGAACTGGTTATCTCCATACTGGAACAAATGCTTCTTTACCATGATCATGGTCCTTATTGTTCTTTTCCTCGGTGAGTCTATCTGCTGTGAGACGTTGAACAGTAACATGACCAGACTGACAGCGTGATGTCAGCATCAGTTTACACTCCTGTGCCCTTCTTCATCACCTTCAGATGCGGTTCGTGAGGTCCACAAGTACTCGGGTCACGAGCCCATGCAGGATGCCAAGGTGAACCCGAATTTATACGACCACCTTCACATGAAGCTCTTCAGAGCCCAGAGGAACCTCTACATATCTGGTTTCTCGCTCTTCCTCTGGCTGTTAGTGTGATTTCTGTCTGTGTCTATTCAGAATAGCAGAATGAAGTATTTGGAACCTTAAAGGTTTACTTTCTAGGGTCTTGTCCTTCCTTTCGTTTTCCTCTACTCTGCTGTCTACTCATCACAGCATCATGCGTCGCGTCGTCACCTTGCTCAACCAGGTCGCAGCTACATTAGAAAACTATTCAGATCTTAAAGCACGGATGGACGACGGTGCCAAAACAGTCAAGCAGCAGCAGGATGACAATCTGATGCTAAAACAAGTGAGTCATAATCAGAGGAACTTTGTGTTCCATCTGGACAAAATGTTTGTAACCCAAATCTTCAAATGCAGCCAGTAATATACATTTTCAAATTCAGTGCATTCTTTTTGTGATTCAGCTTCCATGTTTTAACTTAGAGCTATTTGTGTTCAAGGCTCTCTTGAATGAGGAAAAATCCATGTCAGCAAAAAACCACCAACTGAAGATGGAAGTCGAGGAGCTGGTGAAACAAGTAAAGGTTGCCGAGGAGGGTAAGACATCACCGCTGCCTATACACAGAATAATCGTCCTCTTTAAAACTGGACGAGCCTGTTTTGCAAACTGCTGGCCGTGGGGTGAAAAAAGAAACAGAGGGATTGAATTTATAGATGTGGAACTGTTTGTGCAGCCGTGAGCAGGTCTCACTCCGAGGTGGAGGCCATGAAGAGGCAGGCCAAGGGTCTCGCGCAGGAGTACGACAGACTGTTGACGGAACACCACCAACTCCAGGTCCAACACACATTTTTATTTGTGCATGCACACACAGTGATGAAACACCCTTTGTCTATTATAGGACAGGGTACCAGAAATCCATACATCTAAACTGGCAAATATCAGAATAGACCAGGCTACATCCATTTAAGTATCAGTTCAGTTGATTACCGCAATGGAACGGCATCCCTTTACAAATACTGGATTTGATACTGGTATCACAATTATTTAAATGCCTTATTCTGTTATATGACCCAGCTTGATACAAGAGTGAATCTGTTTTTAATTCTTCACTTGATCCACAGAATCTCCAGAGTGCTGCTGAGAAAAAGGATCAGTGACCACAGGAAAACAGAACAACTGTTTCCTGGCTGTTGGTCTGTGAAATCCAGGTTTTTTCATGACACAAAAATGGTGTTCCACAGTACAGAGCATGTTGGGATTATCTTGTACAGTTACACTTTTTTTTTTTAAATTTAAGGATTATGTAAAATAACATGATGAGGAAAAAAACATATTAAAAGTACTAAAAGTGTACAAGTGAATGAAACTTTTCATTCAGTTCATTGGTAATTTTTAACATTTAATCATTTATAGCCTGAGTCATGCAGCAGTTTCTTTGGACTTGCATAGACCACAGCATCACACATTACCATGCGAATCTCGTGTATATTATGTGATTGCAATTTTATGATATCATTAAGTGTAATTTGTGGATTTGACAACAATCAATGAATTTCTGCCACAAGACACATTTGTTATTAAAAGCTTTTAATTTATATATGAAAGCTTTCTTTAACTGCTTTTTTAAAAAACATTTTGTAAAAGATCTAATTTTTGTTTTGTCACAGTTTGGTTTGCAAGTGAAATATAAACAATACAAAATAAGATCACATGTTGGGGTAAAATGTGGTGCCTCATAATAAGGAACAGTGTATGAGCCTCTTCCATTTCCATGGACACAGAAGTGTCAGGACGGAGTTAATCCTTTTATATTCAGGCACTTTTCCATATGTTGAATCAACCTTTATAAAATTTCATAATAAAAACAAAGAACAACATAGAAAAAAGCGCAAATACGTTACGTTTCCTACAAATGTAATCTGCTCATGAAAAACAGAAATACAAATGCTTTACATTCGAGCATATTGTGTTTTCAAAATGACTCCGTTCAGTTACCTCATATTTACAGAAAACCTGTACAGGTATACACTGTATGTTAGGACAGTGTCCACAGATTTGGTATTCCTCTATAGATTTGCCTTGGAGCCAAGTCCAAAGATAAGACGCTAAGTTGAATCTCATAGCGGAGTCTCTCCATCAGCCGAGCCACTCTCCTCCTTCTTTAATGCCTCCAACTCTGTGATCCCATTGTCCATGGCATGGTTCTGTTCCTTCTGAATATGTGTTTTGAGAAGAGCAAAGCCTGAAATACAAAAGAGGAAGGAGATGGTCCTCAAGCCTAACGTCAGACCCAGGTACACGATCCTAGAATAAAGAAAAGTGGCAAAGAGTCAAGTTCCAGTTTCATCATCAATCCTTTATTCATCTACCCCCATGCCTTTAGTGTCATTGGCCAAGGTACAGTACAGTATATGCTAACACTGTGGTGATGGTGCCATGATAATGTCGATCTACTTCCTGTCAAACTACGTAGAAATGTCACAATGTCGCAGAAAGACTCAAACTCTCATCAACTCTTCCTTCATCCACTTCTTCACAAAGTTTCAGTCATTCCAGAGCAAAAGACAATCAAACAAACACCGGTGATCATCTAAACCTCCTCCAGCTCCTCATGGTGAAGGTCATTACCTGTAAGCTGAGGTGTCATATATTCTACATGCTCCTCTTCCTCCACACATCTTGTTTCCCCATTTGAGGCATGTTGTGTCAATTATGGCTCCAAAGTATATGGGGGCAGGTATTCCAGCTGTCATGTTATTTAAAAGAAATTGTTACTCCAAGTTTAGATATCCATCGTTTACACTTTTATTAAACAACATAAACTTATTTTTTTGTGTTGTTGTTTTTGTTATTTACTGCAACACCTAAAAGAAGCATTGGTAAAACTCTGCTCCAACAAACAGCCAGTTGAATATCAACTCAACAGCACACGATGATCCTCACCAAGGGTGCGAGTGGCCAATGTGTGGACTCCTAAAGCCAGGGATTTTAGCTCAGGACTAATGCACCTTTGGGGAAAAAAAGGCAAAGGAGTTCAAGTTATTTAAGTTGTAAACTTTACAAATATTAAAAGAAAGATGATGAACATCAGAATGTTCAGATGCTTTAATACAAAATAACAACCTGAAATGTAATCCTGTCATATCAGAGATCGATGCGATGATGCATTGCTTCTACAACAGGCTAGATGAATTCATGGTGGGTGGGTGTACGTGTGTGTGTGTGTGGGGGGGGGCTGTCACCGGACCTGACAAGCAGCACAAAGCCAGGCGTTCCTCCAAGAGAGATGATGAACGAGCTGAGAACGGACAGAGCAAGGAAATAAGGGAAGATTCTGTCACAGCTGTCTCTGCGTGGACACTGTCCCAGCGTGGCTGTCAGGTTGCCAGGTTGGGTCTCCGTCAGCGCTACACAACTGCAATTGTCAAACGCCTAACAAAGCAGAAGAACACTAATTTAACCAAAGAGAGAAAACACAACTGGACACGCTTGTCTTGTAAGTTAACAGTCATGCACACACCATCAAAATGTCATTTGTTGGTCTGCATGCATCAGCTGTCAATTGTGTGTGTGTGTGTGTGTGTGTGTGTGTGTGTGTGTGTGTGTGTGTGTGTGTGTGTGTGTGTGTGTGTGTATGTGAGCATTGTGAAGTCAGCTGTGTGTGTTTGACCGTATTTCTGCCAGAGCCTGTGGTGGACGCACATCCAGCCCAGCATGGAGACACGTAGGTGATCCCGTTCACCCCGCAAACCGGATCCCACTCCCGTCCGGAGCAAGAGCAACCTGAATTACAGTCAGAGAAGAGCGCCAGTTCCTGATTGGACGAGCCTTCCACACTGAATGCGACAAACAAGAAAGAAGAAAATGCATATATTATTGACAGCTCATATGACAAGTGAATCAAACGCATTATGTGCATTAATTATAAAGCTAGATTCGAAGAAAGGAAACACAAAAGGAATCCTAAGAAGGGTTAGTTTGAATGATTTAAAGAAACTTCGTGGCTTCCTTTGAGTATTACAGAAGACATATGGAGGTAAATCTATCCACATACCCGCTATACGAAACTGTGATGCCTGCCACTTTGGAGTTTTCACAGCCCATGGCAAAGAAAAAAAGTGACAGGAAGTAGCCCAGCAGGGATGTCCCGAAGGCAAATTTTGCTGCTCCCATGATGCACAGTTTGTACTTTTTCATGACAACTCCTCCTGAGAACATCCCCAGGGCCACAGCTGGGATGTTGATCATGCCTAGCCAAACCGCAGAATAAAACAAAATTTTAAAGTACTGTAGTCGGAAAACAAGACACAACATGAAGAGGCAACATCAGGCGGCAGCACAGACCTCGTAAGAGCAGACTAAGAACTTTCTCATTCATATTTCATGTAAAGTGAAGCTCATGAAAGATGAAAATGACTTTTGAAGTCTGAAAGGATATGTAATGCATTTCTCATCATTAAACACCATCTTTGCCGTCAGTTATGTGTATTCAAAGAGCCACGCTATTACACTGTGTCCAACTCCAACAGGGTGACCTAAAAATTGGTCTCATTATTTTGTGCGCTTTTGTTAGCCAATGTTTGTCATTTCAGAAAGTCCGATGATTGCGCTAAAACTGGTTAGCATTTGAAGCTGCGGCTTCATAGGGATACGGGGGATGAAGCATAAAATATTCATCAAAAGCATGAAACACTTATAACCATTCAGTTCACATCACTTTGAATTCTTAAATACTTTCCTTTCAGTGACGCAACGCTGATTTTGAACAAGTTCGCCGACACATTAGCAAAGAAAAACAAAAACAAAGAGACGGAAATCATCCAAACAAAGAAAACATTGTGAATAATTGAAATGCTCTGCTTACCCATTAGAAGATTGGCTTTTGATGCTGACTGACCGTAGTGTTGCTCGATATATTTGGGCTTGTAGGTCACCATCCCGATGAGAGAGTTGAACTGAATGATGGTCACACATAAGTAAATGATGTACACAGGATTTCCGAGGAGATTCTTCAATGTGGGCACAAATTCTGTGTGGAAAAGTTCATGAATGATATTGGAAACTTCACCACTTTCTGCTTCTGCGATTTTATCGTGTTTATAGGCAGGATCCAGTATTGAAAAGTAGATCACAAGTAAGTCTAAAATGACATACAGACTAATTTGTCCCAAGATGTGAAGACAATTTTAATTCTTGAGAAGAAATACAGGTTTGTAGTTGTGGTAGAAATGTGCGATGAATGCCAGTATAATCCTACCTTTGGTCATTTGATATAAATCCACTGGTTCTTCTGGTCTGAACTTGTGCTCCAACGTTGGGGAATCTTTGATAAACCTAGTTTGCTCTGGGGTGCAGCTGCTATCATGTTTATCCACAGGCATGGGCAGGGATTTAGGCAGGAACCAGAAAGGAACAGCAGACATCAGGGTGAAGGTTCCAGCGATGAGGTAGCCCAGCCACCAGGCCCCCACCCAGCGGGCATCTCCAGGGGTAATAGTCACCGTCTCTGTGTTGAAATGAAAACCCAATCAGCAAAACATAGAAAACCTTTGCCTCTCAGGCTTTGGAATTGTAATTCTTTTCTTGTTAGAATAATTTCTGTGGAGGACAAAGTGGATTTTTGATTAAGTACAATTTAAAAAAGTGCTTTAAATATAAAGGCTGTGGCTTGGGGGTAAGATTGCTCAACAGTATGTGTCTCTTTAAACATCTGCTTTCCAGTCAGCCCATAAATCTAACCCTAACCCTAATTTATTTCATCCTGGCAGGTGTGTTTCATCGTATGAACCCGTAATGAACCGTGATACAATGAATTTCTAAATACGTCTCTTCAATTTGGATTGGGACTACGTTTCTGCAGTGTAAAAAAAAGAAGAGAATCTTCAAAAACAACTTTAATCACTCACCCATGTCCACATAACCAATGTCCACATAGATCTTGGCACACAATGACCCCAGTAGGTACCCAAAGACAGGACCAATAACTGAGATGGTTTGGACACATCCTAGAATATAAAAGAAAGTCAGATACCTCTTTGGTTTTTACACAGGATTCAAATTAATATTCTTCTGGGATTTGACATCAATTCATCACAAATTCTTCCAAATATAGAGTCTATATTATCATCTGGTGTAAATGATCAAGAGGCCGAGTGATCATTTGTTTGGCAGTCAGAACAAATGTTCAATCTGATATTCCTTAATCACATCAGCCACAATCATTCACAGTGAGTAAAATGCATTACAGTACCAATATAGAGGGCAGCATTCTCTGATTGGGCAAAATCATCAATGTAGGATATTCCCAAAGGCTGTAAGGGAGTTTCTCCGATGCCCCGCAGGATATTCCCCAGCAAAACATAGATCCACATCGAAACGCTAGATTCCCGCTCGCAGCCTGTAGCTCGACATACGAAAGATTGGAGAAGACTTTACTAATAAAACATTCTGACAACACCTGGTAAACGTTTTATTTATTCATCTCCTTTCTTACCTTCAGATGGAATTATAGAAGGTCTGTCACCTGCCCTGGCCAACTCTGTTGAGCTTTCTGGACATGGAGGGAGGTTACTGGTTGAATTCACGGAAGATCTGACCGATGTTTCGATCTTGTAGCTGCGTACAAAATACCAATGTGACTGTTAAACAAGGGAAGGGAGAAAGCACCAGGTATTGTTAGATACTTATAACGAGAAACACAACTACACAAATTAGAGAGAGCATAGTTCAAGTACAAGAGATATTGTCATTATATTATTTTTATTGGGTGGAAGACTTAAAACAGATCAACATATATGTAAACCACACACACACAGACATGACACTGTGCCTACCGTCCGATAATGAAATGAGGCATGGCCATCAAAAAGGTCCCAAAAGACATCAATATACAGCCGATCGCTATGATCTTGGGTCGGTGGAGTTTAGCACCAAAATAGCTCACAAAAGCAATCACCAGCAAATTCCCTGCAGAGTTGAGGTGAACAGAATTGGGGAGAGAGAGAGAGAGAGAGAGGGAGGGAGGGAGGGAGGGAGGGAGGGAGGGAGGGAGGGAGGGAGAGAGAGAGAGAGAGAGAGAGAGAGAGAGAGAGAGAGAGAGAGAGAGAAAGTGGATGAGTGGATGAGACACAGGATTTAGTTTACAGAAAAATGGGTTTTTACAAAATGTAACAATGGTGGATAACTCAAGAAATCTCTGTCTGTGTAGAACAGCTCAGATAAATGTGTTGGTTTTTCTCAGGCAGACAGAATGCTCTGTGACATACATACATATATACATCTGTGGCACACACAGGCTCTATTATACATCTTTCATACGGGTCTCCCAGTTGGCTCTGCATCAACAAAACCTTTACAAAAGCCCTCCATGCCATGCCTAGATGGAGAAGATTTCAAAGGATATTTCTCTTACAATTGGCTGTTTAAGGCTCAAAGGGGATGCATACAGTACATGCTATAGTGTCGGGTTCGATGATGTGCTGAGGACATATTATCTGCTTACCTGAATTAGCATTTAAATGCATCAAAACCTATGGAGGAGTGGCCAGGAAACAGTGAGACACGAGGACAAAATGGAAATGAGAAACTAACCTATTTCAAAGCTCCCATCTATGATCCCGATCAGATAACTGGGAATGTCAAATCTCCTTTCAAGTTGTGTAATTGTGCTCTTCATGTAGCTGCCAGAGAGAGCCTTGGCAAAATAGGCAAATGATAAGGCTGCAAGGAACATCTACAGAGATATCAAGAGAAAAAATCAGGTTTAGTGGTTCTGAGATGCTTATCAACTGCATTTTATTAAAAAAACCCCAAAAACACAACTTATTTTACCATATCACTACATCATCATGATTTCATTAGTGTTACTAAAACTCGCCTTCCTTCCTGGTAGTGAAATTGAGATATCGCTTGTAAAATTCAGTCAGAAAGTGGAATGGAAATATGAGAAACAAAACTGCATTTAAAACACATTACGAATTTTAACACATTTTATTAAAAAAAATTGTAAGTATTAGGGTCACAAGTCAAATTAACATTTGACCAAAAGAATTCTCCAACACTTCTCTGGACTACAAAGTGAATTTTTGTCAAAGTACCAAACTGGAAAATCCATTGTGGGATTATTGAATAGAGAATTTCAAACATGGACCACAACTATTGGTACTGGCAGTTGTCCAAGTATTTCATTAAGCAGCTTTAGTAAAATGAGTTACCCTTTGTCCTCTCTGCTCGCATTACCAAGGAACAAACTTTGATTCAGCTCAAATAAAATGAAAAATGTGATAATTATAGAAAAGTTGCAAAAAGATATTGTAATCGTTCAAATTTATCCTTTACTAGTATGTTTTTCGACTTTTGAACCCTTTAGAGATAAGTAGGGGCAGCTTCTTAAAACAACTTAAAAACAAAAACATTTCGTTAAAAGGAAACTAAATCCATTTTTGAAACATTATTATTCCAAACATTATATATAAGAGTAAAATTCAGCCCACCAGTATAAAAATTAATAGTTCTTCTTCTATTCTATGACACTGTTTTCTCAGTTTTCTTCACATTTATTCCCCCTTAAAGTCCAGTTACCTTCAGATTGCGGTGGCAGAAGTTCTTTGCTGGGGAGGAGGAGGACGGGCTGTTGTCTAGACTCCAGCTGACTTTGGCTGCCGGCTCCATCTTCTTCATTTCCCCCCTCAAACTGTACCTTGCATGAAATGCAGTTTCTGTAGATAATTGGGAAGGTATTTAATTTTTCTCGCCTGCTGGAAAGAATGAATGTTTACCATTTAGCTAATTAACAAATAGATTGTAATCCTTTAAGGCAGCACTTCATGATAAGCTTATTGAGTGTACTGTTAGGAAAAGCATTTTCCTTGTAACAAAGTGAGGTTACACAACACGCAAGCAGGCATAACAGATCTTTCCAGAACACTGGAGGGAAGGATAAAGAGCCATACATCTGTGAAATATGTATGTTTTCCAGTAAAAGGAGGTCATAGCTGAAAGTAATGCTTTAATAAATCAAATGTGAAGCGTATCAAGCTTGTTGCTTGGTGTTAAAGAATGATGACCGCAGAGCTGCCTTTAAAATCTACTCCTAAACCTGCACATTTTTGAGTGACCTTTAACTGTGACCCATGCAGGTGATCGCTTGTGCAATAAACAGCACCTTAATCTTCTACCTGTTGGGTGGATAGAATATATTGATCAAGTGCAAATGGATTCAAACAAATCTGTGAGTATCTGTTAAGTGTTGCATTTTGCGGAAGTAGGGTTTGGTGAGTTCCAGGTGAGAGTGTTACCTCTAACAGGTGTTTTGTGTTGCACAGCCTCTCCCTTCTACAGTATGTGCAAGTCTAGAGATGTGAGACACACATTGGGACATGTGAATTTTGTGTGTCCCCACAATCCACATCGTCAGTGTTTTATTGAGAGAACCCACACGAGTAGTAAGAGAGGGTGATGTGGCTGCTTCGGAGATTCTGTGGGCGAGAAGAAGGTTCATTGAGCCGTGTTTCCTGGAACAGTTTCTGGAAGGGCTCGAAACCTCAGAATGGATCCAGTGTGGATTCTAGCTTCAAGTCGTCCGTTATTTTGCATGCACCTTGGCTCAAGTTTAATCAATACCTGGGGCAATGCATAGGGTGGGGGGGGGGCGTTCAGAACTAGTAGGACTGTCTGATGCATGCGCTGTACTCAGCGGTAACACAAGGTCATCCGTCGTTGCAGCCGCGAAGGAAGAGTTTTATGCCGACCTGTGATGACACCCCACGCTTTGCTGCCACTTGATAAAAGAGTTTTGGTCAAGTGCTTTTCCCCGACGCAGCACATGCATATCCAAATCTTCAACTCTATTTTGGAACAGAGTGTACAGAGTGAGAAACGACACGTGCACAGACGACGAATGCCCGCATGCATCTAACGCCTCTCTCTACCTGTTATCCTGCAGGTGAGGCTGTGTACCGAGCAGGAGAGGCGTGGAAGACAGTGATAATCATAACAGGTGTTTTTGTTTTTGTTATTGTTGTATGGTATCTCCATTTATCTGCAGGAGTACACATTTTACATTATTCTTAGATATACTGGAAATATAATATGTGTTCGTTACGTAAATGTGCTTATTTTTATCCATTTGAGAAACAAAGAACATTTGTTTTTGGAAAGTACACAGTGTTCTTTTGAAATCTGTTGGGCTTTTATAAAACATATTTTGCTTTTTAACTTCTATCAGGAAATTAGCCCCACACAGGTGAATGACGACACGATGAGAGACAAAATCAGACCAATAACACAAAGACAAGTGCGTTGAATCTGCTTAAAAGCCAGACTGCATATTAAGTGGTAGGACAAGTCTGCATGGGTCCCTCCTCCATGCACCAAACTACATAGAGCTTTGAATTCTGCAAGAACAAATAGATGCCTGACATGAGGGCTTTCATGCTCATCTTCCTTTAATGGACTGTTAGTAGAGAAAATTTTTTTTGCAAGAGACTAGAAGCAATAACAGCCACAGCATTTCTCATTCACACACACACACACACACACACACACACACACACACACACACACACACACACACACACACACACACACACACACACACACACACACACACACAAAACAAACCTTAGCAATCACAGCTACAGAACTTGTCTCATGTCCACGACAACGATGACTTCACTTTTCTTATCAAACCGTCTAAATTGTGTCCCATAAGTATTTCAGTGTTTCTTAAGTTTCAGCAGCTTGTTTTGGAGGATGCATCTAAAGATGAGGAGGGAGGGGTTCTGAAATAAAAGGCTATTAATGAGATTTCACTTACATGACAGAAAATGAAATAAAAGAGTGAGTTACTGGGGTTGTGGTTCGGATGGGAATTCAGACTAGACAGCTCACTGTAAGTCTACTGAGGAGGGAGGGGGGCGGGGGTCTGAAGGAGAGTGAAGTCGGGTCCTTCACAAAGGATAGATTCTTTCGTGAAACCAAATCCCTCTCATCTGATTATAATGTTGAAGCGCAATAAAAGACATGCGTATCACACTGAACGTGACCGACTAGTTACAGATCAAGTTTAGTTTTCTGAGGACATGACGGGTGCTGACTGACCTGATGTGTGTAGATGACACACTGATCTCATGAGAATAAAATACCTACTTGTAGTTTTTAAAAAAAAATTATTATTACCAGTAAAATATGACCTCAAACATTCCCAAAATCCAAATCCATCCAAATAGAAACAAGTTTTTAAATGTCATCTTTTTGGCTGTGCGTCACATTTGACGCAGGTAATAAAGTGTTGTACAGCATTTACAATGTCTGTAGTAACATTATGAAATTTAAATGTTTTATAACTTCAAACAGCTGATATTCAGTCTTTTCCAATTCATCTCAGGCTGATCGAGCATTTTGCACAGCAATCAAAGAAACTTCACTGAGGGCCAGAGGACTTTGCAGGTCAACACTGCAATCGGGTCATCTCTTGATTTCTCTTTATGTATTTATGTATTTATTTATTTATTTTGGTGCCACAGTCAGTGCATGTTGTGTAACCACCCAAAAAAAAAGCACTCTCTGAATATTAACTAATCTGCAGTTCATTCGCTCAACTACGCGCTTGCACAAGGTGTCTGGTGACACCAGCGTGCTCCCACACCCACACACAGTTGACACTATATTTTCGATCCACCGCTTTCACGTGGAACTATCCGATATAATGAAACTTCATTCAGTCTTAGTCTTCACATATTGCAGACACAACATCCGCATGATGACAAAAGAAAGAAACCGACCACTTACCCAACTCGAAGCTTTGTGACTATTTCCTCTCTGCGTCGTCTCCAAATTGTGATGGGACGTTGACTATAATGTAGTTAAGAGAATAGATTTGACCTTTCTTCGTGAGAGTCACCAGCTCATTCTGGAACAATACGCTCCTCGGCAACGGAGAACACTATGTTTCAGGAACAGGGTGGATACTGATCTCCGTGAAACACACGTGATGCGCCAAAAAAGCTGCAAAAAGTCCTCACCAGGGACAATCCCACCTTCTCGGTGTGCGTTCACGCTGCTGTAATTCTGTGATCGCTCACGCAAACCTGCACAACGTGTCAGACTGAAATTAATGAATCATTTATTTATTTATCCGAAGTACTGCAGACCAGATTAAAAAAATTTTTTCAACCCCCCCCCCCCCCCTCCCCATCCCATGCGCGCATTAACAATTCCTCCTCCGCCATGTGATGTAGACAACATCCCATAGACAAGGAGGGTTTTAAGGATGGCTTTGAAATGATGAAACAATGTCTGCTCAAGGAAACGTGGGATGAAAAATATTAATGGTGACAGAGATGTGTCGCTCCACACTCACTGCTGCAGCGCACAAAACGAGTCCTTTGTGTCTTTACGCGTCATGTAAAGGGAAATCGAATTGACACACCAGTGTCTTGCATCATTAACCATCAATTTATTTAGTTCAGTTATTTGAAATCATCTAGACTCAGTTTGATTGAACAAACATCGTCTTAATTAAAATTAGTCGGCGCATTTTTTTTAAAAAACCTGGAAGCTAATTGGGACGATTCACAGCAAAGTTTTCCAAAGACGATTTTAATGGATGCGCGAAAGCTGAAAGGAAACCTTCAGACGGATGAAAGAAAGAAAGTAGGGAAAGAAAGGGAGAATGCAAGACATAATCACCGCACCTTCAATCCTCAGCCCATGATGCAGATTTGTCATTAGATAAGGTCATTCTTTCCATGTTGAGCCGGCTGCACACCAGGTGGTCAAACCTCATTTTCAAGTATCTCCGTTGCCATGGGAATAGTTGGGCTCCACAAAGCAGGTGCACTCCTAACGAGCATCCACACAGCTCTCTTTAAGGCATCATGGGAAGGTTAAAAAAGTCAGTTGAGGATGCAGGTTTGCCCATGGCTCTGAGATCCTCCATGCACAAGAACAGGTCCTAAGTGGAAGAGCCGTAGGGGCCAGAGAACACCTGGACAGGCTCCAGCAAGTGAACGGAACAGTGTGCAGGAGCATCTGTGCCCAGTACGGATTAGCAGTACCAAAATCCTGACAGGAAATACCTCTGTAAAGTCTGGTGGGAGTCCATATTCCAGGCAAACGAGCATCGGCTGGCTAGGCAACCCCAAAAAGACAGTTGGGTTCAAAATGGACTTGAACAAGTGTTTCATTTTAGAATTGACCAGTCTATCATTAAAAATGTTGTTTTGATCCACCATTGGGATCAAATCATGTCAGATAGTTGTTTTTATGGAATATTTAAAATGTGAACTCATAAATGCCGTGCCTGTGTTGGGTATATATTTTTCGGGGGGGGGGGGGTTACACTGACGTAAAGACTGCTTGTGTTCTTAAGGCACTCTCCAAGTTTCCTAGGAGACGGCACTTGTTTGTGTTTGAAGTGTGTTAACACCAAGACAGAGAAAAGCAGCATTGACATTACCATATACAATATATGTGTTCTTTATGGTATGTGCAGATCATTTAAAAGAACAAAGATAAATGAGTGCCTCCACACTCTTGGGGGGTCTCTACAAGCAAACCGCAGCTACAGTCATAAAACCACCTGAGGCTTTACATCACTCATTCATAGAGAGAAATCATCCCATCAAGATGTTTGCACTATTTACTGTGGGTATTTATTGGTTAAATGCTAAGTGATGATGAATTAATACTTAATACATCCAATTCAATAGATGACTTTTTAATGATATGGCGGTTTGCTCATCGTAGAGAATGGTCATGAATGGTTATATGAGAAAATGAATAGTTCATTATATTTTATAGATAATGTTTAATAAGCTCAGCCTTCAGGGTATGCCCCAATGTACCCATTAGCCTCATAATGCTTCTATAAGCCTCATTCAATTGCAGTGTTATTATTGCTTCTATTTTTCTGTAAATACAGTATATTTATTACTTGTGGCATATCAGAATATCATGTACTTTTTAGCCATGTAAGTTTTCTTTACTTTAGCTAAAACTACTTGAACTGCAATCTTTTTTTTTTTTTTTTACATCTGCTGAATATTGGTTTCAACATTTTTGTTAATTAATTAATTTTGTCAAATTTTACTTTTGCCAAACTTCTTCTTGTTGTGCTGACAATAAATTTGAGCCTAATCTACAGTTTGATAAAATCACATATGACATTATTGTAAATGGTTTTGTCTCCATAAATAAACAATGACACCTAAAACAAATCCCTCTTGCCATCTCCTTAAACATTGACCAGAGATTATTTTCTAGTTACATATAGAGAGTTAAGAAGGGATTCTTAGGGATTCTGGCATAACATATTTTGTCATTATGTAGAAAAGAAAGTTG